>NC_051181.1:19790189-20090189 GCF_013339695.2 Rhipicephalus sanguineus | reverse complement strand
CCCTGCAGCCATGATCTCGGCGGAGACGATCCCGATGCTGGCACGAGCTTGTTGCGACTTGTCGTGAGCAGAATCCCGTCACTGCCATCCAGTTGTTACGAGCGGCGTCGTTGGCCGACGCGGACTCCGGGGGTAGCGTGGAGCTGAGCGGCGGGGGTCGTACCGCAGGCCCAGGGACGTCCAGAAACAGCAGGAAGCCGAGGCAGAGAGACCGGCGTTGAGGAAAACTTAACAGACGTTTATTTACAACATCACAGAGGACAGGATCGTCAGAACGACATCTAGTCCGATCGATCCGTCCCGAGCAGACGCTCTGCTGCTCCTTAAATACGCTTCCTTCCCAATGATGGGGAAACTCCTTAATCGGCAAATGTCCAATCACAAACGTGCATGCCCTTGGAGCTGCATAACTAGCAAACGTCCAATCACAAGCATTCATGCCTTTGGAGGGTCCGTCTCTTTGACACATAGGTCACCGCCCCCAGGATGGCACGCCAGGGACCACTGCGCTCTCACTCTCCACGTCCGACCAGTTCGGAAGAAAAGGGGGGGGGGAGACAATGCCACCTCGGGGAACTGATAATCCTTTTACGAACAAAAGCGCCAGCTTTAACCAAAAGCACACTCGATGCAAATACGCGTCCCACGGAGGGGACCCGCGTGTAGCAGCCAGCTTCCCACCGAAGCGCTCAGTTCAGGGAAAAGACACCAGGTGTAGGTGTCTAATCCGTTCTCCCAAATGAGGGGGGGGGGGAGTCCAAGAAGCAGGAAAACTAGTTTGGAGACAGCTGGCCCAGGACCTTTGTATCTGCTTTGTAACATCGCATAGCAGTGGTTATTTTGTCGCCACCCTCTCTGAACATTGAACGGGCACGCTTTGCCATTGCATTTTTCAACAGCTAGCTGCTTATGTATATGCAAGCATCGAAATAGTAAGTGACCTACTAATATGGATTTTATTTGCATTTTTGTGTACGACGAATACGAGTAATGTGCCAGCGATTATAATCGCTGGCACATTACTCGTTGACGATAACTTCGCGCCTGCGTCGCCGTTCTCTTCTTTTGTCCCTGTTTTGTACTGTGCTCCTTTTTTGGCATTTATGATGAATCCTTACCAACTCGCCCAAATGGATGTTTTTCTACAAAAACATCTTTGTACCCTAAATTAATGCTCTAATGTTTTATGCAGAGGGGCCGCCGAGCAGTGCAAGAGTTCGAACATCGGCTCCTGCTTGTTCCAATGATTTCAGTCCGATAGTTTCTGTGCCTTATGCAACCTTTTGTGGTGCCTGACGCTACAGTTACGAAGTTCACGTCGATACCAGTTTCTTCTGTGAGTGGTCCCTTTGCTGGATTCTCAAATCTTTTATTCCAGACAACACCGCTAGGCCGCTTGGCCTAACCGGCTATAGGCCTACTTCTTCGCCGAAGGCGCGGCGGAGGAGCTTCTCACCCGCGCAGGCGTGCCTGTTCTTCCCAATATGTCCATGCAAGTCACCGTGGAGGGGGAGGATATCACTCCTGAAAAGTCTATGCAGGCCGGGTGGACTACAGCCTTCGCAAAATGCAAGGAACGCCCGCGCAAGGCGGGCAGACGCACTCGGCGCAACGCGGAGGCGGAATAGGCGGGGCACGCACTCCCGCCCACGTGAAAATGCGTATCATCGCTGCGTCCAGGCTCCCCCCTCTGCCCAGAGAGAACTAGAGGATCATAGTTAGGCCCAGGGGATGACTAAATGTGAAGAACGTGACTCAAGGTGGCCCATGCTCTCTCGTCGGCGGCGCAGCTTGCTCCGCCCTAAATCGCCAACGATATTGTGTGCTCCAACGTCATGCAAAACATTTTCGTCGTGACCATAGGCGTGCGCAGGGTTCCTCATCAGGGAGGGGGGGGGGCAAAGGTTCATCGCAGCGCCCCCCCCCTCCTATTAAGTCAATGTACGAGGCAGATTTTGCGCCGCCCCCTCTCCTAGGTGACTGGAAGGGTCAATGTACGGGGCAGCCGACTGCCCCTGCCCCCCCCCCCCCCCCCCTGTGCGCACGCCTATGGTCGTGAGTACGCCGGAGGAGAAGAATGCACGGGTATACTCGAGCGTTGAGTTAATCACAGCTGGAGGGACAAACTACGAGGTCGGCTCCTATTTGGCGGCGCCGGACAACACATGCAAGGGGGTCGTTAAGGGCGTCGACCTCGACTTCAACGACGAAGATATCACAGGCATGATTGTACACCCTAGGTAGAGTGTATTTTGAGTGGCCCCTTGCAAACCGGTGTCCCCTATCTTGAAGAAAGTAGCGGCGGCGCTGGCGTCGCATAATCTTGAACACGGCCGGGGACGCGACACGCGCAAATGAAGGAACGCGCGCGTCTCCCTTCTTCCCCGGCCGCGCCGAGGAAAGTTGGCATGTTCTGACTCACTTGTGTTCGCGTCTGCGAGTTGCTCCGCGGATCAGTGACCTAAATGCAATAAAAAAAAGAACAGCGTTTAAATCACTGCTACGCGCCCGTGTGCAATACCGTGCACGCCCGCATGAACCAAGGCCACAAGATATCGCTTTTTAAAGGGCCCCTCACCAGGTGACATAACGAATTTTAATTAGACATTGGAAGTTGTTACGAGCCCAATAAAGAGCATTATGCCACAAGAATTTTTCTAATCGGTCCGTTAGAAGCTGAGAAAAACAATAATTTGCAGCGGCGCGAAACCATGATGCGAGGAGGCGAGCTGCAAACCCTCGCCGCTCGCCCCGTGTAGCCTTCGCAAGCCAAATCCCTTCCCTGCCCTCTTCACTTGACACATACGCATGAACACGTCATGCGCATGCATGGTCACGTGCGCATGACGTGCCCGAGCCAGCCCGAGCACGCGAGCGGCGTTGCACGGCCGCTACCTTTTTTTTTTTTTATGTAGCGGCCATGAGCGTTTTGTCGGCGTTCTCTGTGGTGTACTGCCTGTTTCAGCGGGACGGGCATGAAAGTTGAGACATTTTTATGGGAACGAGACTGGCGGTATCACATGAGCCAGTGCAGCATTAACGTTTACTTGGACGCGGTAGAATAAACGAGCATAATGAGTGCTCGCACGCGCCAGAACATTACTTTCGTTTCCAGGGCTGGCGTCTGCTCGATGCGCTAACCGCGGGTACCGCGGGGACACGAACGCATGGGAAAGGGAGGCACATTAGCCCCGCATCTCGCTGCAATTCACGAAAAAAAAATGAAAAAGACGCACACGTTCCCTTTGTGTGTCTCATTATTTCTCTCGGGTTTTATTAATCTATTCAAGCAACAAATTACACAAACTACACATGTCGTGTCAAATAATTATCGCAGTGTCACGTGCTACTGTTGGCGACGTCAGAGCACAGTCGTCTACGTCGAGGAGCGACGTCACAGCACTACCATCTACGTAGGGCCATTTTCTCATGTACGTCATCCCCTCATTCTCTAAAGCGCGCGCCCGCGAGAGGAGGAGCAAGCAGCATTCACCTTCAAATTTGACCCATTTGCGCGGCGCGTAGCGTTGCAAATTTTGGCAGACGTGATCGTGAACGCCCAGTGTATGCATTGCGCTCGTTAGCTCAAAATTGTCAAACCTGGTGAGGGGCCCTTTAAAGCTCCAATTTTGTGTGTCTCGATGCGCGAAGAAAGCGCGCATCAAGGTACCCTACTCCCAATGATAAAGAGCGACAACTTGTGTGGTAAAGAAATTGGTGCCGACTTGACAAGCTCATCGGTGCCGATAGCGCTGTGTGTGAATATCACTTCGAGCCTCACTTCATCGAGAGAGACTACGTACATGTAATTAACGGAGCGGAAGTTCGAGTACCGAGAGAAAAGCCGCCTATAGGACCTGATCGTGGTGCCGACAATTTTACCGAATGCACCGTCATATCTCTTCAAGGAAACACCGGCGCCGCGGCCTCGGACAAAACGGCGTCAGCTTGCTTCTGACGGTCACAGTGAAAGGAAACGACGTTGCATCGAGCAGGGCAATGCGTCGTCACCCAACGAACGTTCAACAATCGCTACTGCGAACCAAGGCGGTGAAGCGTAAAGTGAAACGGCGAGTGCGGTCATGGGCTTTGCTTTTGAGCAAGGCGCCTGCGTTGGCAAGCTGCACAATTCCGCCGTTCCATTGACGTCGTGGGCAGTGCTTGTTCCCTGAGCTTAACGGTGTATACGTTGCGTACAAGTTGAAGCAATGCTTAGAGCAAATTTCAAGAAAAGCGTTTTCTAGAACCACATTATTGCCGCGCTTCACCACAGCACGCATGCTGTGAGGCTCAGGAGGCTGATTAGCGGGTATGTTTATGCGAATGGAAGCGAGAATATGGCGGCCAGTGGCGCTCGCGGAAAGTCTTAAATACTGTGCCTGAAGATGTGCTTCAACTAGCTCAGAAAGGGTATTATGCATGCCCAGTTCAAGGAGTTTGGCTGTGCTTGTGCTGCGAGGAAGGTTCAGGGCTGCCTTAGTTGCGAGGCGGATCATGGCGTTCACGCGTTCAGTTTCTGTGCGGTTCAGCTTGAGATATGGGGTGGCGTATAAAATTCGGCTAAGCGTGAAAGCATGTACAACTTTCATGTTGTCCGCTTCGTCTAAACCCTTGTGCATGGAGGATACGCGGCGTAAAAGCTGCAACACGGATTGCGTGGAAGTCTTGAGTGTTTTTAGGGTGTGGTCATTTCGTCCGGAATCCTGCAAGTAGAGGCCAAGGATGCGCAGTGTGGGGCTGAGGGGGAAAGCGGTTCCTTCTAAAGTGATTTCAATGGGTGAGTTAGCGGCTGATTTTGGTCTCATGAGAAGCAGCGCAGATTTAGACGGGGAGCATTCGAGCCCAATAGATGACGCGTGAGCTGAGATGGTGTCGGCTGCTAATTGAAGAGTTTCCTCTATTTCCCCGTCAGAGCCATGAGTAGTCCATGTGGTAATATCATCGGCGTACAGGGTATGCTTTAGGTGTGGGATGAGATCGAGTTTGTGGGCTAAGGGGATAAGAGCAATATTAAAGAGAAAGGGGGAGAGGACCGCGCCTTGAGGAGTTCCGACCTCGCCGAGCGTATAAGGGGCCGTGCTCAGGTTATCAATGTGCAAGGAGGCAGTGCGCCCAGAGCGAAAGGCACGAACGTAGTTATAAGTTTTGGGGCCTACCTGCAGTGCCTGCAGTTGCCTTAAGATGGCATCGTGTCGAATTCTATCAAATGGCTTAGTGAGGTCTACCGCCAGGATAGCTTTAGTGAGGTGAGGTATGGTATCGTCAAGCACGTCGTGCGTAATTTGGAGCAGGACATCCTGCGCAGAGAGATGCGCACGAAATCCAATCATACTGTGGGGAAAAAGGTTATTGTCTTCCATGTACGCCGTCAGGCGAGCAAGAATTATGTGCTCGAAGACCTTGGCAAGACAGGATGTCACTGAAATGGGGCGAATACTGTCGATGGTGAAGGGTTTGTGAGGTTTAGGGATAAATATTATTTTGGCGTGCTTCCAGGAGGCAGGGAGGGTACCAGCTTTCCAACATTCGTTAAAGTAGTTCACTAGATCAGATATGGAAGCATCATCAAGATTGCGGATGGCAGCATTGGTAATTTGGTCTTCACCGGGTGCTGTATTGCGTAATTTCAGTAGGGCTGCACGAAATTCTGATTCTGTAATAAGGGCATCAAGCTGGGGTTGGGGTGAACCTGTGTACTCGGGGTGTTTGCTAGGAAGACCAGGTGTAGTATAGTAGAGTCGATTCAGTGGAACCTAAGACAACAATCACGGATCAGGTGTCCGGTTCTGCCGTGCGGACGACCTTTCCATCAGCAGGTAGCTCCACAGTCCGGGCGTTCCAAAATTCAGCGCAGCTGGCGTCTGATCACGGCGTCTCGGATGACAGGCAAATCGACGGCCGCAGCCATGGCGGGTCACGATGGTAAAATAGTTGTTTGGCAATGGAACTGCTGCGGCTCCCAACGCAAAAAAGGCAGTCTTGCAGCAGTTTGTCATATCCCATCCTAATAGTCCTCACGTCATTTTTACTACAGGAGACACTGGCTGACTCGGTCTCTCTTGCTGTATACGAGTCTCATTCGGTATACGGACAGGGCAAAAGCGGCATCCGTACGCTAGTATCGAAAAAGCTCACCTTCGTCGTACACTATTTATGGACCACAGTAAAACAGAGCACTCACTAATCGAGCTCATACCTAGCGGCCAGCTCTGGAATAGCCTTTTCCTTCTGCACATTTACAGCTCCCCGCGAGATATGAGGCAGTGTTTTACGTCTCTCATTTCGAAGGCGGTACGCAAGGCGGCAGGTTCTCCGCTTGTAGTGGCTGGTGACTTCAGCGCTCCGCATCATGATAGGGGATACCAGCGCGTTACGGCCAAGGAGACGAACCTCTGGCGGGTGGCGTCCGACTACGATCTCACCCTGGTAGCGGACCCGTCCTTTCCAACCAGGAACTCGTGCACCAGAGACACCACGCCGGACCTTACTTTCGTAGCAAACGTCGGGAACGCCGCATGGTGTAATCTTAATGAGACCTTGGGCAGTGATCACTGCGTGCTGGCCACGTACTGGTGGTGCGTAAGACGTCGCCGAAGGAGTTTACGATTACTGACTGGGATCTTTTCCGTAAAATCAGGGAGGCGAGGGAAGCCGAAAAACCGATTTCCCTAGATAGTTGGGTAGCGCAGCTTAAGGAGGATGTACAGTCGGCCACCAAGTCCGTTGCCACCGACTTGAATATGAACAGGATGGACAGCCGACTGGCACACCTTCTGGAGGCTAAAGGAGCCCTCCTGGCTAGATGGAAAGGTCAGCGGCTGAACCGCAGACTGCGAAAAAAGGTCGCGCATTTAAATCGCACCATAGAGATGCACTGTCAAATGCTTTCCAAGCAACAGTGGAATGAAATATGCAACTTGGTGGACAGGCAGATGCGAACTGGCGGTAAATGGAATCTTCTGAAGCATTTGATAAAAAATGCAATTCCAGGACTAATAAGAGACGCACCACTGATGAGAGTCTACATTTGGCCCGCCAGGACAACTCCGATACGGCAATACTAGAGTGGCTCGCCAAAAGATATCCACCTGTGAAGAGGATTATTGGTCGTTGAAAGACGTAATGGTCGTCAGCGGCAAGCAAGCGAGAAGAAGCGTCCAGAGGCACAGCGGCGATCCGAAACACGAGCCGAGCGAGCTGAGCGTTGGCGATGCTGCTGGATGGAGGCGCATCTTCTCCTTCACAATCGCCCCCGCTGAAAAAGGAGCCATCCTGGCGACCTAAGAAGTTTCAGGTAGAGGCTCATGGTACGGCTTGAGGCGGGAAACATGGACGATGTCACGTCCACGCCGGCGCATGTCATCCGATCGAGAAACTGGCTCGATAAGAAAATTAACTGGAGAGGTTTTCTCCAAGATGGTGTAAGGGCCCTCGTACCTTGGAACGAGCTTCGAGGAGAGTCCCGGAGTCTGGTATGGGACAGAGAGCCATACGAGAGGCCCTGGGGCATAGCTAGGGTCTGGAAGTGAAGTGCTGCGGTTTTCTTTCTGTCGCTGCTGCTCTTGCGAGGTAAACGTGCGGGCGAGCTGGTGGCACTCTTCGGCTTGTCGAGCAGCTTCGGAGACAGGTGGACACTCGGAAGCATCAGGACGGTAGGGAAGTAGGGTGTCAATAGTATGTGAAGGCTCGCGTCCGTAAAGGAGAAAGAAAGGCGAAAATCCGGTAGTTGTTTGTATCGCTGTGTTGTATGCGAATGTTACATAAGGGAGAACACGGTCCCAGTTGGTATGGTCAGATGCGACGTACATCGACAGCATATCACCCAGGGTGCGGTTAAACCGTTCCGTGAGCCCGTTAGTCTGCGGGTGGTATGCTGTGGTTGTCCGATGAATGACGTGGCATTCCGAGAGCAGAGCTTCGACGACCTCGGAGAGAAAAGCGCGGCCTCTGTCACTAAGGAGCTCTCGAGGGGCGCCATGTCGAAGGATAAAGCGACGTAAAATGGAAGAGGCGACATCCCGAGCGGTAGCGCTAGGCAAAGCGGCAGTTTCGGCGTAGCGTGTCAGGTGGTCGACAGCCACGATAATCCACCGGTTGCCATCTGCGGTCATTGGAAGGGGACCGTAGAGGTCAACGCCGACGCGATCAAATGGCTTGGCAGGGCATGGAAAGGGCTGCAATGCGCCGGTCGCACGTAAAGGTGTCGATTTGCGTCGTTGGCAGTCAGGACAGCACTGCACGAATTTCCGCACAAAATTGTACATGCCGCGCCAGTAATAGCGATGGCGAAGGCGCTCGTATGTCTTGAACACCCCGGCATGGCTACATTGCGGATCGTCGTGAAGAGAGGCGCATACTTGTGATCGCAAGCTGCGTGGAATGACCAGTAGCCATCGGCGGCCATCGGCAGCGTAGTTGCGGCGATGAAGCAGTTGATCGCGGATGGTGAAATGGGAAGCTTGACGACGGAGGGATCGAGATACAGGAATGGTGGATGTTCCACATAGATAATCAAGAAGAGAAGCGATCCACGGGTCACGACGTTGTTCGGTGGCAATGGAGTCGAGGTCGAGAGATGACAAGGGGTGGACGCATGTGGTTGCGCACGCTGGATCTGGCGGTAAAGGTGAGCGGGAGAGGGCGTCAGCGTCAGAGTGTTTGCGTCCGCAGCGGTATACGACGCGAATGTCGTACTCCTGGATGCGAAGTGCCCATCGCGCTAGGCGGCCAGAAGGGTCCTTCAACGTGGCGAGCCAGCAACGCGCGTGGTGATCGGTTACTAGATCGAACGGGCGGCCGTATAAGTACGGCCGGAACTTTCCAAGCGCCCACACCAGAGCCAAACACTCTTTTTCAGTCACGCTGTAATTCGTTTCGGCTTTCGTCAGCGTGCGACTAGCGTAGGCGACGACGTATTCGGAATAGCCGGGCTTTCGTTGAGCGAGGACAGCGCCAAGCCCGACCCCGCTGGCGTCTGTGTGTACTTCGGTAGGAGCCGTCGGATCGAAGTGACGAAGAATAGGTGGGGAAGTGAGCAGGCGGCGCAGTGTAGCGAAGGCTACGTCACATGCAGAGGACCAGGAGGAGAGGTTCACGTCGCCGCGAAGAAGCTGGGTTAACGGTGACATGATGGATGCAAATTTGCGAACAAAGCGCCGGAAATAGGAGCATAGACCTACAAAACTTCGAAGTTCCTTCATGGTCGTGGGCTTAGGGAATTCCGCGACTGCACGAAGTTTTGCAGGGTCTGTAATACGCCCTGTTTGGACACGATGGGGCCTAAGATGACGAGCTCCCGGGCAGCGAAGCGGCATTTCTTGAGGTTAAGCTGAAGGCCAGCGTTGGTCAGACAAGTCAAAACGTGCCTGAGGCGATGGAGATGTGTAGGGAAATCATGGGAGAAAACCACGACATCGTCGAGGTAACACAGGCACATAGACCACTTTAGACCACGTAGTGTATTATCCATAAGTCGTTCAAACGTAGCAGGCGCGTTACAAAGTCCAAAGGGCATGACGTTAAACTCGTATAGGCCATCAGGTGTAATAAACGCAGTCTTCTGGCGATCGGCTTCAGCCATAGGAACTTGCCAATAGCCAGACCGCAAGTCCAGTGACGAGAAGAATTCTGATCCGTGAAGGGTGTCAATGGCGTCGTCAATGCGCGGCAAAGGATAGGCGTCCTTGCGGGTTATCTTATTCAAACGACGGTAGTCCACGCAAAACCGGATAGATCCATCTTTCTTACGCACCAGTACGACAGGAGACGCCCAGGGACTGTGCGATGGTCGAATAACGTCTCTACGAAGCATGTCTTCGACTTGGTTGTTAATGACGCGGCGCTCTTCAGCGGAGACGCGGTATGGTCTTTGACGCAGCGGCTGGTGCAAACCGGTGTCGACGTAATGTTGTACTTGCGACGTGCGGCCCAGTTGAGGTTGCGACACATCGAAAGAATTCCGGAACTCGTGCAGAAGAGTAAGTAGGTCAGCGTGTTCGGCAGGGGTGAGGGTATCGGCGATGGCACTGGAAAATATATCACTGGATGACTCCCCGAGTGCCGACAGGGCATTTGGTGGGTCGCAGCAGTCATCCGGGACGTCAACCAAAGACGAAGAGTCGAGATCTTCCACGCGGCCGAGACATTCGCCTGCAAGCAGCGTGACAGGTGCAGAGAGCGGATTCAAGACGAATATATTGCTGCTGCCGGCGGCGATGTCAATCGTTGCGAAAGGTAGCGGCAGAGCTCTACGACTCGTGAAGACATCGGACGGCGTGAAAAAGACTGTAGCGTCGGTGTGGGCGTTGCAGGAAACAGGGACCAGTGCGAAAGTGCCAGGCGGAATGTCGGTATCCTCACGAACGAGCAGCTTGGGCGGCTGATGAAGAGCGTCAAGTAATGGGGCGTCACACAATGGGGAAAACTCAACTTCGGCGCGTGCGCAGTCGATGACGGCATTATGGCGGGATAGGAAGTCCCACCCGAGGATGACGTCATGCGAACAGGCAGAAAGGACAATGAACTCAACGATGTACAGATTGCCTTCAATGACCACTCTTGCAGTGCAGGCTGCGAGAGGCGTCACTTGCTGCGCGCTTGCGGTGTGGAGCGACAGCCCCGAAAGCGGCGTCGTTACCTTTCGTAATACACGGCAGAGATTAGCGGCTATGACAGAAACGGCGGCGCCGGTGTCCACAAGGGCAAAAGTACGAACACCTTCAACAGTTATGGCGACCACGTTAGTTGGGGAGGAGTGAGGGCTTGGACAGTTCGGAGATGGCGCAGTTCTTGCCTCTTGAACTGCGGCGTTTAGTTTTCCTGGTCGGAGGGTCCGGGCCGGCGACGCATGGGGGACGGCGATCGCCGCCGAGGAGATGGTGAGCGCTGCGGCTGGAAGTCAGGGCGGTGAGTAGGGGCATCGCGCGGTGATGGGCCAGGAACGTATTGGAGGAAGGGCTGGCTTCCGGCTTGCGACGACCGGGCACGGTCGCCGAAAGTTTGGGGGCGACGGCGGCAATAGCGGGCGACGTGTCCAGGAGTGTAGCAGGCGTAGCAAATCGGTCGATTATCAGGCGTCCTCCATGGATTGGCGATTGTCGGTGCTGCCCAAGTGGAAGGATAGACAGGCGGTTGCGTGGGCTGCGAGTGCGTAGTGTAAGGTGGTTGCGGAAACCTACGCAGAACGTCAGCATACGTGAGGGGCGCGGCTACAGGCTGCACGGCTTGCGCATAGGCGACAGGAGCGGCCACAGGCTCCGATGCACGCGCGTAGTGAACAGGGCTGGATGGAGGCGGCTCGCGGCGCGCAAGGGGAACAGCGTGGGCAACCTCCTCCGAAATAACAGTGCGGAGCGGGGTGGGCAGACGGGTGGTAGGCTCGTGAGTAAAAGGCAGTAAGGAAAGTTGGCGGGCAACTTCCTCGCGGACGAAGTCTCGAACCTGCTGAAGCAACGTCGAATGGTCAGGCATGGTGTCGAGACTGCACAGCGACTCGCCACCCCGTGGAGGTTGCCGAGTCAGAGCGCGCTGCTTCTTCAACTCGTCGTAGCTCTGACACAAGCTGACGACTTCTGAAACTGTGCCAGGATTCCTAGCCAAGAGCATCTGGAATGCGCCATCGTCAATGCCCTTCAGGATTTGTTTGATCCTGTCAGCTTCGGGCATGGTGTCGTTGACACGTCGACAAAGGTCGACGACGTCCTCAATATAGCTTGTGAAGCTTTCTCCAGTCTGCTGTGAGCGGGCGCGCAAGCGTTGCTCTGCGCGCTGCTTGCGGACAGCTGGTCGACCGAATACTTCAGAGCAGGACGTCTTGAAGACGGTCCATGTGGGGATGTTCTGTTTGTGGTTGTTGTACCACAATTCGGCGACGCCAGTCAGATAAAATATGACGTAGCCTAGCTTGTCGGGGTCATCCCACTTATTATGCGCGCTCACCAGTTCGTAGTGGTCAAGCCAGTCTTCCACGTCGGTCTCATCTGCACCGCTGAAGACCTTTGGGTCCCGGAGCCGAGGAAGCCCGGTGCAGGTGACGGACAGGGACGAAGGCGCCGGTGGGTTTGCGTGGTCAGTCATGATCGGCGGTAGCGTCTGGCTACGCAGCTCCAGGGTGTAGCGACGGGGATGAACAGCACCCTCCACCAAATGTGAAGAGGTTTATTGGTCGTTGAAAGACGTAATGGTCGTCAGCGGCAAGCAAGCGAGAAGAAGCGTCCAGAGGCACAGCGGCGATCCGAAACACGAGCCGAGCGAGCCGAGCGTTGGCGATGCTGCTGGATGGAGGCGCATCTTCTTCTTCACACACCTTTAGACACTGCGGATGTTGTGATCTATCCGCCTTACCCATTGCCCATTTTGGACGAGCCCTTTAACGTCACTGAAGTGAAGGAGGTCGTCGAAGGTCTCATTGGGCGTTCTGCCCCGGGTCCGGACGGCATCTCAAACAGACTTCTTCGCAACTTGGACGACGAGTCAACCGCATTCCTAACCGGTGAAATAAATCGAGTTTGGGAGAACGGTGCGGTTCGAGATTCGTGGAAGCTGGCATCGGTCGTCCTAATTCCGAAGCCGGGGCGCGCACCTGACCTGACGAATGTCAGGCCAATCTCGCTCTCGTCGTGCATAGGCAAAGTGGCTGAACATGTGATTAACAACCGTGTATCCAAGCACATTGAGGACCGCGGTCTTTTCCCGTATAACATGATTGGCTTTCGACACTCCCTTTCCACTCAGGACGCCATGAAGATGATAAAATGCCAGATCATCGATAGAAACACGAGGGACGTCAAGGCCATTCTGGGTTTATATCTGGAGAAGGCTTTCGATAATGTGTCGCACGCCCACATACTCGATTCCATCTCAGACGTTGGCCTAGGACAGAACTTCCACGCGTTTGTTGGTTCGTTCCTCAGGCACAGAAAGGCTGCACTAAATATTGGGGACCTCCGGTCAGGGCCCATCAAGCTCGTCTCGAAAGGCACACCGTAGGTCTCGGTGGTATCCCCGCTCCTGTTCAACATCGCCATGTATAATTTGTCTCAGAGGCTTTCAGAGGTCAAGGGTATCAATCACACCCTCTACGCGGACGATATCACCGTATGGTGCGTCGGATGCAGCGAGTGTAGGGTGGAGGAAGCCCTTCAGGAGTTGCTGGATCGCACAGAGGATTTTCTCGTTGGGACGGGGCTTCGCCTCTCCTCGAGCAAGTCGGAGCTTCATCTGTACAGACCTAGTAAAGGGGGGTTAAGCCTAAGGGCTGGGTCCCCCTGTCGGAGGTCAACATTGTATTCCAAACCAGCGAAGGACACTCCATTCCCAGAGTTGAGGTTATCAGGGTTCTCGGTATGCTCATTGAATCCAACGGATGCAACAGGCATACCATCGCCAAAATACCGCGAATATAGACAGCACGATACGGTTAATTACTCGGGTCTTGAAGAGTCGAGGTGGAATCAGGGAGGGCAATCTGTTGAAGCTATTCCACGCGTTCTTGATGAGTCATATCATATACGTGGCGGCCATTCACTCCTGGCAGAATCACGACAAGGCGAAGCTTAATATACTCATTCGACAAAGCATCAAACGGGTGCTGGGTATGAGTGTCAGCACAACGAGGCTAATGCAGCTCGGGGTTCACAACACGTTAGATGAAATTATCGAGGCGCAGCACACGGCTCAGGTTGCCAGGCTGTCTACTTCGCCCGATGGCATGGAGATTCTGGCGGTTCTGGATTGTGAGCCATCTCTTGAAGAAGAAGATTTGCTTTACTAGGGAGCAGCCAATCAGTATAACTATTTTGCCGCTTCCCCGCAACATGCATCCGCAGCACAATACAGGCAGGCGAGGCCTTACTAAAAAAAAATTCGCGATGACCCGCACTCCGCATGCTTTGCGGACGCCGCGCAGTACGGCAGATCGGCAAACTTTTCGGTCGCCTAGTGGACCACAGTGGCGCAATTCTCAACTCTGCATCTCTCATGAATACCATCGCGGCTAGAGCCGAGCAGGCCGCGGTGGCTCTCGCTTTACTTGAAGAGAATAGACATCAAATCTACACCGATTCTCGCGCAGCTGTTAGAGCCTTTGCATCAGGTTCCGTTTCCGCCGAGGTCGCACACATCCTAGGTGAGAGAGTCATTTCCTCACACACTATCACGTGGTTTCCGGCTCATCTCGGGTCGCAGTTATCTTTTATGACTAATCTTAATGAGGTCGCCTACACCCGCGCGCTCGAGCTAACCTACCGCGCCGGGTCGGACGGAGGCGGTACCTCGGGGACCCGTCGAGAGGTCTTTCGAGATCCTTTATTCACGTTCAACGAGGTTTCTAAGCACTACAAGTTGACTAGGCGAACGTTTCCTCTTCCGCACGAGAAACTCTCCAGGCTGCAGGCTGCCACGCATCGAATGCTGCAGACCAGGTCTTATCCAAGAAGGATCCGTTGATGGGCGAGTTGGTACATGTCTTGAAATATACTATGTGCAGCGCAATGGTACGAAGACAAGAGAAGACACAAAGTCTATGTCGTTTGTGTGTCTTCCCTTGTCTTCGTACCATTGCGCTGCACATACTCAGTATATTTCAAGACAGGTCTTATCCTTGTCTATCAACCCTAAGCTCTTACGCGGACGCTTTTCAACCGTACTGTCCCGATTGTGGCGCGCGAAGCAATTTAGATCACATGCTCTGGTGGTATCCCTCTTACGCGGCCTTCAGTGCCTCACTGAAGAAGAGTGGTGCTCCGAGCTAAGGAGCTCGAATCTACTACACCAGTTAAGGGCCGTCCAGAGGGCCCACGACGCGGCGGTGAGGCTTGGCCTCCCCGTCCCCACGTGGGAACGGCCCGCGGCGCTGCCGCCCTGAACGGCTGCGGTGCTCCTCAGGATTACCTTAATAAAGTTCATTGTCTGTCTGTTTTATGCATACCACGTAACTATTTGAAAAAAGAGTTGACTGTTGGGCGAGTTAGAAGAACTGACAGCTGGGCCAGTTTGTGACAATATTTGAACATGTTTAACTTAGTGCAACGACGACGTGGACACAACAGAAGAGGGGACAAAGCACAGCGCTGACTCGCAACTGAATATTTCCTTTTTTTCGTTCATGTCTTCTAATAAATATTCAGTTGCGAGTCAGCGCTGTGGTTTGTCCCGTCTTCTGTTGTGCCCACGTTGTCGTTGCGCTAAGTTAAACTTGTTCAAGTTGGGCGAGTTGGTGTTTGGACATATAAACCATCGTGAATAGCGCAACAAGACAGAACAGTGCTTGTCTGTGCCTTTCTGTTGCCCTGTCTCGTTGCGCTATCCATGATGGTTTATATATACACGACTATTCATGTCTGTATCTTACAATGACGTATCCATATCGCTAGTGCCCCGATAATGCAGGGTAACCTCGAAATAAATGTTTATGTCGATTAACCCACGTTTATAAAATTTACGAATTTGCCACCGTTTGCTACATTATCTTATCATATTAATACATCTGTGTTAATGTATTTGGAGGCATACCAAGGATCGTGGCCTGGGGCCTTGGTGTTTATGCTTGCTGTTCAAAGGCGAGGGGCAGGTCGCCTCCCGAGGATGCACCACCAGGTCATGACTCCAGACTACAAAAGCTTCGAGCCGCCTGCGCGCAAATTCAACCAGAACAGTTTGCGTTGACATTATGCGAATATACCATTTCATATCAAATGATAATTGTAGACAGTGCCCCCACTATTCAGCACCATCATTTCAAAAAAAAAGTGGGGGACGCTTAAGCTTCGCCTTTAAGAGTTGAACCCGATAGCGATATGCAGCCCCATCCTCATCGCGCTCTATTTCGCGTGTCATTATGTTCAGTCGCTCGGTCTCACACATGCACACACACACACACACACACACACACACACACACACACACACACACACACACACACACACACACACACACACACACACACACACACACACACACACACACACACACCCTCGACATACCTATAGTAAAGGTATAGGTTTCAGCCTCTTCAACAGCACTTTTATGACAACAACTACGTCTGTTTAAGAGAATGCGTGAACTAATGTGTGTGCTCTTTGTAATGGGTGGCATGCTTTAAACCAGCAGCAATTAGGCGCGTGATACTTTTTTGAAGTCGCCATGCACCTACTACGTGTTCGCAAGGGAACACGCGCAGTATAGTGTGTGCCTTTTGGAATGGGTGGCCCGCTTTAAACCACCAACTCGTTATGCATTTCACATGGTGTGACGACCGATGGCAATATATGGTTGTACCCCGTTTTACTGCGATATTACATCTCGTACTGTGACACCTGTACACAGGACGCGTATGTTTGTGAAGCATTAAAGTTAATTTCAGTGAAGTTCCAAGCCATGGAGTGTCTTAGAGTTACTGTATATGCTACCTTTAGGTAGCAGAGTTGCGCATAGGTCCGCCATCTTGCCCTCCGTGGCATCCACGCTAAGCAGGAAAGCCACCTTTCTGGAATGTAAGAGCCGACGCGGCTGCTGTTGTTGCTGCTGTTCTCTCGGCCCAGCGGCTCCGTGTACTTTCTCGTTCGTTCATAACGCGTCGCTGGCGCAATGACTTTCGATTCGAAGAAAAAAAAAGAATGGAAAGCTCGGAGAAACAATAATTTGAGATGGAACAGGTGGAGATGAAACACTATCGCGAGTAATATTTTTTTTTTAAATGGCAAACAGGAATAGTGCGACGGTCACGATTCTGGACCAATTAAATTCAGCCCAGTTATTCGTTTCACGTAGTTTTTGATGCAGCGCTTCAAAAGATTAAGTGAATAGCTCGACAAAACAAGTGCTAAATTATCACTGTGTTTTACAAATAGCGCACGCTAACGAGAATTTTGCGTACGTCTAGGTAGATGTGGCATATAATAAACAATCGGTCATGCTTCAAACTTTTATGCCGCACAGTACTCAGAATGAATCATGCTGTTTTGATAGACCTGTAAGGTTCATATTCACACACATCGCCTCCTTCACACAGTCACTCGCGCATATTTTTACCATCTTGTCCCGTTCGACTTTTAATCAACCTTTGACCAGTGAAAGAGAAGCGATATATATCCTGTTCGTTATCGCCGGCTTCTGACGTCTCATGCGCAGCAGCCACTTGAGACTGCGACGGACGACGGAGAGAGACTTGCCACATGGAATCGAGAAGAAGGCCTTTCCGTGCTCTTGTCGGTTCGTGCAGTGGGGAGCTCAGCATCCTGTTATTGTCGCAACTTCGCAACACTGAGTCAGGGCGCTGCGCCGCGCAGACGTTCGCAAAAACGGACAGCAGAAGACACCACCACAACAACGACAAACAATCCGACCTCAGCTGGACCGTCTTGCGCTTCGCCGGACGGCTTGATTTGGCTTGATACAGCGGTGGTGGCGCGGCGATCGCCAGCACCCACGCGGCCGTGAAGTTGGCTTTCCCTGAAACGGATGCTTTTTGCGCACGTGAGCGCGCTGGGCGAATGGTGGCGCGAGCGGCGAGTTCTATCAGAGGCGCAACTCTGCTACCTAAAGGTAGCATATACAGTAACTCTAGAGTGTCTCTGTGGTAGAACACCTGCTTGCCATGCAGACGGCCTGGGTTCGATTGTCGCTCGAGCCTAAAATTTTTTATTATTTATTTTTTTGGTCACAACCAGCGACGCCGACACCGACGCCGACGCAGACACAGGAATTTCAACGGAACGAGCTCTTTAACGCTATCGAGTTAGAATCGGGGACAACTATGGGGCAAGTGTGCGCAGGCCAAGCTTGGCACGCACGTACATGATCTCCTACTTTTTTCCCCTTTCTTTCTTTCTTTCTTTCTTTCTTTCTTTCTTTCTTTCTTTCTTTCTTTCTTTCTTTCTTTCTTTCTTTCTTTCTTTCTTTCTTTCTTTCTTCCTTTCCTTCTTTTTCCTTCTTTCTTTCTTTCTTTCTTTCTTTTTCCTTGCTTTCCTTCTATTCCTTTCGCTTTCCTTCTTCCTTTCTCCCCTTCTTCCTTTCTTTGTTCCTTTCTATTCAGGGTGCTTTCTCTCCCCGGCGGAAGAAAAAAGGTGCTGACTGGTTGCGGAGATGACGTGAAGGTGCGCCTAGGCAGTTGGCATCGTGCCCAATGACTCAAGTTCTGGCGCCGGCGCCGCAACGTGAGGTCTTCCGTTCACATAGAGGCAACAATGAAATGTGGCAACGTAAAACGAGAAGTGATCTCGAAAAAATATAATGTTGCCATATCAGAAAAGGACGATCGCCGACAAGCCCGCCATCGAGAGAGCATCGATTATTGGAAAACGGTGCATACAAATTCGCATGTGACCTGCGCTCCTTCGAGGGCCGCATTCATCTATTCTTTCGGGCACCGGGGCTGGGCTTCTCGCATACAAGAAAGCCGCCACCAATAATCTAACTAAAAAAAATCTTCACTACAAAAGAGGATTGACGTCATGCGAAGCAAGCCTAGTACACATTGTTACCAGTGAACAGGAGTAGCCGGCAGTCATTTTATCTTTATTAAGGTTTAATTAGTTAATTATAACAAATTTTGTAACTAGACAAGCACTCACCTAATCCTCAGTACGTCTCGAGCAACTTGGGCTATGTAAGGCGCGTTTAAGTGACACATGACTGCGCTACCTTTATCAAAGCACTGATTGCGTGCTCATATTTTGCGGATGAAGAAGCAAGTCTACAAAATATGAAAATAACACGTGAGCAAACTGTGATGCGCATCAGAAAGCAGCCCCCTCAAATGGAAAGCTATTATAAGAAAAAGTAGACATCATCTCCCCCTACGGGCAACCATGGTGGGATGCGAAAGCATCGCGGGTGTGCGCATCGAGTTTCCGCTTGTCTTATGTGACTTACGAGACGTGGGTTGGCGGGGCGTTTGAATTGCCACTTGCCGACGCTAACGTTTACGTTCGACTTCCCGAGCCTTCCTCTGCTCCGCGGCGGTGGCGCTGCCACTGCAACTAGCGCCGACGTTGACGTTGTTCATGGCGTTTCGCACACCGTTGCGCAGAGAGAGAATGAAAGCTCTGTTATACTCCGACTTCCGACGCGAGCGCGCGCGAGGACGTTGCGTTCCGTCACGCCGAGCCGGAGACGCTACGCCAGGCGCAAATCGGTCTCCGCTACAGTCGAGCCGGCTCCAACACGCCGGTGCGATGGCATCTAGAGGAGCGCATGCGCAGTAAAGCGAAGAAGGCGCCGCGCCACCTGTCGGGAACCGAGGAAACAGCCCGCGAAGCAGCTTCCTGTACATGCGAGTCCGGCGCATCTGGCGCGAAATGCAGCAGGATCTATTCGGAGCCGAGCGACGGCCGAGCGCGCCAGCAGCCGTCGGCTGCATCGGCGGTCAGCCGACGCCGGACTATAGAGGGATCTTTTTTGCTGACGTAACGTCGCCGTGACGCGCGCACGCGAGCGACGAAGTTACGCTGGAGTATATCAGAGCCCTGAAGGAAGCACAGCGAACACGCGCCTTTGCAGCCTCGCAGCTGCGAAATTCGCTTGCCGGCGTTGCCGTTTACGTTCAGCTTCGCGAGCGTCCTTAGCGCCGTTGCGAAGGAGAGTGCAACGGGAGCGAAAGCGCGTCGCATTATATACGAGCGCACAGCTGTGGCAGGAGAGGAGAAACGGGAGAGGTGAAACGAAGCGGAGGCCGCGCTCCCGCCACCTCCTCTCACCTCCTCGCGCTCACGCGAGGAGAGGCGAAGAATGGGTCTGAGAAGTTGGCGCACGCTCAGTATGGGTGCGGACGCCGCAGAACGGACACTACCCCGAGCATAAGATGCTTTCGCATCTAAAAAACAATGCACAAAGAACAATCTGGAGGCCGCCCTAATCCTTGATATTAGATGTCTGGCACTGACACTCACCCGTCGGCATTCGTGCGCCCTGGTGTATGTGAGGAGACATCGGCGGCGTTACGCGTTCGACGCCTGTGAACCTACGACGACTCTTCTAGTTCACTGTATCACGCACACAGAGAAGAGAAGTTAGTGACGTGAGCAGGGGTGTCCTTTGATATGTGGAATGTGAGGAGGAAGTACGCTACACCTGGTAGCGGCGGAGCACGTGAACCCTACGCGAGCTCTGTCCTGTGATGTGCTTGAATGGAACGCTGTGTAACCGGGCGCAAACCGTGTGCAACGGAAGGGAGGACCGGCAAAGAGCGTGTGGCGAGCAGGATGTGACGTCAATAGGCCAGATGTTCGCAGTCCTTTGGCGTATTTTAAGTTGTGGCATACCTTAAGGCCCTCTCTATTACATGCAACCCTTAGCTTTACCCATTACATCCCTTTTACATACGCTTCCTGCCTTCGCGTACCCTTGTGCATTACGTAGGCGAACCACGTGTTTCGCGCGCTGCCGAAGTCACGTAGAAATAAGCGCGTGATTGAGATCTCATCCTCCAAAGAAAGCAGCAAAGCCGATTCGATAGGTTTCTGAGATGTAATTTCTTTTTATACTAATTTCTATCTATTATATGACTCGAATGTTAATATATGGCATGCCTTATTTTCCCCTCTATCGTATACAACTTTAGCTTGACCCATTCCATCACTTTTATGTATATATACATTCTTTTTCGAATTTTATAAAGGGTTCCGGACAAATTGCTCCGGCACCACTCGGGTGGTCTGGAAGATAGCAAGGACAGTCACTTGCTACTAGTACCACTAAAAAAATTGATCAGCCTGGTACTTCAACTGCCACTCACAGGCCGAAGCAGCGCGAAGAATGGGTCTTAGAACCCAATCCGTTGTCAGAACAGCGCCCCGGTCGCATCACGAATAAGATCAGCGCACCTTGAGATATGGATACTGAGAGAAGCGTACAGTTGAGGGTAAGGAATCTATGAAAAACCGCGACACGAGTTGTTCACGATCCTGCCGCACCATGGCTATGTTACGGAAAGCTGTCTGTGGCAACGAACAGGCTACGCGTTTGATTGCAGTAGGCTTATTTGCAGGCTCTGCATTTTGTGTGTAATTGCGCAGTCCCATGGTATAATTAAAACGGAAGCCTTACATGTCTCATGAAACGCGAAAATTGACCGTCAAAGTCCCCGTCATCAACACGAGTGATGCAAAAAATCATCCCGTGATGTCGTCACAATATGACGTCATCACATCATCACAAATCACCAAACTTTGTGAGGTCATCATGGCGTCACATAACGCGGTGTCACATGACGAGGTCAGCACATCACATCGCCGCTTGGTCAAAGGGGACTCGATGACGGAGGCACTGCAAAACCAGGGGAAATGCAGAAACGTTGCAAGGCCTCCGATCCTGGTGGCAATGCAAAACCACGTAAGGTGCAGACTACTTTCGGAGGGAGGCGAGGGAGCATCAATACAACGACTGAGAAGAAAAGAAGATGGCCTTGGCATTCGAGTAGTCTTACGCGAATGCATAAAGGTCCCCGTGAGTTTTCACATTTCGTGGCCTTCCATTATCAGCCAGATAAAATGAGCACGTAATTAGTATATTGCTGAAAACAGAGCAGTTAGATGTTTCATAATAAAATGAGCACTTCTGAGTTACAAAGGTTAATATAATTAAGTCATAAGTCATTAAATCGCATTAGCCAAAAACGTGCTGGTGGCTACTCCAGTAAGCGGGAAACAATGCGTGTGTTGACCAAAAAAACTATGTTCACTTAGCGCAAAACGATGAAAAAAAGGAAAGGAAGAGGAGCAATGTGTCGCTAACTTGCAACTGATTTATTGCAACTATGTTCCTGCGCAGTGTGCCAAGCAACAAACACTGACGCAACCACAACACCGTTAACGCACTTTCTAAAAAACGACTTTCCGCAGGGAAGTAGATGTGTCGCTGATATACGAATCCTCCGGTTTCCTTATATGAAAAGCTTCCAACCATTCTCGCGCGTCCGTATCTTTGCTTCTGCCAATAATCCTAATCTTGTCCGGCCGTGGCTCACACCGATGTTCATGTTGATGCGCAGACAAACGCGCTCCATCTCTACTCTTCAATGATAGCTCATGTTCCCTCGCACGCTCCTTCACGCCTCGTTCTGTCCAAGGTAAATTAACTGGTAACGAAGCTTCCATAGATGTTCATACGCTCCGAAAATAGCGGCTCATCAGCTGCTCATAGGGTGCCTTGATACCCGCGCGATCCGCTGAGGGTGTGGACAGCGGCGTCGTCTGTTACGGCGGCCGCTATTGCGAATCCCGTCGCAGATAAGCAGCATGCAAAACGCGCAACATAACACGCGCTTGCGGTACGCGAATACGACCGTAAATAAGTGCACGCTAGAGAGTTTTCTCTTCTTTTTTTGATGTTTGGGTAGCCTTTAGCGCTGCTGTTGCCTAAATGTTTATTAAGGGAGCATATAATTCATGTAAGCTGACGGCCTGTGCTTGAGTTTTGCACTTCAGGTGGACGTACACATGTTGAAAACGAATCCTCTTCCTTACGCCGGAAACGACACAGTTGAGTTTAAAGCCTTACTTGGTTTTCTTGTAAACGCTGCATTCCAAAAACACAAATATTAGTTTAAAGTATTTATATACATGTCAGCAGCAACAGCAGTATGCGTATCTCAACACACACATTTTTGTGTTGCGAAGCTACCTAAGCGCGATTAAGGTGGCTTATTTTGCTGAGTTTACAAACAATTTGCTTGTTTATTAAGAATGGCATCATACATATTGTACGCAGGATAAAGGGCCAAGGGACACGTGGTGCAAATATTCTGCTCTAATGAAATGAAAGCTTCTTTAACATTATTATAGCTGACATTTCTTGCTCACAATCTGTGGCCGCATTTGTATCGGCATCGGAGTCCTTATCAAAACAATGAATACGTTGTTGTGTAGCATGCCATAAAACTACATAAGCGCAGTATATGTGCGTCCCCCCCCCTTTCTTTGTACCTGCAGCTTTTCTTTTTTTGCATACCCAATCGCATGCACACGTTATTGGGAGTTTCCAATACTGTCTTGCATTCTGCGTGGCAGATCTACTGCGTACTTTTTTGTCTCTTTTGTTATTAATATTATCTGGGGTTTTACGTGCCAAAACCGCGATATGATTATGAGGCAGGCCGTAGTGGAGGGCTCCATGAATTTCGGCCATCTGGTGTTCTTTTACCTGCACTGCCATCGCACAGTAAACGCGCGTCTAGCATTACACCTCCACCGAAATGTGACCGTCGCGGTCGAGATCGAACCCGCAATTTTCGGGTCAGCAGCCGATTCCTGTCACCACTATACCACCGAGGCGGCCGTTTTTTCGTTTTTTTTTTCAAGGCGAAAGCCTTAAATGCCTCATAAAACGCGAAATTTGACCTTCGGCGTTGGCGTTCCGCGGCGTCGGAGACAAGTGATGCAAAACATCATCGTCACGTGATGACGTCACCATATGACGCCATCATGACGTCACAAATTTTGGCGTGACGTCACATGATGCTGTCGTTAGATGACATCGTAGCTCGGTCAAACAAAAGTGGGCAGATCACGGAGGCAGTGCAAAGCTAGGTGAGGTGCCTCCGAGCCTGGACGCAATACAAAACCACGCTAGGTGCGCTAAGCTTTCGGTGGATGGCGGGAAAGGATCAATACATCGAGTGAGAAGAAGACGACGATGGCTTTCGGCTTCGAGTCGTCTTCAGTTAATGCATAAATGACCCTGTGAGTTTTTATTGTATCAACTGGTTTTCCATGAGGTACTTATTGTACAACTTGACTTTCTTTCTTGTATTTTTTTAGTGACACAGCGGGTCTACTGTACACAATGCTGCCCCGTAGTCTCTTTGTTTTCATGCGTCTTCTTTGTAATGACGCTTTGTGAGTGCTGTTTGTATGCGCACTTCTGTATGAGCCTTCACGGCGCATATTATAAATGAATAAATAAATAAAAATATAAATAAATATTATGCTTGCTCATGTAATTCAAGTACTGAGTTTGCATGTATGCGTCTTATTATTAACGCCCTATTGATATCCAGGGTACAGGTCATTTATTTGTGCGCATTGATGCTGCGCTGACAGAAGCAACTACAGAAATAAAACAGAAATTACACAATAAAACACTACTGCCACTAGTCCCTTCACAGTGATCGTGAATGGTTAAAAAAACAAGAACTGCGTAATGATTTAAGACAGGACAAAAAGGTATCCTGGAAACGCAGAAACACTGAAGAATAAAAGATTTAACTTCACACATACATACATGGACATTAGAGAGCACAGCAGGCGTACTTAAACCACGGAAAGGACTATAGAAAACGAAAACCCGCAGTGGTTTTCTAGTGCTATGGTGCTCGATTGTTGACACGAAGGTCACGGGATCGAATCCTGGCCGCAGCAGGCCCATTTCCATGGAGGCAAAACGCCAGAGGCCCGTATACTTAGATTTAGGTGGACGTTAGAGAACAGGTGGTCTAAATTTCCGGAGCCGTCCACTACGGCGTCTCTCATAATAATATCGTGGTTCTGGGACGTAAATCACGAAATAATTATTACAAAAAAAGAAGGATATCATATACAGACAAACACGCATAATAAATTCATGATAAATTTCGCATCACAAAAATTGTGAAAGCAAAAATCAGAGACAGATACAGGATCAACCAAGCGCAGTAAGGAATGTTTACGAAGTAAATAGCAGGACTCATACACACGTGAATCAAAATCTTTTAAGCATACAGCTGATGTCAGTGTGTCCATTTCTTACTCAAGTTTTACGCCGGCACACGTTTTGCTTGCATGTGAATTCGAAATACTAGCTGAAAGCTTACGCTGCAAATGAATGATGGTCATCGAATGCCACTTGTCGCGTGTGATTTTTACTGTCCAAAGAAACCTTCTTTTCGGGCCTCTTGGAAAAAGATACAGCTTCCAGCGTTCCTCAGTGATTGGTCCACTGCGCTACGCAACACCCGGCAACGGTCACGGTAGCCGGCGCCTAAAACTGGAGGGAAACGATCACCGACCTAACAGCACGCGCGCAACGCACAAGTGACCAGGCGGAGGAGTCAAAATGACGGCGACGCCACCCGCCAAGCCCGAGGAGGCGGCGTCTGTCCTTTCAAAGGCTGACACCACTCTAAGCGTGGGCACGCGCATCGAGGCTCTCTAGCTGCTCATAGAGCTTAGCGCCATCTGTGTGAGGAGGGAACACTTCAGGCGGAACAAAAAATAAAGCGGATGTGACGCAATATCCGGTAAATAATTGACGTCATTTGTGGGTCCTAACGCGAAATTTGACCTCAGTGTAGTTTTCTGAGGCCCCTGATCGCTAAGAACTCGCGCTACGGTGAGCCGGCAAGTCCTTGGCGAGTGCGCTTGAAGCCAACGCTAGCTAAAGCCATATCGACTCATGACTAAACAGCGGCGCGTAAGTATACCACCCTTTAATTCGCCTTGATTTTACCAGGAAACGTTATTCTTGGAGCTTTTATTCTGCGTCCGTGTCATATTCCACAACGGTATTAAAGTAAGCAGGAGCGTACCTCATGTTTGCAGCATTG
The DNA here is from genome assembly GCF_013339695.2 of Rhipicephalus sanguineus. Lineage (NCBI taxonomy): Eukaryota > Metazoa > Arthropoda > Arachnida > Ixodida > Ixodidae > Rhipicephalus > Rhipicephalus sanguineus. Next base: position 20,064,673 of record NC_051181.1, on the reverse strand, counting down.
CTTATTTGCTTCGCACATGCTTAAAGGCCCTAACGAGTGCACTGCTTGTGTGCCTCAGTTCTAACGAGAAGAAATGACGCCTGGTCACCCTAAAATTACGACATTTAAGTTTTATTCAACAATCACAATGACGCAATTATTCGATCACATCCTACACAATAAGCAACAAGTGCCGTAATAAGTACGAAAAGTGCGTACACTACGTGCAATATGCATTGCCTTATGTTCCGATAAATTCACCTTGCGTTTAACCTATACAGGAATGTGAATTGTAGCGCGACAGATAAGTTAGCGAGGTGCTCACCGATAAGAGGAAATATAGTAGTCACTGCGTGTTCACGAAAGAAACCGGCTAGCAGGAATACTAATCCATGAAAATCCAGCACGCACACTGATACGAACCGTTCCCCGGTGTCTTATCTAGAAGAGATGAGTCGCCAGGTGTACGCTTGTTGCTATTGCATCCTTGAACATCACATAGTTTCCGCAAGTTCCGAGGAAAGCGTTCGGCGTTAAATGTTAGCCGCGTCGTCCCGTTGCTCGTTGAACACCGCAATCAACACGTTCACGAACGATGAAACGCACCTCGCAACTCCGCGCACAGCAAAAATAAAATGCTCACCACAATAATTCAGAGAACGTATGCAAGTGGGAAACACGAGAACACGTGAGGGGGAGTGTCGTTGCAGATGAACATACGAGCGCGCCTTCCCATGCACCGCAAGGGCTGCATTGAATAACAATGACATGCGCCTCTCTTCAGGGGGCGCTAAGATAAAGATATTTCGTAATAATGAGACACTGTGACACTCTCTGAGACACTCTCGGCGCGTTGCACCTACATAATATTGTTCTGGGAACATATGTTATTTGTAACACATAAAGATCACTGCGCGCTTGAACAAAACTTGGTTTTTCGCAATTAGTGTTTCTTCCCTCCAAGCATTGTCGTGTTTCAATCGCAGCACCCACAACTCCCCTTGATGATGTTGCTGGCAATCGATTGTGAACAGCTTTTCGCCCAAAGCTTCGCGACCTATTTGGATCGACCTTCTCATGTCTGTCAAGCATATGCCATGCCGCAGGATAGCGGAAACACGTATACAGCACCTGTAGCACATTTTGCATATGGCTTGGAGGTTTTTCTTTTTTGAACAACCACGCTTCTTGCTGCTATCAGATAGTATGCGCTAACACAACTGGGCTGACACAGCAAGCCCGCATCGCTACCCTCGACACAACTGGGCCAGATTGCGCAGAAGAAGACGAGTACCTCGTGCCTGTTAGCCACTTTTTAGATGCGAAGCAGCTTGCGGCGGAGTTCAATCCGGTGGTGTGCGGCGTGACCACCCTTAGTGCACATGCGGAAACCCTCTCTCCCACTTTCCTCCTTTACGCAGGTGTTCGGTCACCTTCTCTCCTCTCCTCCTCCGCGCTGCAGCCGCGGCGCAGCGTGTCCCCCCCCCCCCACATGATGCGCCAGCGCCTGCGCGTCCCCTCCCCCTTCTCTCCTCTCCTACGCTCCCCCCTCTCGCGTGCCTTATTCTCTCCTGCGACGAGTAGACAGCAGCGACGCTTCCGGCATCTTGACGTGGAACGAGCGGCTGTTGACCGCATCTGCTTTTGTGGCTCTAGACGCGGGGCGCTCGTGCTCTCCTTCCTCCTGCGACGAGTAAAGTCACTGTAACGGGAAAAGTACCGCGTTCCTTTTCTCTTCGCCGCCGCGCCCTTTCGGCGGCTTCGCCACATAAAGGGTCCAGCTCGCTCGCCTCGCTATTGTCTCCCGGCCGCAGACGCACGGCGCTTTGGAGGGCGGTTGTTTTTATAGGCCCAGGAAAGCGTACAGGAACATTACCACATCCCGTATCGTTTTGAGACTTCATCGAAAGCCTATCGAGGCATCGAAGAATGCCCAGGTAAGGCCCTCTTTGCCATTCCCAGCGGGAAAAAGGATGCCAAACGACGGGCTGTGTGGCTGCACAGAATAAGCCGGGAATGATTTGTTCCCACGACTGATACCCGCATTATGAGGTAAGCGCTTCATTGAGAATTCGCGAATGTTTCGGGGAATGTTGGCGCCTACCCTGCACTAATGCAGCTTGTTTCGCGTGGTTGTCGCAGGAGGTTCATGCACAATAACGTTTTATTATGTTTGGCGTAAAATTGACGCCTTTGGGCTCACATATAATGATCAGCGCGCCATGAAAACTGACCGCTACAGATTGGTACTGCCTGACGTGACTGTATGACGAACACAAATAACAGATGGTGGCATGAAAATAATGGCTGATGCTGTCGCGGCCGGTTCGCTTGCTTGATATGCCCCGAAATCGGTATTGCGTGACGTGACTGTATGACCAACATATATACCGTGCGGTAACATGAAAATAATGGTACGCATGTCATGTAAAGCATGATTTACATGCCATGCTCATGATGCTCTCGCGGCCGGTTCGCTTGTTTGATATGCATCAAAATCGGTATTCCGTGACGTGGCTGTAATGCGAACGTTAATAACAGGTAGTAACATGAAAATAATGGCACGCATGTCATGTATGGCATGATTTACATGCCATGCCCATGATGCTCTCGCGGCCGGTTCGCTTGTTTCATATGCACTAAAATCGGTATTGCGTGACGCGACTGTATGACCAACATAAATACCGTCATGATTTTCACGTTACCACTTGTCATTCGTGTTCGTCATACAGTCACCTCACGCTATACCAATTTGGGTGCATTTCAAGCTAGCGAACCACCCGCCATCGCAGCATGAGCGTGGCAAGTAAGTCAGGCCGTACATGACATGGAAGTCATGATTTTCATGTTACGAGCTACCACTAACGTTAGTCATACAGAAATAGCTCGTCATAAAAATTTTCGTATATATGCATTTCATTAAACGACCGCGAGCGCCCCGAAACCATGTCATGTAAATCAAGTTTTACATGGCATATCTGTCATGACTTGCACGTTATAATCAGTCACTTATGTTCGTCATACACTTTTGTCACGCCATACTAATTTTGTTGTGTGTCAAGCTATCGAAGCGGTCGCGAGCGCACCATGAGCGTGGCATGTAAATCATGCCGTAGATGGCATACATGTCATTATTTTCATGTTATCACATTAATTTAAATTTGTCATAGTCATGTTATGTCATACCAAATTTGGTGCACTTCCCATTAACGAAGCGGCCAGGACAGCACAAAGTCGGGGGCGGATAGATAGATAGATAGATAGATAGATAGATAGATAGATAGATAGATAGATAGATAGATAGATAGATAGATAGATAGATAGATAGATAGATAGATAGATAGATAGATAGATAGTCACAGAAATTCGCTAGGAAATGCTTCGCATTTAATAAATGCAGACAGCCCAGCGCGTAAATGCCGCGCAGTTCGCATTTCTTTATCGCGTTAGTACGCGTGCGTGCGCATGTAGGCAAGTGAAAATTGCCGCTATTTCTTTCCTAATCAGTCAGAGAGAGAGAGAACAACTTTATTGCTTTGATCCGGCAAAAGAGGGGAGGGGATAGGGATGGAGACTCTTGCGTGCCCGCTTGCCCTACGGAGGCGGGGGCCGTACTACAAGCCCGAAGGCGAGCACTGGCCGCCTCGCGCTCCAAGAGACAAGATCCAGCACGTGCCACGTTCCTAATCAGTCAGAGAACAACGGTATGCTTCATTCGGGGCTGCAAAGGCGCACGCAATGAGTACTGCACGTGAAATCAACACCGCACCGCCGCAGCTTCGGCGGCGCTGGACCAAATATGGCGGCGCGCACGACGGTCGCGGTACTTTTCCCGTTCCAGTGACTTTAGCGACGAGTAGACAGCAGCGACGCCTCCGGCGTCTTGACGTGGCACGAGCGGCTGTTGACCGCCTCTGCTTCTGTGGCTCTAGACGCGGGGCGCTCGTGCCCTCCTTCCTCCTGCGACGAGTAGACAGCAGCGACGCCTCCGGCGTCTTGACGTGGCACGAGCGGCTGTTGACCGCCTCTGCTTCTGTGGCTCTAGACGCGGGGCTCTCGTGCTCTCCTTCCTCCTGCGACGAGTAGACAGCAGCGACGCCTCCGGCGTCTTGACGTGGCACGAGCGGCTGTTGACCGCCTCTGCTTCTGTGGCTCTAGACGCGGGGCGCTCGTGCCCTCCTTCCTCCTGCGACGAGTAGACAGCAGCGACGCCTCCGGCGTCTTGACGTGGCACGAGCGGCTGTTGACCGCCTCTGCTTCTGTGGCTCTAGACGCGGGGCGCTCGTGCTCTCCTTCCTCCTGCGACGAGTAGACAGCAGCGACGCCTCCGGCGTCTTGACGTGGCACGAGCGGCTGTTGACCGCCTCTGCTTCTGTGGCTCTAGACGCGGGTCTCTCGTGCTCTCCTTCCTCCTGCGACGAGTAGACAGCAGCGACGCCTCCGGCGTCTTGACGTGGCACGAGCGGCTGTTGACCGCCTCTGCTTCTGTGGCTCTAGACGCGGGGCGCTCGTGCCCTCCTTCCTCCTGCGACGAGTAGACAGCAGCGACGCCTCCGGCGTCTTGACGTGGCACGAGCGGCTGTTGACCGCCTCTGCTTCTGTGGCTCTAGACGCGGGGCGCTCGTGCTCTCCTTCCTCCTGCGACGAGTAGACAGCAGCGACGCCTCCGCGTCTTGACGTGGCACGAGCGGCTGTTGACCGCCTCTGCTTCTGTGGCTCTAGACGCGGGGCTCTCGTGCCCTCCTTCCTCCTGCGACGAGTAGACAGCAGCGACGCCTCCGGCGTCTTGACGTGGCACGAGCGGCTGTTGACCGCCTCTGCTTCTGTGGCTCTAGACGCGGGGCTCTCGTGCCCTCCTTCCTCCTGCGACGAGTAGACAGCAGCGACGCCTCCGGCGTCTTGACGTGGCACGAGCGGCTGTTGACCGCCTCTGCTTCTGTGGCTCTAGACGCGGGGCGCTCATGCCCTCCTTCCTCCTGCGACGAGTAGACAGCAGCGACGCCTCCGGCGTCTTGACGTGGCACGAGCGGCTGTTGACCGCCTCTGCTTCTGTGGCTCTAGACGCGGGGCTCTCGTGCTCTCCTTCCTCCTGCGACGAGTAGACAGCAGCGACGCCTCCGGCGTCTTGACGTCTAACATGCACAGTGCCCTTTTTTTGACGCCTTCATGCACAGTGCCCTTTTTTTAACGTCTTCGTGATGGACACCTGCAACACCCTATATATTCATTTCATTATTTTGAGGGACTTAGTTTAAGAAGCGACTACTGCTTTCTTGTGACGGCATGGTGCATTGAGAGCGTCTTTCTACTTCCATGCTGCCATTTAGAGGAAACTTTGTCATATTCTGCAAAGGGTGATGAAGCGGATCTGACTTGACGTTTACTCTGTTGTATTCTGAGTTAGGCTTTTTTACACTCTCCGCAGTCTCAAAATGGTACAGTTGAATTAAAGCCCCGCGAGTACTATGTATAGTCTGACGTCTATGAAGAACTAAAGACATGGCGTAAGTTCTAGGCGCGATTATGTATTTCGAAGTTTACAATAACCATTAGCTTTAAGAAACCGTGACAATGACATTTTTACAGGAATCCTTCTTAATGTTTATAGGCATTCAAGGCATACTTTCTTCACGAATGAGAGCCGTCATATTTACCTAAATGGTTGGTTTGTTTAGACGTATTAACGACCCAAAGCCACTCAGGCTATGAGGGACACCGTAGTGGTGGGTTTCATATCATTCTGACTACCTGGGTCTCTCTAACGCGTACTCACACCGCACACTACGCGGGCCTGTCTCATTTCGCCTCCATTGAAATGCGACCGCCAAGGCCGAGATCCAAGTACCTTAACGCAAATTTTCTTTTAAACAGACATAGGCAAGTCCACGTTGATTGTTTAAATAGCATTCCAGAAACCTCGTAGTGGTTATTTCCTACCAAGAAAATGCTTGTTTTGAATGAAAATCACGTTTATGTGATTCGCACGGTGTTAACGCACTTCAAGTAACCCGCCTCAACGGGCCTTCTGACGTAGCAGTTGCCGGGCCCAACGTTGCCCGCCTTTACTGGCGGCTGCCAACGCTATGCTTTCTTGCGCAACAGCGGCCATCAACCTTGCCAAGGCGCAGCCACGGGCCACTCCGAAACTGTGCAGTTTACTGTAACGGAGCTTAGCTTGACCAACAGCACAAGTAGAGCATCAACACTGCGAAAATAGCGAGAGTCAAACACACACAGCTGTACGCGAAACCGAACCACTGAGACACGCACGCGTGAGCAAAGCGCAGCTCGGCGAAAACGGAACTTTTGAACCACTCACGCCGTTCCCCAAGGTAACTCCAAGAGGCCCCTTTTTCCATGAATCAAACATAAACGATCAAGCAGCATTTTATTACGTCTTGTTATGCACGGGGGTTCTTTTTAAATGCGAAGCATTTCTTAGCGAACTTCTGCGACTTTGAGCGTATCTATCTATCTATCTATCTATCTATCTATCTATCTATCTATCTATCTATCTATCTATCTATCTATCTATCTATCTATCTATCTCTCTATCTATCTATCTATCTATCTATCTATCTATCTATCTATCTATCTATCTATCTATCTATCTATCTATCTATCTATCTATCTATCTATCTATCTATCTATCTATCTATCTATCTATCTATCTATCTATCTAGCGGCCTACGACTTTGTGCTCTCCTGGTCGCTTGGTTCATCGAATGTGCACCAAAATTGGTATGGCGTAACATGACTGTATGACGAACATAAATGACAAGTCATAACATGAAAATCATGACACGCATGTCAAGTACAGCATGATTTACATGCTACGCTCATGGTGCGCTGGCGGCCGTTTTGCTAGCTTGATATACACCAAAATTGGTATCTTGCGACGTGACCGTGTGAGAAACATATATAACACGAGTTAACATGAAAGTCATGACACGTGTGTCATGTACAGCATGACTTGCGTGCAACGCTCATGGGGCGCTGGCGGCCGTTTCTCTAGCTTGATCGACCCCGAAGTTGGTATTGCGCGACGTTACTGTGTGACGAACATAAATAATAGGAGTTAACATGAAAACCATGACACGCATTTTCCTCAATGATATACAAGACGATGTATGCAGCTCTTTGCTGGCTGCTTCGCATTACATCGATTCCCACAATGCGTGGGATCTGCCGGCTTTTTTTTATCGCAACTAGTTTGATTACTAGTGGTTAATTGTACTCAGGAGTCTTGACGTCATTGGGATCATTTCGAAAATGTCCCACTCGTGGCGCATATCGTGTCCTACATTTAGCTGAATTTCTCGATTAGTAGAGCACTGCTGTTGATAATATTTACGTTTCAGACGTCCTCACACATTGACCTTTCCGTCTGACACAAATTGTCATTTGCCTTTACGTTAAAGAACCCCAAGTGGTCGAAATTTCCGGAGTCCTCCACTACGGCGTCTCTCATTAAGATATCGTGGTTTTGGGACGTTAAACCACTCATATTATTATTTATTATAGTTACTTGCCTTCAGTGTCCCTTTGACTTTATTGTGTTCAAAGAGTCAAAAACTAAAGTTGGTTTATTGTACTGCTTTCTGCGCTCCTTACAATCGCCAACTCAAGCATTAGTTGGAGACCATGCTGTAACTTCCACCTTCCATCTGCACACTGGCATCTTCAACAACACTTTTTAACGCGATAGCGTTAGAGAGCTCGTGTCGCAGAAACTCCGCCGTCGGCGTCGGTGTCGGCACCGTTGGTTGTGAGCGAAAAATCGCCGTGAGCGAAAAATCGAGAAAGAAGCAAATAAAATAAAGAATAAAATTTTCGGTCCCATTGAGGATCGAACCCGGGCCGTTGGCGTGGCAAGGAGGTGTCCTACCACAAAGCCACGATGGTACTTGCTGCTGCTTCGGAAAAAAAAAACATTACATAAATGCCATGTAGTGAAAGGAGTCTCCTTAACGCATTTTGTTCGACAGGTGTGACGACGAAAACGAGCCCATTCGGCGATTTGTAGGCGCATTTGGGAGGCCACCAAACTACGTCGAAAAAGCCCGGGATAGTGCAGCCATCGCCGCTAAAAACACACACGAACCTTCAAACAGCTCTAAAAATAGACAACTATGTCCATCTAGCGGAAAACATATCAAGCCAACGCCGGCTTTCCAGAGGAGGCGTTGATCAAGCAAACAGCAAACCCTAGATAATGTGCTGCCATCTGTGAGGCATTGTGAGACTCTTCATGGCCTCCGAGATGGCAAGCGCGCGGCGTGTATCTTGGAGGCCATGCGACTCTTGCTTTAGATCGAAAACCTGTATGTACCATTCGCTCGCGCGCGCGTGTGTGTGTCCGTGTGTGTGTGCGCATAACAATACACATTATAAGTATGCACTTAGTGGTTGAAGTGCGCACTAGGGGCCGGATTTCGCTATTGCGTTCAACTCTTCAAGGCGGAGCTTAAGGGTCCCCCAATTTTTTTTCACTAGCTTTTGATCTTTACAGCTCATTTATTCAGAACTAATACGTCACTGTCATTGCTAAAATTTCCGAAAGACGTAGCGTAACTGATTCAATAATTGTTGGGGTTTTACGTCCCAAAACCTTGACATGATTCTGAGGGACGTGGTAGTAGAGGGCTCCGGAAATTTGGGCATCTGGTGTTCATTACCACGCACCTAAATGTAAGTACACGGGCCTCACCCATTTCACCTCCATCTGAATGTGGTCAGCACGGCTGGGATTCGATCCCACAACCTTCGGGTCAGCAGTGAAGCATCGCAACCACTAGTTCACCGTGGCGGGTGTAGCATAACCAAGACATGTTATATAGTTTGTCACTATGCCGTTCTCATCGTGGCTTTGCACATGTTTTGGTTACTCACTTAGACTGTGTAGGTCGTGTTTCCCCTTCGGTCCTCTTGCGCTACGGCCTAATAAATAGGGCGGCAGTGCAATTGATCTACTGCAGACTTAACATGACCGCAGCAGCACAGCGACAAAGACAAAGTGAAGAGACCGTGAATGCGGCCAGGTGAAGAGGAGAAGAAAGAGGAGAAGATGGCGATGATGTAGCATCAATAAACTATCCAAGGCGCACTGCTCTCGTGGACTATTACATGTAAGTAAGCAAATAACTAAATAAATATCTCTCAGTGTCCCCGCAAGGGCGACGCAAATGAATGCGATAGCAACAAATTGCAATGGTTTACACGAACTAAGGCTAGCAGCTAACCCCTTTTGAAAACCGATGCGTCATAACCAAATAAAACGCTGGTATGAGGAAACGGGGCCGCTTCTGCAAGCCAAATGACCTTTCCGCTGTCAAACTAAAGACAACGGAATACAGCACATTCGAAGGTAGAAGCCGTCTGCTTACCGACGTCATTTTTCTTCCGACCTGTGTGTTCTCTGAAGTTTGCCGCGCATCTACGTCGTCACTGAAGTTTTCTCGTGTGTCAGCCATCACGACAGAGAAGCTGTATGAAACACGAGTTTGCTGTTTTGCTTGCGTATCGTTTCTTTGAAGTGTTTTCTTCCCTTTTGAACACACTGCTATCATACAGCTCTGTTCTCAATATGCCCGGGAATACTCGGTTCGTGAATGTCAATTTCAGGTGCCCTTCATTCTTGTTATGTTTCACTACTGCGAACCGAAAATTTCAACTTACGGAAGTCATGAAGGGGGACACTTGCACGAACAAGAAACTACATTGCTGCATTCATAATGGTGCCCAACCGCACAGACTGCTTATGCAGAGTCACACTGAGGAGCAATGCGCGCTGCATTTCAATTGTTAACAAGTTGTCATTTACTCAACTTATGCCATTTGCATGTAAGAGAACTGAAAAACAAACAAAGTGGTATGTTTAGTATTCGCTGAAAAGTGACAAAACAACGTAAGCAACTTTGCTGACAGCTTGTTCTACCGGGCTATATATGGCCATATCACTAAAACTGGCATATTCAGTCAAAGCAAAGCTTGTCAGTACCTTGTAGACCTGCTTTGTTCATTCTGCTATTTATGGGGTCTCTTTCTGCCCCGATCCCTTAATTTACCGCGACAAAGTTCATCACTATTGTCCATATTGTCTGCCTGGTCATTCCTTTATTCTCACTCAATTTTGGCGATCGTCCCTCGCATGTTGTCACTCGCCCGTAGAATGTACCACGCGAGGGGTGATATTATCGCAACATGGGCTTTACAGAACCTAAACGCGACGTCGACGGCACAAGTGCGCCTGAAGAATAAATAAATAAATAAATAAATAAATAAATAAATAAATAAATAAATTAGTAAAAGAATAAATAAATAAGAAAATAAATAAATAAGCACTCCAGTGCGCCCCTTGACATGTCCTCGGAAAGTTCCCCCTGCTATCACACAACTCCAAGCTTTTCTTTGACTGTCCCTGGTCCGCATTGCCTGTCGCCACATATTTGTTTTTCTTTTTGACAACCGGCACATCAGTTGCCTTTGTTTATTCACGAGATTATCTACCCCGCTGAGGTTGGGAAAGAGTGCACAAAAACGCTGCTAAGGAAAGCAGCTGCGGTCCTTATGAAAGGTTGTCTCCGCGGCATTCCTAGAACACTTAGTCGTGGATGAGGTCAATTAAAAGTGATGATTGTAGATGAAATATTAAAAAAAGAGAGATAGGGCACATTACTGCCGCGAATAGAATTGTGCTTTTAATTCTACACAACTCGACCAGTCTATATTGCGTTGTTACGCAATACGAAAGATTGCTAAGTTAGAAAACTGGTGACCGTTCAAATACACACTGCGCATAGGAATATGGCGAGAAGTAGGTGCTCCGGCGGTCCTCCTCAGGCGGCAGGATGAGAGAGAAAAATTTTCCTCTTTTCTTCAAGTACTCGTAGAAAGCCTGCACGAGGAAATAGACATTTGCTTAAAGAGGCAAGCTGTGAGAAGTTGGGTTCATTGCATATGTTCTTTCATCTCGGCTTATGTGCGCACAATCCGGTGATGCACCATATCGTGCACTCTGCACCATTGTATGTAACAGAGCAGCAGGAGCAATCTTGTCGCAGACTGTTATCGATGGGGCAGCCTGTTGATGTAAATCTCCCTGGGCATTACTGCGAGCAGAAATATGGAATAAAATCATCGTAAATGCAGAAGCAAGCAAGTTCGAATCAGCACTGGATACGTTGATCATGGTGGCGTTTTGTCACGTATTGAGCACGCATAAGCTTCCCAAGAAATGAATAGGGCTCTAGTAGTGGCTAGCATATAATAATTTTATAAGTCGGCAATGGCCCCTCCAAGATATTCCGAATTCTTTTGGAGCACAATAATCGTAGCTGTAAAACAATTAACTGCAGCGCGAACTCGGCACAAGGGCAACAGAAGGCACAAAGACACACACGCGGCGTTACTACCAACATGAATCTCACGCCCGACCAGTGTACACCACAAAGGCAACAGTGAACACAGCTCAGGGCAAGCACAAGCGCAAACAGCGCTTGTGTTTGCGTCTTTTTTGTGTACGTGTTCGTTTCGCTTTTGTGCGCTGCCTATTCGAAAATCATGGCTCAGCAATTAGCCCATCAGTACATTTTAAGCAGCTCAGTGGGTGCCAACAAGAAACGCGCGCGGGATTCACACTTTTCAAGAGCATCATAACAGGTGGTAACAGCGTAGCAACCGGTTCTCGGCGTGTACGCTGGAAAATAACTATTTTGAAGAAAAAAGTGACACGACTAGGCACCACCAGAAGAAAGACGAAGCACCACAAAAGAGAGTCACTCGCAACTGATTTTATTCGCCGAACATCAGAAAATAGACAAGCCGCACCACACACCCACAAACAGCACTGTCACACGTATTCACCACGCATCAAACCCGAGGGCATTTTAAAGCCATATTTAATCCAGCAAGACGTAAAAATTTCACTCAGACGTGTCGTAGCTGTAATATCATTGGTTGCATCGTGAATTCGGCACAATGACAACAGAAGGCACGAAGAAGACACACACGTAGCGTTACTATCAACATGAATCTCACACCCGACCAGCCTATTACATCACAAACGCAACAGTGAACAAAGCTCAGGTGGTGTCAACAAGACGTGGGTAATCTAGTCCTTCTGACGACCCAGAAAGAGAGCTGTGTTAAACATTGCTCGACAACCACAAGAGTGAGTGTCGAGAGCGAGGAAACGATCAGCTGACAGCCTTTTATTCTTGTTCACCTCTCTTAGCTGCACATTGACACATCTGCTAGTATGTCCAACGTAGTATTCCAAACAAGCCAGCGGGATGCGACAGACGACGAGTGCCTTGCATTCTATGAGCTTCTCCCTAGGCTTGATTCCCCACTCAGTTTTTTTCTGTTCTAGGAATATTTGTCTTCAGAGGCTTGAGGTATAATGCCACGGACGCTTTCATGTGGCCGACTCGTTGCACGTATAACCACTGTCTTGCGCGTGCCACGCCGGAACGTCGAACATTCGCCTTTTTTAACACAAAGGTGCTTTATGTCCAAAAAGTACATCCGTTACGGATATGACGTTGACAAAATGGACGCCAACGGGTGAGAAAGAAAAAAAAACAAGATCCGCCGCTGGGAATCGAACCCACGACTTTGCGGCCGCAACGGTGAGCTGCCGACGCTCAGCCGACTATCTGCCTTGGCAGAATCTGGACACTTCACGAATGCGCCTTATATATTTCACACATTCTCTCGCATGTTGCTCTCTGTTGGTGGTTTAGGTAGCCGGGGCGGTGCCACTGTCTGTGAGAGGTGCAAAGAAGTAATGCGTCAGGATCAATACTTACTAGCGCTTACTCCGAGATCGCGTGCAATATCGGAGGTCATAGCTAAAGCGTCTCGATACCAGCGAGGGCCAATGGCCGCGCTGGCGTCACCGAGGCACCCTAGACGCAGTTACGTTCTTTGCCTTTCGCTTCGTGTTAGTAGTGCAGCTTCCACATGCACCAAAGGAATTTCTCCGCCGCCGACTCCTTCGATTGCGAGAGCACCGACTAACGAAACTGCTGCAGTACACGTTGCAGAAAGGACATTATTTCGACAGGCGAATGTCGTGCCTTGGTGGAGAGAGACAGAGGCCATCGCCACGAACGCATTTGCGGCTAAAGCTACGAACCTCTGCCTCCCGTGTTTCTGAAGCGCAGTGTGGTAGTGTATGCATAAGCACAGGCGTCGGTTACCCATTACTACAAAGCGCACACCGTGCTGTTTCTCTCCTTAATTGACGACGTTTTGAAAAGTGCCTATCGGGTATCAGTGTTCATTAGGAGCTTGTTGATGTCATCTTTACGCGGGACTCACGATTTGCTATGTTCACAACTTCAGCTACCATAGCGGTTGAATCATGATCATGGGCGCTAGTCGTCGCAATGGAGACATGCCACTAGGCGCCTAATGGGTGCATCCACGTCAAACGATGCTATTCCCCTCAAAATCTTCGAGTGGCGCCCTCTGGCGTGTGACGTCAGAGAGGGGACTCGGGTGCCGCTCTTCGCGCGCGCGCTCGCCGCGTGAAGGCTACTCGACGATACCGGCCAGTCTGTCCTGCTCGAGTTATTGAAACATGAATGGACAAGTTCATAAAGCATTTTGTACTGAATGTTCAAGCAAAATGCCCAGCGAAATCGAGCGGAGCTGCCGTAAGGAGCACACTCAGTGTCGATTGCTCCTGGTGTCGTCTGCTAGCCATCAATGTGTACATCTGCATGTATGGCGACGATTTATTTTCGCGACTGTTCAATGGCCGTGGCGCACTCAAAAAGACTTTCCGGTCCGTTTTCAATCACTAATTTCAGCGTTCGGGCTTCGGCCACCATGTCCGCGTTAAAGCACAATGTACGTGTACCGCGTGCTGCACGTGTTCGGTTGCCAAGCCTGCTCCTTCGGTTCAATTCGTTTGTTCGGAGTTTTAAGCGCGTGACAAGCGACGTGTGACGTCATTCAAATCAAATAAATGGTCATTAAAGGCACAAACGTTTGATTAAATCCAAGTTTTCAGCAGCTGTCGTGTAAGCGTGTCGTAAGTAGTTCAAGTTCAAGAAGAAACAAAAAGGTTGAGAGCACGTGTCAACTAGGGATGCACGACCGTGATATGAAATATACCGTACGTTGTGCGGAGTTGTCTTTTGTTTACTTTTACAGCATATTTTATTCCCTACATTAATAAATCAACGTTTCTTGACTCGTTCACGGCCGTTTGAAAGCATGCTGAACATAATTAGTGTAATCATACTAACGTAGATAAATACAAGGCTTTCGCATTGAAAATCGTTTGACAAAGATAGGTCATCGATCGAAACGTCGGCCAGCCTGATCTGAGGCACTTTCTCCTGTTTTGAAACCTATAACTATAAAGCAGTATAATTCACTTTCAACGGTTGACTCCTAATATGGCGTAATGCGGTCACTGTACTAAAAAGACTCGCAAGGTCCCTTATGCATTTGCCTAAGGTGACTCGAAGGCGAAATCGATCTTATTTTAGGGGCGTAGCTCCTCTTAGTCTAACCTTGTCACGTCTCCGTTGTCCGGCGTATCTCCCGGCAGCCGGCAGTAAACGGCAGTATCTGTCCGGTGGTGGTGGTGGTGGTGTGCGGCGTGACCACCCTTACTGCGCATGCGCATACCCTCTCCACTCCCCCTCACCATTCCCCATGTCCTCTACCCTCTATCCTTTCCCTCTCCACTCACCCTCTCCCCTTCCCCTCCCCCTTTCCACTCTTCCTCTGGAACGCGGGCTAGGCATGCCGAAATTCTCTCCTGCGCAACGCCGCGATGAGCTCGAGCGCATGCGCGTCCCCTCCCCTTCTCTCTCCACTCCTACGCTGCCCCCCTCTCGCCCGCCTGTCGACCGCGTTCCCCGCTCGCCCTGTGAGAATTAACGGCCAGGCTAGATGGAAGATACGACGCGCGTAGCGTCCCTCTTCGCGTTGCCTCCCCCCCCCCCCCCCTATCTTGCCTCGCGGCGCAGCGGCGCCGACGCAGGCAGCGTCGCGGCAGCGTCTTGATTGAAAAAACCGACCGCTCGCGCTGCACAACCGTTCACTGACCACCCCGTATATATAGGCGCTGGATTTCGACCTCCAAGGTAGTGCGTGTGCGCGATTTCTCCTGTGCGTGATTAAACAATGAAAATTCACAGCGTACATGTAAAATTAAAGTGAGCTGCAAGTCTTCATAACTCTCATTGAACGTTTAGTATAAACGCGCCCGATCTCACGTCGGTGATGATGTACTGGGCAGAATTCACGGAAGATTCACGGTTTACCGATGAACCTCCGCAGCTTAGCCCACTCATCATAATTCACTCCGTGGATATGCTGTGATTTCTTTTGTTTAGTCGATGTATTGTTCCTTCCCCGCCCCCTTCCGAATGACATCTGGACGTAACGTGGTTCTGCACTGCCTCCAGGATCAGAGGCATTGGAAGCTTTCTATACATCACCTGGTTTTGCATTGCCTCCATGATCGACGCACCCATCACGGAGGCAATGCAAACCGGCGATGTCATGTGATGACGTAATCATGTGACGTGACGTTATGATGTCACAAATTTTGGCGGTCTGTGGTGTCATGAGGACGTCATAAGGTGACGTAATCTTGTGAGGATTTTTTGCGTCACTCGTGTTGACGCTGCCGACTAGGGTCGCCGACGGTGCATTTTCTCGTTTGATCAGGAATCCAAAGCATTCATCGTAAAAAATTTACCCTTGTTACAGCGCGGTAAAGAATAGCAATATCCAGCCAAACGGGCCAAAAGAATGATGGGAAAGAGCTTTCTTGCTCCTCTTCCTGGACATATTCGCCCATTTTTCCTACTGTTTTTTTTTTTAATTTGCGACGTAGGCTTGCCCTTAAGGCATAATGTTTGTTATGTATATTTGTGTTAAATGTGCGCCGTTAGGCCGGTGTTGTGTATGAAGTGAAGAAGTGTCTTGTGGAATGTGTTGTCATGTATCCATCAAGCTGTATTATCGGTGGCAGATGAAACACGAACATCGGAGCGCGTTCCCCAAGCATTAGGAAGTGTATATTGAGCGCCATCCTGGCATCACCACTGACAGGCATGCACACCCGATTAGGTAGCGACGCGAAGTCGAAAGCATGAATCTGACTGATGAGCGGCAAACCGCAAGAGCGTATCTATCTCTAATCATAAGGGTGCGAACTGTACCAAGCGCACCACTGCTGGCGTTTCAATCGGAGGTGATAGTACGTGTAACAAGTTTTAATGTACATCCAACTCGCCCAATCTACGCTAGTTGTCCGCAATAACCCGCTGGTCGATGAAGTTATCAATTTTATTTTGTTGGCAAGCGTCTTGTGTACTTACTGCAATTGGGAGTGAAGTGTGAACTTTCCTTCGTTCAAGTGCGTTTACATAACGCTAACTTTCGCGAATAAGCCGTGATATTGATCGCGCTTCGCTCCAAAGCAGCGCAGACTCTCTTTAACTCGATTGGTGGGACGTTCGCGCTTTCACGTAAGCTATTTCAACGCCATCCGGCCCAGTGAGTGACGCTACGAACTCGGTGGCATGATCCTGACCGCGATGGCTCTGCGTATATATATAAGTTAATGTTAACGTTTCTTAACCTCTAGTAATGCTAGCAGCCATCTAAAGAACTATCATTACACGAAAATACAGCTAGTAGTCGAGGAACGCCGTGCGACGCCAGCGAACTATAACGAAAATGCTGCTGTTCTAGCCGCAGCCTAGCAGACGACAAAAGCCGAATCCCCGCCTTTGCGTCACCGGAGTGCCATTTGCAGCGCCGCCATCGGTGGCTCACCAGGCCAATAGCTGCTAGAGTCACTAGAAAAACTTCAGAGTATCGCATCTGTTTTCCGCGCGCCGCCGCCGACGCGATTGGCTTACTCGCATCACGTGACCTCTCACCGCCATATCCCTTCCAAGAGCTTTGGTGCAGGCGCGTTGAATGCAGAGCGCGGCCGGACATTTAGCAGTACTACGGTCCCTAGAAGCACTTCGTCGCTGTTTTTAAACGCGTCATGCAGATGCCAGAGAGTAGCTCACTAATAACCGAACGTTGCTTGTGAGCTACTCCGGGAATTTCGTATATTTTTGCATTCCACGTGGGAAACATTAACGTCAAAGAGCGTCGTTGTACGTGGCTGCATAGTTGGCCGCGGAGTGAATTCGCCCCCCTCCAAGAACACTCCTTTCTGTAGTGAACTACACAAACTTTGCTGGAAAAGCTCTCATGCAACAGGATACTTCACCTTTTCTGTTCGCTATGTTCAGCGGTATTGAAAACTACATACTACATACCTTTCTATTTGCTCGGCTGTTTATATCTCGATCTGTTGAACAGATTGTGCATGTATTTCGAGTTATAAGCGTGTCGCGCACGAGAGCGAAATCGAAGACTTATTAAAATAATAACTGTTTACTGTATACCTTGAAGGCAATTGTCGCGAATTCATTTGCCACTGCGCAAAACTGAAGCGTGGAATTCTGTTGATAAACTACGTAGAAGGCAATGTTATTAAGCGTATTTTATTTTAAAAAAATGTTGCTAATGCTGCATTGCGCCGAGCGTACCCTTACAATACTGTTTAGAGGGTGAGAAATGGTCACAGCAAAAAAAAAATCAGCTTATCCTCCCACGCATTGAGGGAATCGATTTCATGCGAGCCCCAGATCTATATACAGGGTCGTCCACTCTTGGTACGAACACGGCGCCGCGTGGCTGCGCTCCGCGGGGCGCCGGCGCTGGCGGTGCGGCCGCGCATCGAAGCTGATCGGCACAGGCGCGCAAGAGCTTTGAGGCGGGGCTTCGTTTCGATTGAAAAGCGCGGGAGCACGCCGTGCATGTTTTGCCGTGAAGCAAACTTAAAGCGCCTGAGAAACCACGAAGCATTGCAGGAAAGCGCGCTTCGCTCAGCCCAACGTGTTGTGTAGTTTCGGTATTTGAGAATTGAGCGGTCCCTCTTTTTCAATACCATAGTACCATTTTAATGCATACATCGACGCACGGATGGACAGATGGACAGATTGACGAACGGACGGACAGATGCGCGGACAGTCGCACGGACAGATGGACGGACATAGTACGGTCTATTTTTAAGCCATATTCGCGCTATGAATGCTCTATCTACGGTATATGTAACACCCAGACCCGTAGCCAGGAATTTTTTTCGGGGGGGGGGGGGGGTCACTTGCAGAAAACGTTGACTATTTCAGAAAAACACATATTCTCATTATTTATTTACTGTAAAAATATCTACTTCCCCAAAATTGAGGGGGGGGGGGTGCCCGGGCCCCTAGCCCCCCCCCCTGGCTTCGGGCCTGGTAACACCTGTGTTTCGGTCCGACGGGGACGTACGCCGACGACGGCGACAACGGACATCGTGAGAGAATAAGGAGCTTCCCTCCTAAAAAGGGGGGCCGCTCAATTCTCAAATACTGTGACTACATAACACGTTGCTCTGAGCGAAGCGCGCTTTCCTGCAACGCGTCGTGGTTCCTCAGGTGCTTTAAGTTTGCTTCACGGCAAAACACGCACGGCGCGCTCCCGCGCTTTTCAATCGAAACGAAACCCCGCCTCCAAGCTCTTGTGCGCCTGTGCCGATCAGCTTCGATGCGCGGCCGCACCGTTAGCGCTGGCGCCCCGCGGAGCCCAGTCACGCGGCACCGTGTTCGTACCAAGAGTGGACGACCCTGTACATACTGTGTTGCAGTAGCATGCGCGTTAAAAAGTTTCGGGATGTGGTATTTCTGATCAAAATAACATGAAGCACTGCGCCGAGGAAGTTTTAACAAGAGTGCATTACGAAAAAAAATATGAAATTAAAAGCAGTGCAGAAACCGAACCCCAGCTGTTTACGCGCTGGCAACGCGAAAAAAAAAAAACTTTGTCGGAACACACCAAAATATTTGCAAATGCACTGCAACATTGGGAATATTAAGGAGACATAAAATAGGAAAATAAACAACTCAGTAGTGACGTCAATCATTTTCGATGGCCTATTTCCTACCTATCTGTTAGGAAATGACAATGTATTCGCAAAATAAGATGCACCTTACCTACCGCACGCCGATTCGCCCGTGCGTTCGGCTGCTGGCGTTCCGAACCGAGACAAATACTTCACGCACAACTTCCACTTACCGTACATACACCACTTCTATTACAGATAACACCCAGCTGAACAGCAAGCATGGTGCGCAAGTAAGGTATGCGTCAGCGATCAGTCGAAGGACGCAATGCTGAATGTTCGCGATGTTCGATAATGTTCTCGAATGCGCTATGAAGTGAACCTGAACACCGACTGCAAAGCTAGCGCAAACAGTCAACATTCACCAAGTGTCGAAGTAAATGGCATCTCGCACGGTCATCACGCTAATGCAACTATACAGCTCCGGACCTTGCGAACACACCCGGCCGTGAAACGAAGAGAGAGCGACGAAGCCACGAGAGTTCGCGAGCACATGGCAACATTCGCCGCACCTTTCATTTGCTACACCGCTTACCGCGCAGTCGATTTATGACTGTCGATGACTCGAAATCCCTTCCGATATCCTTTTGAAGAAACACACACACGCATATTGAAGTTACGCCGAGCGTAACACGGCATCGAGGCGAAACGATCGGTCACTTCTCAACACACGCTACCAACGCGCCGGACGGTCCGGAAGGGAAATGGCCGCCGCCGCCCAATGTTGCCCGCGTGCAGCCTACCTTTGCGGTACTCTGAAATTTTCCAGTGACTCTAATAGCTGCCAAGCACGAATAGGCATTGTACAAGCTCTCATATATCACTACACAATAAGCACTACTTCTATGAAGAGACGTTTCACTTTCCTGTTGTACCGAATCCTATGACGGAGGGCTGAGCCATGTTTCTTTTTTCGTTGTTGTTGTTCTGAGACGCTTTAACGAGAACAGTAGCGATTACTCTAAAACTAACGCGGTCACCAACGATAAGTGTCGAATCTTCGACGTATAAGTGCCGACGCGTATTATTCGACGGCCGACGACTGTTCTCTTGTACGTTGACTTAAATTGCGGGGCACAAGTTTACCCAAATAAGGCGTTATGAATTTGCCAGTCTTCCTGCAGTATATACGGTAGACGGGTCTGAAAAAATAAAGATTGCTCTTGCTAGTATCGCTGTGTGTATGTCTTCTTCGTTCCTTTAGTCCTTGTCCCGTGTTTCTGCTGCAACCAGTGGCGAATAATGATCTACCAACAAGGCCGCTTTGAAACTGTCATAGCTGTGATGGCAGTAATAGCTAATTTCATATATTTAGGATATAGATCACCCGCTGCCACGATCTTAGACGTGTTCTGATGCAACAAGCATGGCTGAGGAAATGCATCGCTTGACCCGACGTCGAGTAATCAGTATTGTGTGCTGACAAAGCGAAAATGGGAAGCGGGAAAGCCGAGCCCTGCCATTTCGTTAGGGTCGAAGCACCTTAGGGTCTTGGCTTGTCGCCGCGTGCATCGCCGTACCCCATTTGCTTGCTTGCATCGCCCTGTCCTGTCCATTTGCTTGAGTGCAACAGAGGGCGCGACCGCTTCAGTGCTCGCCGTGTGGCAAGAGAGAGTCAACGGCACGCGTTGACTATGCAAACGCTCTTTCTGCGATAAACGCTGTACTACCAGCTCGCCAAGAAGGAGAACGCACCCTCGCCCGCAAGAGACAACGCCGACGCAGGTAGAGTCTGCTAGCGAGTTTCCTGAAAAAAAAAACACGGTTGATCCCTCCATCATAGGAATCGGAATAACACGAAAGTAAAGCGTGTCCTTACAGAAGTAACTGAATGCTCACTGTACATTGATATAAGAGAGTTTGCACAGTGTATATTGGTGTCTGGCAGCTAATGGCGCCGTTTAGCGTGTATGCACCCACTTTGATCATTGGTGGTACATCTCCATGTCGACGACTAACGTTTATGTTAAATGAATAAACAAAACCCTTGTGGTAGCTGTAGTAGTTAACGGTGAAAGCGTAATCTGAGAACGAGGTGTGATAGCCAGAACAGCGTCGCATATTGGACGCAGAGCTTCTTCGCCATTCCTCGGCCTGTTAAAATGTGATTGAACACCCACGGCCGGACTAGAGGGAAACGCAAAGCGCGTCGTGTCGCCCCGGTAGCCCAGCCGCGATTTTTCCCGGGGCGAGCGCGACAACGGGGACCGCGGGGTTACAGCCAGATGAGGCAGGCGCGCGTCGCAGAGCTATTTTTGGTTTGTATTAGCGCGATGCTGAGCGAGGCCGACGCTTTTACGACGCTTGGGCAAAGGTCGCCACCTCGCGGTGTGTTGAGGCATTGACAAAATTCAAGTTCTATTGAAAACGCGCCGAATGGGACGGACGCATAACGCGTTGCAGGTGTCGCGGAGGCCACAGCAATGACGAATTACTTTACCTTACCACTCCCAGAAGGCAACACCACCCAGCCGACCGGGAGAGTGGTAGATATAAAAGGCGCGTTCGTAAAGGCTCCAGAGCATGTGACCGTGGCGCAGTGGATCGCGTGCCCGGCATCTGTTGCTGCGGACCGAGCGGTCGTGGGTTCGATGCCCGTTGACGGTACCTTTTTTTCTTTGCCATCTGAATGTGTATATTTTTGTGGCGTCATTTCTGTGACGGAAATACGTCACTCAAATCTTGGTGGACCCCGGCATAAAACACTTTCGTGTTAAAAAACTGACCGCTCGCACTGCACATCCGTTCACCGGCCACCCCGTGTATATAGGCACTGGATCTTGACCTGCAATGGCACTTGACCTGCAAATTCCGCTGATGCTGTCATAGCTGGCTACTCTCTTATGACGCGTTGTGGAGCTGCTGCTTAGTGCTTTATGTAATTTGAGCGCAACTAAGAAAAAAACGGTCCGTTTCTTGGTCACAATATTTCTTCCACTTAAAGAAGAAGTGAAATATGCAATCTTATGTCTATTATTTCCCTTACCTGTCGTAGCACTTTTCAAGAAAAAAGTCACAAACATGGCGAATCGTACAAAATACCTGCATTTCAGGAACTGTTGCAAAAAAGTTAGACTGAGGATAACAAAAGTTGGTACATATTAAATTTCATATTTGCGCTGCGTTTTACAATAATTTTCGTGCTGTTATCGCGTTCCGTCTCAGTCAATGTGTGTGCTGAAACGTAAGTGATTTACTAACAACGCCGAAGTTTGAAAATAGTTTTCACAAAAGGGCCATTTTTTATTTTTTTTAATCCCACTGATTGAAGTCAAGGACGTCCTCTAGCATTCCATGCAAAAAACGTCGCATTATTCTGGTTGCTGAGAAGTTAAAATGCGTCACATGTGACCAAGTCCGCGTAGTGGCCGCGCCGTTTGTTATGTGCTGAAAATCAGATATAGGTTGTTCAAAATAATTGTACGCGACAAAATCTCAAAGCAGCAGCTCCACAATGTGTGATAAGATAGCTAGCCAGCTATGACAGCGTCAGCGCCAGCAGTTACAGCGCCGTAGTGGCGTTAGTGATGTGGTCGATAAAGGCCGCTAAGAGACAGATCACAAACCACTCGTATCTTTGTTTGGGTCAAAGGGAATTGAAGAACAAATACCGAGACTACAGAGAATGCGCGTGCGTCTGATGCGCTACACTATGATATTGTGTATGTTCCAGGCCGGAACCTGCCGGTGGCGGACGTCCTTTCTCTGTCACCTCTTCCACGAACGGAATCCATGGAACTGGAGGCCGAAATACAAGGCTATCTTCGACTGGTGGCCTCGTGAGTTGCAGTAACAGCGCAGAGTTTACAACTTATCGCCCTGGAGCAAGAGCAAGATCCGGTGTGTGAAGCGCTTTTCAGTCTATGTACAAAAGGCTGACCAAGCCGTTGAGACGTTGGGCTTGACCTGCTAGAATGAGAGGGAAAACATCGGCCTGGTTGGAACCCTGCTTGTGTGCGGCTCTCGGATAGTGATCACCTCGAGGTTAAGGCAGCCCGTCCTCGAAATAATACACGAGGGACACATCGGAAGAGAGAAGTGCCGGGCACGTTCCAAGAGCTCAGTTTGGTGGCCAAACATCGACGCGGACATTGAACGACTTGCTAAGAACTGCCACAGCTGCCTTAAGCAGAGCACCAGCCGAAAGATGCCTCTGCAACAGACGAGGTTTCCAGATAGGCCATGGCAGCGCATTGCGATGCATTTAATCTTTCTTGGGGGAAAGTTTTGGCTGCTCGTCACGAATTATTTTTAACGATACCTGGAGCTCGTGCCGCTGAATGGCTTCAGTTCATCAGCAGTAATAAACCACTGCAAATCCATTTTCTCGAGACACCGGATTCCAGAAGTAGTAATTCCCGACAACGGGCCGCAATTTTCAAGAGCCCTCGGCTCTGAATTTTCAAAATTTGCGACAGAGTACAACTTTCAACACGTGAGGTCTAGCCCTCATAATCAGTGCAGCGGAATGGCGGAGCCCGGCGTGAAAATTATCAAAGGGTCCTTAAAGAAAACTCCTGACGCTTATAAATCTCTTCTCGCCTACAGGACAAGCCCGTTGAAGAACGAATACAGCCCCAGCTTACTCATGGGGAGGAGACTGCGCACTATCCTGCCCACGTCCAGCGAAAACCTCGAGCCTCGGACGCTGGATTTCAAAGAACTGGCAGCTTTCGAGAGGTCTCAGCGTCAGCGCCAGAAGAAAGACTAGGACCAACGCCATGGAGCGCGCGATCTGCCACAGCTGTCCAAAGGAACAGACGTATGTATCGTATACCTTTAAAAGGAAGGGCTCGTTCGAGAAAACGCCGACGAGCCCAGATAGTACTGGATCGACTCCGGGTGAACTTCTATATGCCGAAATTGCACTCATCTCGTCCCGCTGCCTCTGACTATTTCAGAAGTCGGCCGAGGAACAACGCCACTAACAGCAGAACCGCCAGAAATATGCAGTGATGAAAGATGCAGAGCGCAGCTGTGTAACCACTCCTCTCATTATCACACACGAACAGGAAGGTGTGTGCTTACTCCAGAACGATTTAAAGCATCATAATAAGAGCAGCTTAAAAAAAGAGTGAGGAAGATGTGTGATAAGGTAGCTAGCCAGCTATGACAGCGTCAGCGTCAGTAGCTATAGCGCCGCGTTGGCGCTAGTGTTGTGGTTGATAAAAGCTGCTGCTTTCTGATAATAAAGGCTCCTTTTTGTTCTTGCATGTGAAAAAGAAGCACGCCCACTTTTTTCCGTCTGGTCGCGACGCAAACACACAACAAGTACGCAGCCAGCTGTCATGGTTCAGCAAGCTTTCTCTTGCGATCAGCCACTTGACAAATCCGCACCAGAGGCCGCTCGATGCTGCGGGCACTCACGTCAAATGTGTCAGGTATATCGGGAGTGCTTACAAGTTGGATGGAATTGAGAGAGGCTGGAGAGGGCGGTGGCACGGCAAACAGACTATCAAACAGGACTGAAAAAAAACTATACATTAAAATTCACACAATCAAAAATTACACATCACAAACATCCATCAAAAGAATTCTTAGACTAAATTGACTCTCGGGCTCTCATAATCGTCCGGCCACACTGGCCTCTCAGTAGCGTCCAAAATGGAACCCCCTAACTTGTCGTATGGCCGGCGCGACGTCGAAGTCGATCCTTCGTCTTCCGTCCTGCGTCGCGCTCGCCATCGACGCTCTTGCTCAGTACCTGCGGTCGCCGTTGCTGAGTATCAGCCACATGAGCCGCTCGTTTCCTTCATCCGTTACCCGGTCGTCGTTGGTCTTGATGCGTTAGGCCTAACTCTTCGCCCTTTTCTTCCGAGTGCCGCCCAGCCAAACCAATGACGTGGTGCACCGGGGGAGACTGTTCGGTGGGTTGCCGCCGTCCTACTACCCAGGCAGCACGCCGATATTGGACCGATCTCGGACCAAGGTTGGAAACATTGGCAGAAATATTGGTCCTACGTTGGCTTTTGGGGATTTGCTACACCTAAATGTACATTGGTCCAATATTGGAAGCCAATGATGGTCCAATGTTTACAACGATGGCTCTAGCCAATATTGTCCGTCTAACATATCGCCAATATTGGGAAGGATGGCTGTAACCAACATTGTCCATCGTACGTATCGCCAACATTGTATAAATATTGGCAGTTCCAATATTTTTTGCCAGCTTTTATAGTTGGCTGCACCATCGTTCTCTTTTCCAGCGCTTAACGCTGGTTCTTGCCAGCCTTTTCGTTGGCTACGTCAATATCTTTACGACATTTTCCACTGAATATGTAGTTTAACCTGAGGTAGATTTTAAGTGCACGTAATAAATGCATGTTGTCCACGCTTTTGCTTTTAGGCAAGCAGCAGGGACAATCAGCCTAAAAAATCTGAGAGTGAACATAAGTTTATTCTGCATGTATACAAACTTAAAGATACTGCATGTTTTGAAAATTATTTCACATTTCACGCTTTGTTCTGCTGACCGCTTGCTGGAAGATAACAGCTGCACAGAACCTAAACTAATTACCTTGAATAACGCTCTCATATCACAAATCGCGGAAACGGGACCACTCATAAACACACCCAGCCTCCCTGTTTGCGCTTATTTGAGTTGTCAGATTAACGAAGGTTCAAAAGGAAGTGAGTGAAAAGTGAAGTGTGATACAAAATGAAATAATTGTAGATCTATACGCGAACAGACATTCCATATAGCCGAAATCCATAACCACCTTGAACAACCAGAAAGATAATCGCCTATTTAATAATTAAATGGTGGCTGCAGCTAGACCTTCAAAGAGTGTGACAACTTCCCAACTAATAAGAATTTGTGTGTTACAAATCCATCATTTCTTTGATAGAAACGAGCGGCGAAGAGCAAGTGAAAAACGGATGTTTAGCTGGCGCACGATAACGCGAGAAAAGAAGAATGTAACACACGCAAATGATGGCAATATCGCTAAGGGCGAGAACTTAACTAACCTACTTCGACGCGCACAACAAAACCCGCCATATGGGTATTCAGAAACTAACAAATCTATAGAAAATATGCGGTAATGTAGACAATAATAAACGCAGCACATATTTCACATACGGAAAACACGGAAAGTAACATGCGACGAAGGAAACAAACGACTTACTGAATGCGACACGAACACAAAAATCCAACGGAAAATTGGCCATTTGTGAGAACACAGTGGCGCTCATCTGCGGATCGCTCTTAAAAAGTCAAAACAATCAGGTCCGATGAAGCACAGGACAGCTGCTTTCTCGCTCTGGCATCGCCGTAGAATCTCGGTATCCGTAGAATCGCGGAATCCTGTCTCGGTATCCGACTCCGTTTTTCCCAATGACTCTCGACTGAATACTGAGGGGCGCGCGCCCGCCGGTGCTGGAAAACCGAACGAGGGAAAGTCACCGCCACTCCAGAAGGGGCCGAAACGCGTACGCATCTTCCGAGGTGCCATCGTCTCCGGCTATCTCCTCCCCCCCCCACCCCCTCTCGATTTCAATGTCATTGAAAGCACGGGGCCACGTTTGAACCATCGTGGGTGGAGCAGCCCTCAAGCGACAAGTGTTTTATGACCAACCACCACCGCGCTACCCCACTGCCGGGAGAGAGGACGTAAAATTCCTTAGCAAAACATGACGTCGCGCTGCTTCTCCGCCCTCCCGAACACCGAGAACATTTATTTGAACTTAAACGTGAAGCGTTGAGAGTGCAATTTGGAGATTCCGTGGGCAATACCGCAGTCTTGGAGAACACATCGCTGTAGCGAGCACACAAAAAATGTACGGTCCTGTAACGCAACCAGTCGTGTAGCAAACACAACAATACGTGGTGCGATTTAAGTCACACAAAATGTTTTGACTGTTCGCCGCTAATAAAGCCATCAGAGTAATTTCGGTGCACGTGCACAAAAGCCGCATCAACGCGAATGCCCATTGCGACGCAAACTCGAATTCTATTCTACTCCATTAACTCATCAACGCGATATACAGTTTCAATCAATGTAAAGGCAGGCTGTTGTTTTCTTTTTATACAGTTGCGATGTATACGCTGGCTGTATCACGCAATTAACGTTAACTTTGAATAAGCACTGCAAAGTTAGATTTTATTCTGTTCTGCATTTCCTTCCTCATAGAAGTATTTCCAGCAGCTCGCAAAACTAATTAGAGAACTTCGTACTTATTTTATTTTATATTGCTCAACATCTGTAAAACAAATTTTATCCAACTATTTAGCGTATATCTTGTGCCACACTGAATGCCAACTTAGTAATCAAGACCCTGTGTGTGCCATAGTTGCCTTTCGTGTAGAATGGAAGTTCCACTCTTGCTTGTTGACTTACAGCGACGTCCTGTTTTTGTTATCTTTATGCAACGGCGCTGCGCCAGTATTGTAATTCATAGTGCAATAGCGAAAAAAACACAGGGACACGCAAGAAAGACGATACAGGCGCTAACTTTCAACTGACGTTTATTTTTTCTGAAGCACACATATGTACGTACAAACAAACAACTGATCACGCGCAGTGACTCCATCCAACAGCAGAGCAAAAAATTCTGACTTTCCCAGTCACAACCCTGAGACCAGCAAATCCATTTCTTTATCCGACAGGTATAAAGATGGGTTGCTTATCTTCGAACCGTGCAATTAAAGACGCTTCGGCTACCTCTCTAGCTGTTTGATCGCCGTTCTGACATAATGTGGTTGCGTCATCAAAACACGGGGTACATTTGCACTATGCGCAGTGAAGGGACAGGTGGCTACTTGGCCTGCATTTCAAGGAAGAATGGTGTTCACGAAGTCCAACGTTTACGCAACGTCCAGATTGCAGACATACGTGGGACCACACGATATGGGTAATTGGTAAACCCCCACCCCCAACACCCTTCTTATTGCATTCTACAAACTTCATGGTGTGGCGCATGTCACATTTTCTAGCCAAGTTAGCACTTCCTTTGTTGTACATACGTTCAACAGCGGGGCACACACGGCTGTTTGCTTTTAGCGGAACATATTACCTTCACATTTATTTTCTGCCAATCTTTTTAAGCGATATGACATGCTATGGACATATGGAATGACAACCATTTTCATCTTTTCTGGTTCACACACTTTTTTCCATTCATTTGGCGCTACAAAATACTTCACTGCTTTCTCGCACGTTGCGCAACGCTACGGCAGCTCACGCTAGCGGCACGGTAGCTCACCGGTTACCGTTCTCAGGCTGCCGTGCGCAAACGGTTTCGTTCGCGCACATCAGCCGCTCATTGCCGTTCGGAGAATAGGTCCGAGAACCATTTTCGCGCCGTTTTCCGGCTGCCGGAGAGCGACGTGGCCAATCAGCGACGGAGGAGCGGTTGCCATGACTACAGCTTTCCGCGTAGTCTGCTTTCGGCTTTCCGTGTCGTCTACGTCTGCCGCGGGACGCGCTTCGAGCTGCTTGCTTTTTGCTCCAGGTTTTCGCCAGGCATGGTTCTAGATAGAGCGTTTTAGTCTGCCCGGCATTAAAGAAAGCGTCGCATAAAACCAAATAAAGTATTCCCAAGCTGGCGCTGGACAAGTGGCGCCAGCTAAGGAGGATGAAACAACTAAGAAACGCGTAACACGGCCGGTCTGGAGGCGCGCGCTCGCTCCCTTCCTTACGGCCTGTGCAGCCGCAGGGAGTACAATGGAACTTTTTCTATACACTCACGACGGCGCGCTCCGTGTGAGGGCGCTGCGAGCCAACTCCCCAAAGCGAGTTGCGCCGCATGCGCTTCGTATTGTAAACCAGCTGTGCCCGGCCAATTTCTCGTGCTAATTACTTCTTCCGGTTGTAGGAAGCGGTGAAAGAAGTACAGGTGCGTGTGGGGACAGTCTGCCTTTCTCGGCACTCGGCAGAAGAAGACGCACACGCAGCGCTACTAGCAGCAACAATATTTTTTTAAGACCCTACCGCCTTATATACGATGGAGACGAAAATGCTTGATGCCCGTGTGCTTACATTTAGGTGCACGTTAGAGAAACCCAGGTGGTCGAAATTTCCGGAGAGCTCCACTACGGCATCGTTCATATCCATATCGTGGTTTTGGGATGGCCATGCTGATGCAGATATCACCAAGTACGTCCTTGTGCTCAGTTTCTACAATGGGACGGGTAATGTTCTTATGGCGAGCCACTGGGATAGGGTTCACTTTACGTGCATGATCGGTGCGACTAGAAGTATGACATGGCGGTAAAATATGCGACCGGGTAAATGATGCGTTACTATGATACAGGGTGTGGAAAAAAGATAATCTGGACAATTTTGCGCACAGCAAGCGGCGGCATCTTCAGCGTTTTTTTCAAAGATGAATTGCTTTGAAATCGCGAGTATGATGATAAGATGAATCGTGGTGCTTTATTCTGAACGGCTTCCACTAGATTAGTTAGGGTTATGCGATGGGGATGCCAAATGACTGATGCATGAAGTTACTTCATGAAGTCTGGTATCGTCGAGCGATCGCGTCATTCGGGAAAGTAGCTTGCTGACGTACGCACCGCACTTGGACATACGTGTCGCAGTGAGTTTCCCCGACGTATATTCCGTGTTCGTGCGCCTGCTTTTGCGAAGTGACCTTCGTGTGTGCTTGGTCTTCTGTTGCAGCGTTCGCACAGCGCACACGTGGATTACTGTTGTGTGCCATTTTGCAAGTCGCAGTCTGGAAAGACCGCCGGCGTGTCATTTCACCAATCTCCTGCTGATGAGGAACTATACGCGAAGTGGCAGAAAATCATTTCACGGGAAAATGTCGTGATCAATGACAAGTCTCTCTCCATTCCACTCCTGCAAAGAAACCACGCAAAGAATCAAACGCTCGAGACTCTGCTCCTTCAGGCAAGCCGACGAAACGAAATTCTGCTTCTTCTTCTTCTTATTATTATTATTGTTATTATTATTATTATTATTATTATTATTATATTATTATTATTATTATTATTATTATTATTATTATTATTATTATTATTATTATCCCTGCTTTGTTATTTTCAAGTACAGCGACGGCCGGCATTTGAAATAAACGTTTCCTAAACCATTTTTTCCCAAAGAATAAGTTTTGCGTCATTTCTTACGCCGGTCGGTGACGGATCGGCCGAGCCTACTGAGTGCGAGCCAAATGCGATATTCATCCGCTTAGTTATTCCCCAAGTTACAGAAAACTAAAAAAGGGCTTTGATATAACCGTGTGGATGCTCTGCCGAGCAGTAGAAGTGGGCGTATGAGCGGTCCGCGCCACCCCTTCCGAAAAGCGGAATTTACCAGAGTCATCATATTTATACTTGCTACCATGTTTTTATCGCACTGGTACCATGCATACCATATAGAGTAACTTCAGAAAGGGCCGCGGTAAGTCTGAAGCCAAGCACTCCCTGCGCGCGCTAGCCTCCGCAACGGCCGGGAGCGGGTTGGCTCGGAGCGCACCCACGACATTGCGGCCATAGGTAGAAACAGCCCCCCGTGCGCAGGCCGTAAAGGAAGGAGCGAGCGCGCGCCTCCAGACTGGCCGTGCGCGTAATCTATGTCCTCCGAGATTTCGGAAGCACCCATCTCGACTCGTTAAGCCTGCAGCATCGAGGATTTGACTGCGTCTTTCCAAAACGGCGCCGAATCAGGACGAATATACATTGCTGTCGAAGCTTAAGGAGATGAATCTAAGGCAAATGGAAGCATCAGTTTGGAGCTCACACGCTACAAGCACACGCCCGCCACTTGATAGATTCGAGGAGGACGACAACTGCTTTTGGCATTACGGCCATGTTTTTCAGAGGCGCGACTGCCTTGCGGCCGACGTTTGCCGTGCACGTTGGCGAGCTCTCGCGCGGGCGATGACGGCCGACGTTCTACGGCACCGCGCCGTTGCGGCGAGCTTGCCGCTAGCGTGAGCCGGCCATAAGACGGTCAAGTGCTGCCGGTGCACCGGGAACTGCTGTGATGAGGAGTTCCAGGTCCAGGGAGCCTCGCTCGGTGGCTACTAAGGTCGACGGCTGCTTGCTGGGGCTCTCATGCCGCTGCCTCCAGATCCGGAGGCAGCGGCATGGCCGGCGCGACGCCGAAGTCGATCCTTCGTCTTCCGTGCTGCGTCGCGCTCGCCGTCGACGCTCTTGCTCAGTACCTGCGGTCGGCGTTGCTCAGCATGCCCCACATGAGCCACTCGTTTCCTTCGTCCGTAAACCGGTCGTCGTCGGTCTTGATGGGGTTAGCCTAACTCTTCGGTCTTGCTTCCGAATGCCACCCGGCCAATCAGATGACTTGGCGCTCCGGGGACTGTTGGGTGGGTTGCCGCTGTCCTACTAAGAAGGTTAATTGCTGCCGGTGCACAGGGAACTGCTTTCATGAGGAGCTCCAGGTCCGGGGAGCCACGCTCGGTGGCTACCAAGGTCGACGGCTGCTTCCCAGGCCTCTCATGCCGCTGCTTCCAGATCCTGGCGCTTGCTGTTTTCGCCACGATTACGACGCTGACTTCTTGAACCTTCTTCGTACGGCGCTCCACCGAACAGTGCCGTTTCTTCTCCTTGGGTTCCTCACCACGGCTCGGGTCGCGTGCCACATGCCCTTCCCTGGCCAATGGCGTGCGCGGACGTGGCAGAGGTGCACACCGTTTAGCAATTTTTCATGCCTCGCACACCATTGCCTTTCCGACGTTTGACACGTGCCTCGCGCCCCTTTACTCATGACAACATGAGTGCGGCTTGAGCGCCAAACTACGCTCAGAGCACGAACGAGATAACGAATGCATCAGTGTCAGGCAGTTAAATCGCAACGAAAGCCGTAATATACAAGGAAAACTCTGCCGGCAATTTTGCAGTGAGCGCCTACAGTAGACCACGTATGTATTTTTTCCCAGCTACTATGCCCGAAGCCGCCGTATATCGCGATAAGCGTGCCACTTGTGTTCATTATATCTGCAGACGCCCAAGAATACAGTATTGTAAAAGCGGTGCTTTAATAAAGCAAGGGACTTGGACACACTTCTGTGCATAGCTGGCTGACACAAGTTATAATGACACAAGTATTCTGGCACGAGATTGAGAACAACTGCAGTTTGAGCTGTTCGACCATCGTAAGCACGTGTGACAGCTTTCTTTAGATGTCAATGGCTTGCTTTTGTGCCATATGTTGCTGATAGATAATAATATTATCTGGGGTTCTACGGTCCCAAAACCACGATGTGATTATGAAGGGCACTGTAGTGGAGGGCTCCGGAGATCTGACAACCTCGGGTTCTTTAACGTGCACCAAAATCTAAGTACACGGGCCACAAACAATTTTGCCTCAATCGAAAATGCAGCCGCCGCGGCCGGGATTCAATGCCGCGACCTTCGGGTCAGTAGTAGAGCGTCGTAACCATTAGACCACCGTGGCGGGGCTATGCTGCTGATACAGTAAACCTGATTATCTTTAGGCCAACACAAGAGGGGAAGCAACGCGTGAGCGCAGTACTAGAGGCGCTCACTGCAAGACTCGCGGCCGAACTTTTGCATCTTGGCAAGCGCAGCGGAACAAACACAAGAGAAAGCAACACGTAGACAGGACGGTCCTTTCTGCGTGTCTCGTTCTCTTGTGTTTGTTCCGCTGCGCTTGCCAAGATGCACAAGTTCCACACTCAACAACTAGCCCAAGTTTCCGCGTTGAATAGTCTGCCGGCAGAGTTTTCGTTGCATGGTATGACTTTTGTTGGCACTTAACAGCCTTTAGCTTTCACAGCGATACATTCATTATTTGATTCTTCCTCTGAGCGCAGTTTGGCTCGCAAGCGGAGCTCGTCCGCAGTCATGTAATGTGAACGCCCGGAGCATCCACCGGCCGCTGCTGTGGATTTGTCAAGCGGCTGATCGCAAGACAAAGCTTGCTAAACCATGACGCCTGGCTGCGAATTTGTTGTTGTGAAGGTGCTGCTTTGTGATTATGTCGCGTGCAATTTTTTTTAACAAGTTATATCTAGTTCACAGGACATAACGAAACGGCGCGGCCGCTAGACTGACTTGGTCACATTTGACGCATTATAACTTGTTGGCAACCAAAATAATGCAAAGTGTTAAATGCAGAATGATAGACCACGTCCTTGACTTCAATCACAGGGATTTAAAAAAATAAAAATGGCCTTTTTGAGAAAACTATTTTCAAACTTCGGTGTTTTTTGTAAAACACTTACAATTCAGCCCAATTATCGAGTGACACAGAGCACGATAAAACCACGGAATCTTTTTTTAAAGAGAGCGCAAATATTAAATTTAATAGATACCGATTTTTATAATCGTCAGTTTAACTAGTCCGCAGTAATAAATTCCTGAAATACCGGTATTTTGTGCTATTTGGTAGGTTTCTGATTTTTTTGTCAAAAGCGCTTCGACACGTTAGGAAAATAGTAAACTCATAAGACTGTATTCGACTCGTTCTTTGAAAGGTATAAATATTGTGACCGAAAAGTGCAGCGTTTCTTCCTTAGGTGCGCTCAAAATTCAGAAATGGCGAAATTGGCGGATAATTGTTTTTTGCGGCGAAAATATGTATGTATTTTTTTAGACGAACATTTTTTCACTAGCTAACTCCTAACCCTTGGTCTGGGTCTAATGCCTAGGCCTGCACTAAACTTCATTAAAATCGGGAATGGTGACCGGGTCCTCGTGTTAGATTTTATCTGGACAGACCCTGTAGGTTGAACATATATTGAGAAACGATAATAAAATATAAGCCTAAAACGCTGAACAGTAGCTCCAGCAACGTATACAACATGTACACCCTTGCAATGTTTAAATAGTACTGTAGCAGCAATGACCGTGGGATATGGTAGCGTCTAATATTGTCCAAATGTAAAGAGATCTGCCCACGATGCGCAAGCGCACAAAGCACTCTGAACTGCGAGCGCCGTCCGCTACACTGATGCCCCAGAAGAGCGACATCAGTGTGCGTGTCGGCCTGCTCGACGCTTATGCTTTGCCGGTGAATGTGTATGGCATTCATAAAAATTTGCAGTGGCTTAGCTCGGCTATGCCAGGATATAGGCTCCGTGCAGACGCAACTCCGCTGCCCGAGTGAAGGCGTCCCTAGCGGCAAGAAGCGCAGATTTGGCGGGATGCTCGCAATAGGGTGAAATCGAGGAACTATGCCTTTTACGATGACTATACTTTTCGTGCTTTTCGCTCGGGGCCAGTAACCAGAGCGACGGTCCGTCCGCGTTATCAACGCGGTCGGCCAGCCGCAGGTGGTGGACGATAAGAACAATATAGCATAAGCCATAAAGCATCGCTCCGCGATTGCACCCCTGCTCGCTCCACGCTCCCGCTGTGACGGCGCGAGGTATTTTCGCGGGGAGTTCGTTTTGTGTCGGTTGCGCTACTCGTAGGAATGCTGAACTCCAGGAATAATTGCTGCGTTGTTGGGTGCAATAAGACCTACAGGAATTCTTCGTGTACGCATTATTACCAGTTTCCATTTAGAGAAGTCGGCGCAGCAAATGCAGTGCCATGGCTGTTCGATGGAAAGCGTTTTTTTTGTTTCATTCAGCGGCCGTGACAGTGCAATTGCTGGTATCGCCAGTTTCAAGCTGCCGCTGAGTTCGCTGTCGCGTTAACCTGCAGGCAATAAGGTGGGATTGTTTAGTGAGCGAGGCGGCCCGCGTTACACGTGCGCAGTTTCGCTCAACGGGCTCGTCACCTCCGTTGTCTTCCCCCAGCTCATGCATTTTATACGTTGCCGCGTTCGCCTGAGGATACACGAGGTCTGGTGAAAAGAAGCACACGCGCTAACGCTACGTTCTCTGACAGCTGCTAACAATTTGACGTCTTTTGAAAGCAAACGATAAGAAAACGAATCAAGCGAAGCACCAAAGCACGGCGCAGTGGCCTGCCGCCGCCTGCGTCTTCTGCTCGCTTATCCCGCCAAAACTGCTGCCGTGGCCGCTTTGGCGCTGAAGGCAGCGCACGACTGTGGCGGCTCCTAACGTATGCACGGTGCCAATACGTGTGTTAGCAAAGGTTCAGCTGATTATTCTTAGCTTTCCAGATTCTCTAGGAATATAAGCCTTCTTCTGTTCATTCTTCGTACGCTGAACCGCTAATTGCCAGGCAACTACTTCGGGATCCGATGAGCTAAGCTTCTCGGCTCTTCTGCGCCGTTGAGCAGCATTTGCGCTCTCCTTCTCCATGGCGTAACCCACCTGCAAACGCCAGTCAGAGGCGCTATCAAGCGGCTCCAGCACAGTGTCAGACGGCGACTGCACAGCGAAGGCGAATAGCAGCGCGCGCGCCGGCGCCAGTGTGTCTGCCATGGCTACGACGTCACTCCTCTCGAATGCGCAGACTAGCAGCGGCGAGTCGCGCGCGGCGGTGGCGGAGTGTGCGCGTGCGCCGGCGCCAGTGTGTCTGCCGCGGCCACGACGCCACTCCTCCCGAACACGCAGACCAGCAGCGGCGAGCCGCACGCGGTGGTGGCGGAGACGGCGTGAGATGCTGGCTCCGGTGAGCCAGCTGTGTGACATCACTAATCCTCGCGCATGCGCAGCACGGCTCATGAGGATCCACACGAAATCGGCTCCGGCTAGGCAAGTGTAGCTAACGCTACAAAAATAAGAAAACAAAGGGACTGATAACGCAGCACAAAGCACCGGTATTGAATGCGCCTAGCAGAACTGCATAGCCGATGACACTTTCACTTGGCTGCGCATAGGACGTATACCACTCTTGACCATTTCTTCGATGTGCTCCGTTGTGCAGCGCTCGATTGAATTACTTAAAAATATTTTGAAAGAAAGAGCGTAGCAGAAAGCGCTAGGGACAGTTCGGTGTGTTTTATGCGCTTGCGCATTGTCGGCAGATCTATTTGCCTTTCGAGAACATTTGACCTGCCATATCCCGCCATCAATGCTCCTGCGATACTATTAAAAATTGCAAGGGTGTACAATGTAAACATTAATAAACACTTCCTGGTATTCTCTAATTATTCACAAAAATATTAGCGAGCCTTAAAAATTGCATATTTTGCTTCTTCTATAAACTGATGTGACGAGGATCTATTACAGGTGTTTGCTCCTTCGAACGCTTGAAACGTTTGTCATTAAAGGTTTTTAGCTTGCCCGTATGCTTCTTAACGTTACCGTGTTAGCGGAATAGCCGATTGTGTTTGCAGTGTTATGAACGCATGCTTTTTGCAAAGCTTAGCTCCCCATACGTAAACGGCTACGTACGTACGCACGTAAATTTTGACGTTTACGTTTGCGGAAACCGCTAAATGTGATGACACCTGTATTTAAACAATATTTACTTGAAATGAGATTCAGTCACCGCTGCAGAAAAGTGGTAATATAGGTTTTTGTCGTTCACAGCATTCCGGTATACGCAAAGTGGTGTATGAAATACCGTGTTATCAGACGATTCTATCGAAATCTGGTGACGATTCGTGCAAGGACAATTGCAGGCACGTGTTTTCGCCTGGTGTTCTTTAGGGAAAGACGATTTAAAAGACATCTCATTCGGAGTTACGCCGCTGCAATGAATTTACACCAGCAGAGAAGTAGGATGCATCATGTTTCTGCACTAACAATTTTGTACTTGGCTGGTTCATCTCGGCCCCGCCGGATGGCACCACCTATCCGGCCTCTCAGTTTACGGCTACGGTAACCCGGCCCAATCAACGTGTTGCCGTCGCTTCGGCTTGTATTTATTTGGCGGCTGGAGTCCGCGTAAAGCGGACCTCGAGAGCAGCTACGAACGACGTTCGTGAATTGGCGACGTAAGGCCGTGAACGCATAACGTAGCCGGTGAGTAGATTACGTACCGTGAAAGCATGTCTACGTTTCCATGGTTAAAAACAGCGCTAAGTAGACACGAACAAGAATCCACTCGGGACTAGCGCTAGTCCTGCGTGCATTGTTATCCGTGTCTACTTCGCACTGTTCTTAACCATGGATAGGTACCAACTGGCTCGCATACACTCGCTTTTAAACTTGTAGGTTCCGTAAAGACGTGCGCATGCGCAGATTCCGTGCATTTCCGTTAACACTCTAACGTGAAACGTGTACAGACAAATTAAAAACCTCTTTTATTCCAAAGGTCTCTGTGCCCACGTGTTCATGCTTGACTACTTGTGAAGCTAAGCACAAGGAAATGCTCTGGTAGTTGCGTTTACAAGAAATCTATGTCACCAGAAGCTCAGCCTAACGGCTTTTGTGAAGATTTTTTTAACACTAAAGTGTTTTATACCGCGGTATACGAAGACTTCACTGACATCATTTCAGTCAAGGATGTGACCTCAGTAAAAAGGTAACCAACAGATGGCAAAGAAAAACCAGAAGAAAATGTTTTTCTGAT
Organism: Rhipicephalus sanguineus; assembly: GCF_013339695.2. NCBI lineage: Eukaryota > Metazoa > Arthropoda > Arachnida > Ixodida > Ixodidae > Rhipicephalus > Rhipicephalus sanguineus. The sequence continues at coordinate 20,027,390 of NC_051181.1, read as the reverse complement.
TTGGATCATCTGGGAGTCGAACCCACGACCTCTCGGTCGGCGATTTAGGAGCCGGGCGCTTAAACTACTGGGCTCAGTGGCGTAGCCAGAGGGTGGCATACCGGTCCCGCGCACCCCCCCCTCCTCCAAAATTTTTCTTTACGATGGCATACAGAGCACAAAATGACGCTCGGCCACATCTGCCTTCCCGGCCCCCACTTCAGGTCAAGGAGTTGCCACCCCTCTTCTTCTCGGAAAAATTCTGCCTACGCCCATGACTGGGCTACCGACGCTCATACATGAGCGCTTACAAACGCGCCTGATATCTCGCACACCTTCCCTGTTTCACAGTGACCTTGGTTCACGTGAAGCGGTGTCGCCGTCTTGGAAAGCTGAGATCAAGTGACACTAACGAGCGCCGACAGGATGCGCTTCGATTGTCTCAGCGCAGCGGTGGCTGGCTCCTCCAATACAGTTTGAGTGATGCTTTCTTGCAGAGAGAGAAACTCCAGCAGGCTGCGGGACGCCTTCGCGTGTTCACGGCACAAGCTACGATCTCAGCCTTCAAAATTGGCTAGCGCGAAAATGGACAAGGACTGAGAAGGAACACTGATGTACAGGACAGGCGCTACTCGCAACTAAACTTTATTCTCAGCCTCTCGTGTTCGTGAAACAATGTGTGGTAGTGTATGCATGAGCAGAAGTGTTGCTTACCCAATGGCTGGAGAGCGCACGCCTTATCGTTTCTCTCCTCAAGTAACGACACTTACCATATGCGCATATCGAGTACTAGTGATTATGTGCTTGTTGGTGCCACCTTTGCGCGGGATTCACCACCCGCTGCGTCCGAGTTTATGTTAACGAATTCAGTATACCACAAAGTTCATTGACGTTAGTCGTCGGGATGGAGATGTGCAACTAATATCTACGTAGGTCCGCACATATCGAGCGGTGCTATAGCCACCAAACACCAGCAGACATAGTGCAACAGAAGAACTTTAATATAGCCTAGTTGTTGCTTACTGTTTGACATCTTGACCGCACACAAAAGACGAGGACAGGTCGTCGTACCTTCCTCACTCCTCGTCTTTTGTGTGCATAGTGCAAGCTCTCACATATCGATGTACAGTGAAGAATGAACTATCTTTTTAAATACAAGCTTCACTTTCTTGTTATACCGATTCCTTTGACGGTGGGATCATCCGCATTTTTTTACAAGATCAGCCACGTGCTTAGAAAATATAAAAGTGGGGAATATTTGACTAAAAAATGCCATAAGATCCCTCGAATAAACAAGCGTTCTTGCTTCAAGAATGCTCCCGCTGCTGATCACGTTGACCAATAATGAGTGTAGTTACGTTGCTCGAATGGAAAAGTACCTGAATCAATGACCCGAGATAATATGCAAAGTTTATGAGGAGTAACTATTCCACGAGAACTTTGGTAACATCACCACGCCATTCGGTCAAAGTTAATGGATCTCCGAGTGTCGTCTGAAATCTGTTTGAAAGCTGCGTGTACTCACGAAGACAAACTCGTTTATGGTATAGTCTGAGGTAGTGAAACTCTCCGGGCGGTTGATGTGCACCAGGAGGCCATCGAAGCCGAGCACGCGAAGCCATTGTTCGGCGTTGGCCATGAGCGCTGAACGGGCACCTTCGACACCTTCGACAGGCTCTGCAAAAAGCCGGCTGTCCATGTCGGGGCCCCCCACAGCCAAGAGAGCGCGCAGGCGTGGACGGTGGTGGTGCCGCCGCTTGAGCGCCGAAACGGCGCGGAGTCCCTCTGTGGGCGCCAGTACGCCGGACTTAGTACGCATGTAGATCGAACGCTATCCTCAATAGTTAAGTTATCATCAAGAAAGCGTGGGCCATGATCACTGGCTGGCTGAATTTTTCTGGAATTTTCGTATTCCACATAAAAAGTGTATTAAATACACTTTTGCATAATTGCAAATTTTTGCATAATTGCCAATATTTGCATAATTTTAGATAATTACTTTATTAAATAAAGTAATTATCTAAAATTATGCAAATATTGTTACAATTTCCACACTGCATCCAGCTGTCTTGATCATTCGTGCTCAAAATTAGCGGTAATATGATGTTCTTGATTACAGTTGAAGCGCCGCGGCTGTCGCATTTTTGATGGAGGCGAAAATCTTGATCCCTTTACTTAGATTTAGGTGCACGTTAAAGAACCCCAGGTGGTCGAAATTTCCGGAGCCCTCCACAACGGCGTCCCTCATAATCATATCGTGGTTTTGGGACGTTAAACCAGAACAATTATTAATATTAATGTTGAAGCGACTCGAATTGATATATAGCCACATACACATGTGCGGAAGGTGTATCTTGTTTCTTAAAACAGACGACGCTGTGCACACTGCACCGAAAATAAGATACTCATATCCCACCTGCCGAAGGTAACATGGTACAGATAAAAGGTACACAATGAGTATCTAGGATTCATGTATTTGCGATACTGCCTAGCCGTGATTATAGCTCCGTCTATCGGTACACGCGCGAGTCCTCAGATGGCGCTTTGCATCAAGAAATAAAGGTAACCACGTGACCACTTTTCTTCCTCACGTTGCCAGCAGGACGTGGATTGTCCTGCTCCGTGATCCACATGCCGTGATCCGTGTGTTCATGCAGCTCTTGCGTGCTACTTCCGCATCGTAAAATGCACGAAATGCCACGGCAGTATCATTTTCTACCGCTATAGTATAACTCGCTATATTCAGGACCGGCTCGAAAAAAAGAACAGTGACAAACTCGCAAGAAAACGCTTTGCTTGAAGTTGAAGGCCGCGTACTGACAAGTCCCTCTTTGGAAATACACGTTAGTAAGAGTATATTCCACACAAAAAAGCCACCAAAAACACACGTGTACACAGCACTCGATTGAGTTGGTTCGACTTCCACCTACTCTGATATTTCACATAATTACACCAAAGTAGAGTATGCAATAATTTAAAATTTCGCTGTTTTCTCAATATTTTGCGCCAGGAACAGGCTGAACCTGCGACTTGTAAGGCGGAGGCTGTGAGATGCCTTTAACGAATGGTTGTTTTCTCGCGATCCGGAGTTAATTTCTGTGCTATATTTTGTTCAACCGAGCTTCACGGACGTATAAAGTGAAGAACGACGCCTCAGTTAAATCGAATCACAAAACATTGTCGTCCCTGTGAGTGCGATCAGGCGATACTGCCAACGTATTTTTTACGGAGGCGCTCATGAGCAGGTGCGCTGGCATATATAGAAGATATTCTGCGCCAGTGCATTCAACTTCATCCTAATCAGGCATACGTGATAAGTAAGATCATGGCACAAGGCTTCTTGTATCAGCCTGAAGGCGAGATAAATTTTAAGTTATGTAAAGCAATTTAGTGCAAATGAGAGCACGGCTGGCCAGAACACTGGAGTAGATTGTTTATGGTGCGGGGTTTGATTGAAAACGCCGCTCTCGGAACACACGGAGACAGTTCACGTCGTCGAGCAACCAAACACGTGTACATTTATTAATAGCCTTTACATCACAGTGAGCTCGCCAGCCGAATCTAATGCATAACTAGTAACACGCTAAATAACCTTATAAAATGCCAATACAATACACAGAAAAACGTAACATATAGAACACTCGCATATGGCGTCGCCGACGTTCGACTCACCACGAGAGCCCGCGGGAAACGAGCGGCGGTATCGTCCGCCCACGCAAGCCGCCAAACCTCAAAGGAGAGTCGTGGCTGTTTTCTGTACTCCGGTCTATCCTCGCCGACAGCGCGGCGGCACCACGCTACCTTACACCGCACGATCGCAGCGCCACCTCTCGTTATGTGGCTGTTTAACCCAACTGCGGGGCTAATCCGCGAGACGCGCGTGCGCCATGACACGCAAACTACTTTACAGCGGGTGATAGCACACCCACAATGGGGAAGAAGGGCACGCTACACGCCAGGTCATTGACGCCTAGGTGGAAGATGAATGTGCCCCGCCAAAAGAACGATCATATGCCGCTTGCTCATATGTGAACTGTCTCGTTAGAAGGTGAAGAGTGTGGCGAGAACGGCGCCCGTCTCTTCGGCGCTCATCGAACGGGCGGCGCATAGCGTCGAGTGAGCCACGTTCGCGGATAGCAGATCCGTGTCGCTTCTGATGTGTGGCATTTCGAAGTTTTAGGGGCGAAGCTCCTTAGGGTGTGGGTCGTTCCCTCCTCTGTAGTAGTAGTAGTAGTATGTGGCCACCTCTAGTTTATGAATTGCTCAATAGATGGCGTTGTGTGTATATGTCCTTGGAAATATTATCACTAGATGGTACTCGTCTAGATACCACTCGTCTTCGTCCTTGTTCTAGCGCTGTTTCTTCGTTCAAAAAGCAGTATGTACCAACCCACCAGCCCATTTCAAGACGTTAACACGAGATGTTGTTAGTGGTTTTTTGTATACGCTGATGATTAAAGATGATAGATGCCGCTGTTATAATAAGAAAAGGCGCGCGCTCTTGGCGCACTTTCTCTTTCGCTCGGAGTCGCCAGATGGAAGACAAGGCGGCGGAGCGATGAGCGCGCAAGGCGCGGCAGCGCGTGCTCGCAGACAGAATCCGGGCGTGCGAGAACGAGAGGCCGAAGCGTGTCGTCAGGCTGCTCGGCGACGCCGTGAAAAACCCGCAGTGCTAGAACGGGAGGCCGAAGCGGCACGGCAGCGTCGCGAAGATCCAACCGTTCGAGAACGGGAGGCCCAACGCGCCGCTTTCTCTTTCGCTCGGAGTCGCCAGATGGAGGCAGACAAGGCGCTCGCTCTTGGCGCGCTTTCTCTTTCGCCCGGGAGCGGACACTTTCTCTGCATTTCACCGATCACAAAGCGGTGATAATGAAGGGACCACGTAAATCAACAGTAGTATAAAAGTCTGATGTTTAATGTATGCATGGTGTTTAACACTCTTTATATGATGTAGTGGGCGAATTTCACGGACAACTTTCACGGTTTACCGATGATTTCCTCCGGAGCTTCGTCCCACTCATCATCATTCACCCCGTGGATAAGCTGTGATATTTTTACTCTATGTACTTGGTTACGGGGAGGTGTCTTCGTGCTCTGGAGCTTTATGTAGTAATGGCTATTCCACATTGTAGCGCAAAGAGAAGAGAGTTATATTGAATCGCACATTGCATGTATTATCGAAATGACAGGCAGAGCCCTTAAGATTACTCAATGCAGCGCCGGAAATGCAAACAGCAGCGCTGCGTCTTGACGCAGAAGCCTCTGGAAGAGCGACTTGGCGGTGTTGTTTTACCCATCCGACATGCTGCGCATGTCTGATATGGCACGTTTCTAGTTCAGACAAAAATCAGGGGGTTCTCAATGTATCACCGGATACTTCGATAACAGCTATAGCTGCGAGAGTGGTCTGAAATACGTCTGATGGCAGCGCAGTCAGCAGTTTTCACTAATGTATAACATGCCCCTTGTCATTACCAGGTCCAAAGTCGAAATCAGGCTTGTAGCTGGTTAGATTCCGACCGCCGGGACTGAGGCCCAGATAAGCGTACACCACGGCCGTGCATTGCGCAGTGGGAACGTCTCGAGGCTGGAATCGCCATGGCCGCTCGTCCACCCTGTTGTCGTACACGCACCACAGTGGCTTGACCCGCTCTGGGTGCGCAAAAGAATGGCGAACATTGGGCACCGCAACAAATAAGCCTTACCTTGGTAATGTCCGCGGTTATGTTTTACCGCACATGCCTCCTACACGTGAAGCTGTCAAAGTAGATAACTGCGATAAAAATTGTCTAGACGCTCCAAGGAAGAAACTGCCGCCGCCGGTAGGACCCGTACAAGATTTAGTACCTTAATAGCGAGTGAATGCGAGCCAGTTGGTAAGAATCCATGGTTAAAAACAGCGCGAAGAAGACGCGGACTAGTCCTGTGTTCATTCTTGTCCGCGTCTTCTTCGCGCTGTTTTTAACCAAAGATTTAGTACCAGAGGGTATGTGGGACGAAGAGAGGAGCGCCTCATAGTTTTGAATGCGCTCGTCCTCTTCGCGCGCATTCGGTGTAGTGGTTGGACAGAGGTGCGTGCGCAGTAGCGGAGGGCGATGTTATGAGCGCCGTGAAGAGAGGGACGTTGGGGCACGTACCCCCTCTGGACTGTGCGACATTAACGCCGAGCCCATTGTTTAACGCACCAATGGTGCGGTCGTAGGAATCTCGTGAAAGGTCTGCGTCTATAGAGCTGGTATATCCGGTCGTTTCGTCTACGAGCACCTAATGATTGAGGCTGCGGTTATCGGAGTAGCGGGAAGCAACACGATGCATTTGCTCACTTGTGCTTCCTCTATTCATTAAGCCAGCTTTACGAAAATCAGTGCTTGATGCCATCGAGTACGATGCGTTCATGTCTGCCTGTGTGCGCGTGGTACGACGAGTGATAATTTTAAATCATAAGGTAATGCGTACTACAAGTGGCGGACAATAATTAGACGAACATTTCATGGCAAAGTTCTCTGGGGTGCACTGTTATCGGTATCAATGTTTTCACTTTTGGGCGAAACTCACATTGGATGCTTTGTTGTGCTTTCGAAATGTTAAAAGCGTTATTTTACGGTGGTGAACATCACGTGGAAAGTGAGACGCTATTGTGATAGCAACACTTGGTTCATCGTACAGTCGACTGCGAAAATTTACGCACCACGTGAGCGTGTGCAAAAGCGCCTGTTCGCGCCACCTACAGTTAACTACCGCTTACAGGAGCGCTTGGTGGGTCTTGTTGCTAAGCCCTGGCATGTAAATTTTCTACTATGGCGCAGCGCAATGTTAGTTCGCTATGTTTACGCAAAGCGCTCATGTGCAGTACAGCCGTCACTTTGATAGCAGAAGGACGGCTGTCACGGCGTGGTCCGAGCGGTGTGCCTCTGAGCTATCAGTTTGTGCGAAACGTTGCGACTGATGTTAGTTATGCTGATATGCTAGCCAATGATTGTAAATATTTGCATCCACTGACAAAATAGATTGTTCATAGATAAAAGGGACCCTGAAACGGTTTTGACGATTTTGTAAGTACACGTTGGGCCAGTAGAGCAAGTCCTAAGGATCATTTAGAGACTGATTTAAGCTCTGTGCGTAAACTGTGTAATTTATTACAAGGCTTTAAAGCTGCTAGTCGCCACCGACCACAGCTGCTCAGCCAAATGCGTCTTCAAACCGCTCACTTTCAGTGGTCGTCGTATTGGAAGCGCTACGTCACGCAGGCGGCTGACCTGATTGGATATGACCTGACCACGTCACTAAACCTCCTGTGGGTAGCGAGCGTTGTCTGCCTGTGTCACAACGTGCTCCGTGTTGGCGTTAGCTGAGCGACAGTGTTTATCTCGAGGTTTCTTTTCTTGGACACAATGAATTGTCCTAGCCGTGTTGTGTACCACATATCTCGCAATTGCTTGTAAAGCTTCGACATCGTGCATTGTTTGTGAGACATCTGGCGAGCGGAATCCCTTCAGCTTGTTGCTGCAATGATTGTCGCTCTCTCGATATCCATTCAACGCCACGATCCACGTTTCTGCGGCTGTAACTTCACCCCTGAAGTGATAACTACATTGCCCGAGTTTACGCTTATCGTGATCGTTCTCGAACTCTTTTTGTTTGTCCGCATGCTTTTGCAGATTGCCGCCGTACAGGAAAATAAAATAGGATCGGCTTGTAGTGTGGCGGCACCTGTCGGAGCAGATATCATTATCAACCACTCCGCGAGCTTCGTCTTTCTTGCCAGACGGCGTGCTGCCGGGAATTACTGGACCTCCGAGACTGCGTGCAACATCGGAGGCCATAACTGGGCGAAGCTCAAACCGTCGAGTGCGCTCACGAGAGCTCTGCCATCGCCGGCGATGCCAGCGTGTCTGTTGGTTGAGGGTGCAAGGCAGTGGTGAGGAGGAGGTTATATATATTTTCCGTAGTGGCCTTGGTACACGGTGCGTCGCCTAATTTCTGGTGCGAATGATTTGGAGATGCTCTTGCCTAAACGCTGACAAAACATCACAAAACCGTTTCAGGGTTCCTTTATTGGAGGGATGCGTTTTGCGCGTGGTGCTCTTGTCGATCGCCACTGACGTAGCGGAAATGTCGCGGAGAGGCCATGCTGCCGAATATCACCTTTTGATTCAAATTATAATTAGTACCGTTCAAGCAAATTTGTAAGTGCATCGTCGGTATCGTCAGTGTGAAGCATAATATTCAAACATTAGGATCTGCTAAGGATCTTCTGGAGTCTGTCAAAAAAATTCTGATTCGACCCTGGGCTTTATTCTATTGCTCCAATTCAGCAAGCATTCAGCAAGCAAGTCCAGCAAGAATTTGGCATTCTCGAACCACCACAGCCTCATCCGGAGGCTATGAGCTACTCTGTTCCAGCGCATCGTAGCGCTCCCCCTCCGCGCCCACGGGAAGACGACGCACCACCGCAGTTCCACCGCCAGACCCCGCCGCAGCAGCCACCGACGCCATGCCGCCCAACTGACGGCCAGCGCAACGCTCCGAAGAACACCGACGTGTGGCGTGCCCCCGTCTACCGTTAACTCTGCTACCATTGCGAAGAAGCCCGCCACACCTACTGCCGCTGCCGCTACCGCGAGAAGGGCCTGCGTGGATTTGCTATCAACGCGCCACGTCCAGAATGAGGTGAACGCCCACGTGACATCACTGACTATCTCGCAGAAGGGCAATGGACCCCCTCGAGGGACATCCCGATCGCAGTCGTCAGGCCGCTACGTCTCTCCCCAACGCCGACCATACTCTGGCCCAACCCGGGGCCCGTCACCTATCCCGTATTCGGGAAATTGAGGGCAGCGACCGATGAAAGTGCGGTTGCTATACCACGAACTACTCAAGATCCTCCGCCACCGACGCCAAGGCGCGACGCCGCCCTAAGAACACGACGCAAACCAGCCCTCACGACAAAACTGCGCGGCCTGAACACCTCTCGACGCGACGTAGAAGCAGCGGGATAAGACGACTTAGCCGTGACCCGAGCCGCGACTTAACTGTTACACAAGACCACGAACCACCGCCCTTGACGTGCTTCTTGATGCTCACAACGCCACGGCACTGGTCGACACCGGAGCCGACTACTCCGTTGTCAGAGGCCCGTTCGCCGCCAAGGTGAAAAAAGTATGGACAGCATTGGAAGGACGCAAAGTCCGGACAGCTGGAGGCCACCTAATAGCACCAACTGGAATCTGCACAGCAAGAACCACAATTGACGGCCAGATTTATCCGGCGAGCTTTGCAGTCCTGCAACGTTGCTCAACAGATGTCATCCTTGGTATCGACTCCTTAAGCCCACACAGTGCAGTCATCGACCTGACATCCGAGTCGATAACACTATTCACAGACAAAACACTACCGCCGCACACGCTGCCAGGAAAGCACAGCTTGAATGTGCTGGAAGACCAGGTCACCATTCCCCTCGCTCCAGCGTCAACATTTCCGTCGGCACTCAGAAAGCAGACCTGGAAGGCGTCATTGAAGGCGACCAGAACCAGTTGATTAACCGCGAGATTTGCGTCGCAAGAGGAATAACCGAGCTGCGGAGAGGGAAAGCAACAGTGATGCTCATAGATTTCAGCAATGAGTACAATCACGTGAACAAAGGCACGATGGTCGCTACATCAAAGAAATCGTGGACGCCACCACTGCTTTCGCCCTCACCGATTCTTCCGAGCCTACTCTGAGGAATCAAGCTTCTCAACAAGCTTTCGACGTCAATCCCAGCCTTCCGAAGCATAAGCAAGAACAGCTGAAAACACTGCTCTTGCAATACAAGGACTGCTTTTCGTCGTTGTTAAGAATTCGAGAGACCTCTGTCGCGAAACATCGCATCATAACATAAGAAAGTGCCCGACCAATCCGGCAGAGCCTGTACCGAGTTTCGACGCGAGAACGCAAAGGCGTAAAGAAACTAGTCGACTAAATGCTAAGGTACGAGATTATCCAACCATCCAAGAGTCCATGGGTGTCACCTGTGGTGTTAGAGAGGAAACATGGAACCCTACGCTTCTGCGTCGATTATCGCCGCCTGAACAAGATCCCGAAAAAGGACATGTAGCCTCTCCCATGGATCGACTCCACAATGCGCGGTACTATTCTTCGATGGACCTTAAGACCAGCTATTAGCAAATCGAGGTCGACGAGAGAGACCGAGAGAAAAGTGCCTTTATAACAACAGACTGCCTCTTCCAGGTCAAGGTCATGCCCTTTGGCCTTTGATCGGCACCTCCGTCTTTCCAACGTGTTATATATACTGTACTGGCAGGATTAAAGTGACAGACTTCCCTCGTGTACTTGGACGACGTGGTTGTGTTTGCCTTACACTTCGACGAACACCGCCGGCGCCTTGACGCTGTACTTCAAGCAATCAAGACCTCTGGCCTCACGCTAAAGCCTGAAAAGTGCCGTTTTGCATAAGAGGAGCTGGTTTTCTTGGGTCACGTGATCAGCAAGTCCGGAGTGCGCCCAGACCCACCGAAAACAGCTGCCATCGCTGCCTTGCCGCCATCCACTGACAAGAAAGCCGCACGCCGATTTCACGGCTTGTGCGCCTATTACAGACGCTTCGTCAAAGACCTTTCACGGATCGCCGCAACTCACGAAGACCGAGGTCGAATTCAGGTGGGAAATGGCGCAAGTTGAAGCATTTTATGAACTGAAACGACGCCTGCAGATGCCTCCGGTACTTGCGCATTTCAACGAATACGACGATACGGAAATACACACAGATGCAAGCAGCGTAAGACTCGGCGCCGTCCTTGCGGAGGACTGAGGGACTGGAAAGAGTTATCAGTTATGCTAGCCCGCCGCTATCTAAGGCAGAAGCCATCTATTCCCCAACTAAAAAAATGCCCCCACCTCCCCGAAGGGAATCGCGAGGAAATGCGAATGCATTTCTTGCGCCGAGAGTACACGGCGTAGTAATTTTAATGGCGTAAAGCTGGACACAGCGACGCGCTCAAGTGTCTTCCTTTTGGGCGCCTCTTTCAACGAATGCTTCCTACGTGCGTTCGTAATCGCCTCATGGATGTTGCCACCGCCTTCAATGTAGCACAAACGCGTTTAGAACGCGCTCTTTTCAGGCTGTGCCAAGGCAGCACAAACGCTACAAACGCGTTTCAAACGCACTACATTAAGGCGGTGGCGCATGGAGGAGAGAGAGCGAACGGCGAGAGAAGGAGCGGCGAAGCACTGCACCTACCCTCTCCTACGCTCTCTGCACACACGCGGGAGCTCCCCCGAGCTCTCGCGATGCGAGCGCCCTCACACGCCAGAGCGCGCTCCTCCTCTCCACTCACTCTCCGCTACTCCGCCCGCACCACCTGCTCCCGTTGCTAGGGGCGAGGATAAGCGCGCGCGCCTGCACCTGTTACTATGGGAGAGGGAGTGAGCGCGGAGAGGCGCGCGGACACCGACCGACGCCTGACATAGCCCGACTAAGAAATACATTCGCATTTAAAAACCGACTCTTGCCATCATCTGGGCTGCATGAATGTTTTGCCCCTACCTCCACGGCAGACCCTTCAAAGTTGTGAGCGACCACTATGCCTTCTGTTGGCTAGCTAACTTGAAGGCCCCTTGAGGTTGCCTCGCAAGGTGGAGTCTGGGGGTTCGCTAATTCGACAGTACCGTCATTTAAAAGTCCGGAAGACAGCACTGTGACGCCGACTTCCTGTCTCGTGTCCCCGTCGATCCGCCGCCGCAGGACGACCAGGATGACGTCTGCTTCTTGGGAACCATAAGTGCCGACGACTTCACCGAACGACAGCGATCCGACCCGGAACTCAGGGGCCTTGTGGAATGCCTCGAGGGCAGGGCCGCCGTTGTCCCGAAGGTATTCACGCGAGGACTGGCGTCGTTTTTTTTTGCGAAACCGCCTTCACCTAAACAAGAACTTCTCGCTACTTTGGGGCAACTACGTTCTCGTGGTGCCCTCGGCATTGCCACCAGAAGTCCTCCAGGCTCCACACGACAACACCTCGGCTGGACACCTCGGTGTTTCCTGCACGATCGCTAGAATACAGGAAAAGTACTACTGGCCGCGCCTTGCCACCGACGTCGCTAGGCCAGCCGGACATTTGCAGCCTATCGAGCTACCTCGACGGCCGTTCCAGCAAATCAGGATGGACTTACTGGGGCCCTTCCGACGTCGAATTCCGGAAACAAATGGATCGTCGTAGCTACCGACTACTTCTCCCGCTACGCAGAGACAAGGGCCCTGCCAAAGAGCAGTGCCTCCGAAGTAGCCAAGTTTCTCGTTGAGAACATCGTCTTGCGTCACGGCGCCCCAGAGGTCCTCATTACTGATAAATGTACGGCCTTTACTGCGGACCTTGCTCCGGCGATCTTGGGATACAGCCAGACAAGTCAAAGCCGGACCACGGCCTACCTCCCACAGATATGCTGGCCACAGACAAGCTGACCATCGCCGACATGCTGGCCATGTACGTCGACGTCGATCACAAGACGTGGGATTGCATCTTTCCGTATGTGACCATCGCGTACAACACGGCCGTACAAAAAACGACGGAGATGACGGCATACAAGTTGGTATACGGAAGGAGCGCAGGAGCGATGCTCGACGCAAGGCTGCCAAGTGTCACCGACGAAGACAACTTCGACGTCGCCGCTTACTTGCAACACGCCGAAGAAGCTCGACAGCTCCTTCTGTTATGCCAAGACCCTGCGGTGAGAGCTCGCGAGGCCGCAGAGAGGCGTCAGCGTCGTGGGGACCCCGAGATACAAGCCCGCGAAGCCGAAGCAGCGCAGAAGCGGTGGCAAGAGAACCTCGAAGAGGTACGTGCACGGGGTGCAGCGGCCAAGCGGCGAAAGCGCTCGCTACCTGAAGTTGGTGGCGCCGACGCGCACTTCAAGCGTAATTTCCTCTACCACACATTCAGTCACAGCTGCAAGGTCTGCGACCGCTTGGGGTTCGACTACAACCTGACCACAATCGCTACTCTAACAACGTGTTACGTTTTCATATTACAGTAGAGTAATTGTACACGGTTTACTCGATTATCTCCGAGCAATCTCCACTGACATCATTCACTTCGTGGATATGGTGGGGATTTTTTCGGTTGCGCTTTTTTATTGATGTTTTCCGCCGCGAAGGAAGCTTTGAAGTCGAGATGGTTAAGAGCTCGTAGCTTCATACATGGCGTCGACATAGCGCGCACTTGCCCCTCGGAAACGGCAAATTTCGGCTGATTCCGACGAGTCTGAATAAGAATTTTAAATGCGAAGCATTTCTTAGCGAACCTTTCGCACTTTGAGCGTTTCTATCTACGTATCTATCTATCTATCTATCTATCTATCTATCTAGCCGCCTACGTCTGGGTGCTGTCACGATCGCCTCTTTGACTTGGTGTAGACCAAAATTGGAATGGGAGGGTAAGAGGATTTGACGAATAGGACTGTCGGGTCATGACATAAATAACTTGAAAATCCTGTCGCGTACGTCGTCAAACTCCTTCCTCCAGACACGTGTGGCCCATACCCGTTCACCACGGGTCGCGGTGTACGGGTATGCGCCACAGGTGATTTACAGTTTAAATCTACCCAAGAACGGCGAGAACAGACATTGGTTATTTAAATGCGAGAGCGTTAAGAAAAACCCACATCAGTAGCGTTGACCCGACGAATTGAAAGAATCAATATTAGTAAATCAGCAGGAATTGAACCCAAGCATTCTGCGTGGCAAGCAGGTATTCTACCACAGAGCCACGCCAGGTCTATAAACTGGTTTGGAAAAACAGCTTATGCAGGCGCAACGTCAATTGTGGTTGTGGTGCTGGCTATCTAATTTTACAAGCAAGCAATAAACACTACATATGTACTCCTACGATACAGGAGTCATATCAGATTGACGTATGTGGTTCCAGTGTTGGCTCCGCTTTTAGAGCAGTCTAATAAACATTACATATCTATTCCTATGATTCAGCAAGCTGTATTGAAACATTGCTGTATCCCGGATGAATACATTAACGAAAGTTAAGTATGTACTCTAACGTGAGGGCTGACGTTAAGTCGCACTGTAGGTTACTACTTAAACGCCAGTGTAAGCCCACGATGTGCACACAGCTACTACACTTGCAAAAATACGTCGATCCACCTCGTAACGTGGCTCAAAGCCATAAACTACAGCATAGAGTACATGCCGACTGCTTCGCATGAAACCGATTTCCACAACGCGTGGGATCTGCCGAATTTTTTCGCTGTGATGGCAGCGGCCCACACTCGCAAGATGACTGTAACTCATCGGACTTCAGCGCAGACAGTGAAAGTACGTCGAACAGCCGCGGAACGACAGCCGTTAAGCTGTAAGCCATTAGGTTAGTTTTTATCGCCGAACCGAGTAGTCGCCGCCGCGCTCCGTTCTAAAGATATGCAGCGTGTTCTAAAGGTCACATGTCTTATCTGCGGGGTGTCAACATCGTTTGGGCGGGACTACTTGCCAGCGGCTGCTTAACGAGTCGAGCTAAGCGCGAGAAGACGACGGGGAGCGGACCTCGGCTCTGCGCTCCGTAGCGCCGCGCGGCGTTTCGTCGAAGCCGTCGATTTATTCATGCTCCTGTTTACCTGAGAAACAATCGCCGAGCTATGCAGCACATCCTATGAATATGCATGCATGCATACTCTTGAGTGACAAGTAGAACAGAAAACGAATGTTTTCTACGAAACACGCTGTGCGAACTTGTGCTTCACAGCATCACGTAACTGCATTGCGCAGTGGCAGGATAGTCACTAGGGCTCACGCCTTCTTTTCTATCTGAACAACGTCTCTAGATAGACTGCTTTTATTGGCAGGGATATTGTATATGGCAGTTTTTGTCAAAATGTATATTTTGATTTTTTGTTTTTGCTCGGTGTAATGGAGCATTGATGTCATTATAGAGTGTTCTCCTTTTTCTTAAGCTTTTCCTAGTAAATTTTTTTACGGAAAATTCTTTAGAAATGTATTTCTAAATTCAATACCATTAGAAAGCGCATTCCTTGTTCTACAAATTCATACCATATAATATACTATCAATGTTAATGTGTGGCAATAGAAAAAAATGTTTGCTAGAGTACCCAAAATTGAGCCTGTTTTCCCGCGGACACGAAAGAGCTAAACACCGTCGCTGTTAAAATAACTCCGGATGTAAGGCGGTATGCGAGCTCAAAGCAAATACCTAGCTGCAACCGAAGACATTTATTAGTTGACGCGCTGCATTAAGAAGCTCAGGCACAACAACTCTATATTTTGTTTTCACACCTACTTATCCACAAAAAGCAGGCACATTGCATGCGCGATAAAAAGAAATTATGCCATTATTCGAAAAATTGGAGAGAATTTTTTGGCAGAAAGCATTACTGGTGAAAAAAATGAACTCGCAGGGCTTGTGAGATGAATGCCACAGAGCTACAGCTGACCGGCCGAGGGGGGGGGGGCTCTCCTTAAAAATAGCAGAGGGGGCCGGGCCCACCTGGCCCCTCCTGACTTTAGGCCCTACAGACACCGTAAAACCCCTTTAAGGGTATAAACTAGTTTATTATGTAAAGTACGAGCCCGCACTCAATTCTTACTAAAACCTACACACCAAAGAGATTTGGAAGAGAGTCTCCGCCAGCTCGGATATTGAGCATCAGCTGAGGCTGGTTCCGAAACCACAAGCTCAGAGCATTGCGTACTATGGAAGCCTCTCCGAATATGCAAACTCAACATGAAGATGAAAATAAAAATCCTCTCTATGGGACACAATTACCTCTATCAGAAAGCGCACAATAATTAGATTAAACAGGCATTGAAAGATATGAAATCAGTTTTCATGTTTGAATTACCGTATATGCTTGTTTGTAACACGACCACGATTGCAACAAGAGGGGTGACATTTCATTGCGTCCAGGAAGACAAAACAGTGGTTTTGGTATTCGATTGCATTGCGATCATCAACTTTAGGTAGCAAAAATCTGGAAAAGAACTTGCGTTACACTCCAGTAAATACGGCATTCCTTGTCTGTGACTCCTTCATTACTCGAATAGAAAATTGAAGCAATATTTCACTTATGGATTTTTTTGCCGAAATAATGGCGCCTGAATATCAGTCGGTCGTTGATATTTGAACGCAATTTTCTTATTTCGTCCACGCTGATTCAATGAAATTTTCTGGACGTCGACTCTTTCAGAACGTAATCTATATAATCTTTAACGATAAATAAATATGTGGGTCCGAGCAGACGCTTTCCAAATCAGTGAGATACCAGTGAGGAGGTAAGGAATCCTGAAGGTGCTGGTGCCCTGCATTTTCTTCTAGCGCATTTTCTCCCTTGCCTTTTCTCGTGGCAAGAGCAGTTCCTTCGATATTGTGAAAGGTAATTAAGAAATAAGACCCAAAATTAGTTCAATTGTTTTAATGTCCATTTAAAGGATCCGTGGTCCTTTCGAAACTACTCAAGATATGATGCGCTTTCTCCTATTTTGCAAGCGAAGAAACAAGACTGCTTGTACTGAAAAAAAAATCAAACATTCTCACCTTCCAGGATGCCCGGCCATGCACCGAACTTAGAAGAAGCAGACAGGGAGATGTGCGACAGCACCCGAAAGACTAGAACTACGAGTGCAGTAGATGTCGCCTGACCAGCTGATCTTGTCCTCCACATTGCCGGGCAGCGGCTACCATAAAACACGCTACGCACTTTTTCTGCCTTCGTCTTCTTCTAAATGATTGCACGATTGCCTCATGTCCAATACGGAGGTACGGTAAAAAACGAATGGTTTATTTCAAACCACTCTAACAAACATAGTCATGGAAGGTACTTGTTGGAATAACCAACGCTCGTTATTCCTCGGTCATTCTAGAATCGATGTAATCGTAAAGTTATCCTACTGTATTTGCAATCTTTTTAAATGCGAGGCACTTCTTAGCGAACCTTGGGCACTTTAATCGTATCTATCTATCTATCTATCTATCTATCTATCTATCTATCTATCTATCTATCTATCTATCTATCTATCTATCTATCTATCTATCTATCTATCTATCTATCTATCTATCTATCTATCTATGTATCTATCTATCTATCTGACTTTGTGGTTTAAAGACAGCCACCCATTACAGAAGGCACATTACTGCGCGTATTCCCTTAAAGGGGTGGTGCCATCAAATTTCGAGGCTATAACAAGCCCGTTGTGGGTTTCCTCTGTATGCAAGGACATTCCACACGAAGAGTCGGACACAGCAAACTTTTAGAATATATTTTAATTCACTTCCAAAGTGTACCTAAATGCCCATTCTCCCGATCGAAACCCATCGCTAGCGCGCCAACACTGACGTAAATCTGTAGGATGGGCAACGAAAGTTGTAGTGACGTCACACCAAATCTGCTGTAGTAACGTGAGTGACCTCCGGACCTCCGCCACTTCCGCAACGTAAGTACCGTCTGTAGTGAAGTAGAATATATTCTAGTTCACTATAGTACGGTTGCTGCATCACTCGCCGAGTTTCGATCGCTTCCTGGCTATGTGCGTCACAGCCTTGTGTGGTCACGTGACCACGCCTCCTACACTTCTACGTCACTGCCCAACCTCGGCGCCCAGAAACCGAAACCGAAAGTTGTCCACATCAAAAGGCGATCTTAAATTATTTAGCGAGAATACATGAATCTTGCTGCGTGCATCATGCTTCCTGGAGCTATAGGAAACGCTTGCAGCAAAGAACGCGCAAGCCACAAATTTGGTGGCACCACCCCTTTAAGACCACGTAGTGGGTGCAACGCAACTTCGAAAAAGTTTCTCGCGCATATTTGCCCCTGGTTTAAAGCATGCTACCCATTACATAAGGCACGCACCTTAGTGCGCGCATTCTGTTAAACACTCGTAGTGTTCGAAGTGCGCACTTGGGGCAGGATATCCCTATCGCGTTCAACTCTTAAAGGCGAAGCTTAAGCGTCCCCCCAATTTTTTAACTTGGTGTAGACTAAAATTCGCATGAGAGGGTAAGAGGATTTGACGAATACAGCTATCGGGTCATGACATGTATAACGTGAGAATGCTGTCGCATACGTCGTCAAATCCTTTCCCCTAGACACGTGTGGCACATACCAGTTTACCACGGGCCGCGGTGTACGGGTATGCGCCACAGGTGACTGACAGCTTATGTCTACCCAGGAACGGCGAGAACAGACTTTGGTATTTTAAATCCGCGAGCGTTAAGAAAAACCGACATCGGCAGCGTTGGCCCGCTAATGGAAAGAATAAAACATAGGATCCCAGCAGGAATCGGACCCAAGCATTCTGCATTGCAATCAGGTATTCTACCACAGAGCCACGCCAGTTATATAAACTGGTTTGGAAAAACAGCCTATGCAGGCGTAATGTTGGTGCAACGTCAATTGTGGTTGCGCTGCTGCTTATCTAATTTTACAAGAAAGCAATAAACACTGCACATGTACTCCTACAATACAGGTATCATATCAGATTAAAGTATGTGGTTGCAGCGTTGGCTCCGCTTTTATAGCAGTCTAATTAACCTTACATTTGTATTCCTATGATTCAGCAAGCTGTATTGAAGCAAGGCTCAACTCGAGGGGAATATATTAATAAACGTTACATATGATATTCACATGACTGCGCCATAAAGTGCACTTAGTTTCGATAATACTGACGTATGTACTGTAGCGTGAGGGCTGACGTTACGTCGCACCATAAGTTAGCCTTTAAACGCCAATGTTGTCGACGTGCCTGGTAAGCCCACGATGTGCACACAGGTACTTAACTTACAAAAACACGTCGATCCACCTCGTAACGCTTGCTCAAAGCCATAAAATAGAGCATAGAAGTACTCGCTGATTGCTTCGCATGAAACCGATTCCCACGACGCGTGGGATCTGCCGAATTTTTTGGTAAAACAATTTCGTAAATCAAAAGCAGTATACCAAAATTTGTTACTTAAAATAAGCAAGTTATATAATAATAATAATAATAATAATAATAATAATAATAATAATAATAATAATAATAATAATAATAATAATAATAACGTTTATATTTCGTCAATACATTGATGAAAGACAGCTGTAGGTAAAAGGTGCTCTCTGAAGCGGCAGCGTGACAAGGGCCCACAGCTACCTTTGTACACAACAACCGTGGCAACCCTTAGCAGTGTAAAGTCGAATAGGATGCAACAAACAAACAAAGCACACATTCACAAAAATAATAATAGTAAAAATAATAATGGAATTGCTGAAAACAATAAAAAACCTAACATGTGTATTTTGCGCGATTTGGTCTGTGCACAGTGCAGGAAATCTATGCCAGCTTTGACATATTTGTTAAGTAAAGTAGGAACTGTATCGGATAATTTATCTTTGGAGTAGCTGGTTCTAGCGGTTTTTGCTTTCCACATTTCTGTACTTTGTGTACTAAGAAATGCAATTCTTGGCTGTATTGGGAGAGTTCATGCAAAAAATGTTGATTTTGTTTTACTTCGCGCCTTACTGCCAATACTGATTTAAAAGCGTAGAGGTTAGGGACAGGTAATATTCCAGCCTGCTGAAACAATTCGCCTGTGTGAGCATCATACGGTAAGTTAAAAATGATTCTAATGTACTTCTTTTGCATTAGGTATAGTTTTTGCAGGTAATTGCTAGTTGTTGACCCCCATACCAAAAAAATAGGTGAGGTGCAAATAGAAAAGTCATTTATATAAAGTAAGAGCTTCACTTTATATGGTAACACTGTTTTTCGACTGTATACCATAACCACTACGTGCGATAACTGTTCCAGGACACTGTCAATATGTTCGTTATAAAGCATATTGCTTGAAAATGTGACTCCAAAAATTTTTACATGGTTTACTAGCTCAATTTCAGTATCGCCGTACTCAAAATGCATATTTTCGTTTAAAAGTTTATTTTTTGGTCGAAATAGTACCGCCTTTGTTTTACTTATGTTTATGTCTAAATTATAAAGCACTACCAGAGCTTTAGTTTCAGAAGAATCTGTTCATTTTTTCCTGAAGTGTTACACTGGCTTCAGCCGAAAGAAACATGCTTACATCATCGGCATATAGAACGTATTTAACAATGGGATCAATGCGAAACAATTGTTAATGTAGGCTATGGAAAGAAGAGGTCCAAGGATGCTTCCCTGCCGCACACGCTTAGTAACGGGCTTCAGCTCCGAGATCATTCTATCTATTTGAACTACCTGTTTCCGATATTTTATGTAGCTTTTAATTAAGTATAGCGGGTGACCACGAATTGCATAGCACTGTAACTTTTCAAACAACGTAGAATGCTCAATGTTATCAAAGGCCTTGATAAAATCTACAAACATACCAAGTACGACATCTGTGTTTTAAATATGAGATAGAATGAACTCATTTTGCTATTTTAATGCCATGTCCGTAGATTGGTGTTTTTTGAAACCGAACTGAGTGGGCGAAATTGCATTGTGTTTTTCTAAAAATTGCTACAGTTGACGATGTATAAGTTTTTCTAATTCGTCCGAAAATACTGGCAGAATAGATATGGGTCTGTAGTTTCGAATATCATTACTGTCACCCTTTTTGAAAAAAACACTGACTTGTAATTTCTGCATTCTTTCGGGGAATAGTGTATTTGACTAACAGAGATTGAATACATGAGTGACATAAGGAAGAAGGATATTCAACATATATTTGATGGGTCTGATCTGTGTACCATCAGCATCATGAGACGAAGTATTTTTAAGCTGTGAAAAAACGGAATGAAGATCTTCTTCCACTACAGGCTCAAAAATTATGGCGGATGAATTTGGATCAGGTAGAAATTGACTAAACTCACTAGCCATGTCATCATTTGTGCTATCGACCAAGTAGTCATTGAAAACATTTGCAAGTTCAACTCCTGATACGCTGCGCCCGCTGATAGTCAGATTCTATGCAATTTGCTGTGTTATATTCCTGTTCAGAAAAAAGTTCAGCTTTGTCTATAAGGCGTGAGTCCTATCTGCGAAGGTTTCTATTTCTTCGTGTATGTAATGCGACGTGCACTTGCTAATTTCCTTACTTATTCGATTTCTGTACACCTTATACTCCTTTAGAATGGTAGAATTTCTAGTTACAAGAAAGTTGTGATAAAGTTGATTTTTATATTTAATTTTGTTGAGCAGATCACGGGTCATCCATGCCTTACGGGTTTTCTTGTTCAGACAGATTTGTTTTTCTGGAAAGTGGCGTTTATAAATATCTGAGATTTTGTCTAAGAATCCATCGTAGGCTTGTTTCATGTTTTTCATCAAAAGGATCTCATTGACGCTGCTACTAAGCAATTCATTTCTAAAAGCTTCTAGGCTAGACTCAGTGCATATCTTGAATTGTTACCGTCTGTTGCTTACGTTGTCGTAAAGTGCTTTTCCTTATAAAGAGAGTTATAGGAAGGTGATCGCTGATATCATCTGACAAAATTCCTGCAGTGTTGTTATTGCTGTTGATATTTGTAATGAACAAATCTAGTAAAGTTGCACACTTTTCTGTAATCCTGGCTGGTGAAAAATTTGATACAATCATTGCATTCATAGTGTGAAGAGGTTTATTGGTCGTTGAAAGACGTAATGGTCGTCAGCGGCAAGCAAGCGAGAAGAAGCGTCCAGAGGCACAGCGGCGATCCGAAACACGAGCCGAGCGAGCCGAGCGTTGGCGATGCTGCTGGATGGAGGCGCATCTTCTTCTTCACAATCGCCCCCGCTGAAAAAGGAGCCATCCTGGCGACCTAAGAAGTTTCAGGTAGAGGCTCATGGTACGGCTTGAGGCGGGAAACATGGACGATGTCACGTCCACGCCGGCGCATGTCATCCGATCGAGAAACTGGCTCGATAAGAAAATTAACTGGAGAGGTTTTCTCCAAGATGGTGTAAGGGCCCTCGTACCTTGGAACGAGCTTCGAGGAGAGTCCCGGAGTCTGGTATGGGACAGAGAGCCATACGAGAGACCCTGGGGCATAGCTAGGGTCTGGAAGTGAAGTGCTGCGGTTTTCTTTCTGTCGCTGCTGCTCTTGCGAGGTAAACGTGCGGGCGAGCTGGCGGCACTCTTCGGCTTGTCGAGCAGCTTCGGAGACAGGTGGACACTCGGAAGGATCAGGACGGTAGGGAAGTAGGGTGTCAATAGTATGTGAAGGCTCGCGTCCGTAAAGGAGAAAGAAAGGCGAAAATCCGGTAGTTGTTTGTATCGCGGTGTTGTATGCGAATGTTACATAAGGGAGAACACGGTCCCAGTTGGTATGGTCAGATGCGACGTACATCGAGAGCATATCACCCAGGGTGCGGTTAAACCGTTCCGTGAGCCCGTTAGTCTGCGGGTGGTATGCTGTGGTTGTCCGATGAACGACGTGGCATTCCGAGAGCAGAGCTTCGACGACCTCGGAGAGAAAAGCGCGGCCTCTGTCACTAAGGAGCTCTCGAGGGGCGCCATGTCGAAGGATAAAGTGACGTAAAATGAAAGAGGCGACATCCCGAGCGGTAGCGCTAGGCAAAGCGGCAGTTTCGGCGTAGCGTGTCAGGTGGTCGACAGCCACGATAATCCACCGGTTGCCATCTGCGGTCATTGGAAGGGGACCGTAGAGGTCAACGCCGACGCGATCAAATGGCTTGGCAGGGCATGGAAGCGGCTGCAATGCGCCGGTCGCACGTAAAGGTGTCGATTTGCGTCGTTGGCAGTCAGGACAGCACTGCACGAATTTCCGCACAAAATTGTACATGCCGCGCCAGTAATAGCGATGGCGAAGGCGCTCGTATGTCTTGAACACCCCGGCATGGCCACATTGCGGATCGTCGTGAAGAGAGGCGCATACTTGTGATCGCAAGCTGCGTGGAATGACCAGTAGCCATCGGCGGCCATCGGCAGCGTAGTTGCGGCGATGAAGCAGTTGATCGCGGATGGTGAAATGGGAAGCTTGACGACGGAGGGATCGAGATACAGGAATGGTGGATGTTCCACGTAGATAATCAAGAAGAGAAGCGATCCACGGGTCACGACGTTGTTCGGTGGCAATGGAGTCGAGATCGAGAGATGACAAGGGGTGGACGCATGTGGTTGCGCACGCTGGATCTGGCGGTAAAGGTGAGCGGGAGAGGGCGTCAGCGTCAGAATGTTTGCGTCCGCAGCGGTATACGACGCGAATGTCGTACTCCTGGATGCGAAGTGCCCATCGCGCTAGGCGGCCAGAAGGGTCCTTCAACGTGGCGAGCCAGCAAAGCGCGTGGTGATCGGTTACTAGATCGAACGGGCGGCCGTATAAGTACGGCCGGAACTTTCCAAGCGCCCACACCAGAGCCAAACACTCTTTTTCAGTCACGCTGTAATTCGTTTCGGCTTTCGTCAGCGTGCGACTAGCGTAGGCGACGACGTATTCGGAATAGCCGGGCTTTCGTTGAGCGAGGACAGCGCCAAGCCCGACCCCGCTGGCGTCTGTGTGTACTTCGGTAGGAGCCGTCGGATCGAAGTGACGAAGAATAGGTGGGGAAGTGAGCAGGCGGCGCAGTGTAGCGAAGGCTACGTCACATGCAGAGGACCAGGAGGAGAGGTTCACGTCGCCGCGAAGAAGCTGGGTTAACGGTGACATGATGGATGCAAAATTGCGAACAAAGCGCCGGAAATAGGAGCATAGACCTACAAAACTTCGAAGTTCCTTCATGGTCGTGGGCTTAGGGAATTCCGCGACTGCACGAAGTTTTGCAGGGTCAGGTAATACGCCCTGTTTGGACACGATGTGGCCTAAGATGACGAGCTCCCGGGCAGCGAAGCGGCATTTCTTGAGGTTAAGCTGAAGGCCAGCGTTGGTCAGACAAGTCAAAACGTGCCTGAGGCGACGGAGGTGTGTAGGGAAATCATGGGAGAAAACCACGACATCGTCGAGGTAACACAGGCACATAGACCACTTTAGACCACGTAGTGTATTATCCATAAGTCGTTCAAACGTAGCAGGCGCGTTACAAAGTCCAAAGGGCATGACGTTAAACTCGTATAGGCCATCAGGTGTAATAAACGCAGTCTTCTGGCGATCGGCTTCAGCCATAGGAACTTGCCAATAGCCAGACCGCAAGTCCAGTGACGAGAAGAATTCTGCTCCGTGAAGGGTGTCAATGGCGTCGTCAATGCGCGGCAAAGGATAGACGTCCTTGCGGGTTATCTTATTCAAACGACGGTAGTCCACGCAAAACCGGATAGATCCATCTTTCTTACGCACCAGTACGACAGGAGACGCCCAGGGACTGTGCGATGGTCGAATAACGTCTCTACGAAGCATGTCTTCGACTTGGTTGTTAATGACGCGGCGCTCTTCAGCGGAGACGCGGTATGGTCTTTGACGCAGCGGCTGGTGTAAACCGGTGTCGACGTAATGTTGTACTTGCGACGTGCGGCCCAGTTGAGGTTGCGACACATCGAAAGAATTCCGGAACTCGTGCAGAAGAGCAAGTAGGTCACCGTGTTCGGCAGGGGTGAGGGTATCGGCGATGGCACTGGAAAATATATCACTGGATGACTCCCCGAGTGCCGACAGGGCATTTGGTGGGTCGCAGCAGTCATCCGGGACGTCAACCAAAGACGAAGAGTCGAGATCTTCCACGCGGCCGAGACATTCGCCTGCAAGCAGCGTGACAGGTGCAGAGAGCGGATTCAAGACGAATATATTGCTGCTGGCGGCGGCGATGTCAATCGTTGCGAAAGGTAGCGGCAGAGCTCTACGACTCGTGAAGACATCGGACGGCGTGAAAAAGACTGTAGCGTCGGTGTGGGCGTTGCAGGAAACAGGGACCAGTGCGAAAGTGCCAGGCGGAATGTCGGTATCCTCACGAACGAGCAGCTTGGGCGGCTGATGAAGAGCGTCAAGTAATGGGGCGTCACACAATGGGGAAAACTCAACTTCGGCGCGTGCGCAGTCGATGACGGCATTATGGCGGGATAGGAAGTCCCACCCGAGGATGACGTCATGCGAACAGGCAGAAAGGACAATGAACTCAACGATGTACAGATTGCCTTCAATGACCTCTCTTGCAGTGCAGGCTGCGAGAGGCGTCACTTGCTGCGCGCTTGCGGTGTGGAGCGACAGTCCCGAAAGCGGCGTCGTTACCTTTCGTAATACACGGCAGAGATTAGCGGCTATGACAGAAACGGCGGCGCCGGTGTCCACAAGGGCAAAAGTACGAACACCTTCAACAGTTATGGCGACCACGTTAGTTGGGGAGGAGTGAGGGCTTGGACAGTTCGGAGATGGCGCAGTTCTTGCCTCTTGAACTGCGGCGTTTAGTTTTCCAGGTCGGAGGGTCCGGGCCGGCGACGCATGGGGGACGGCGATCGCCGCCGAGGAGATGGTGAGCGCTGCGGCTGGAAGTCAGGGCGGTGAGTAGGGGCATCGCGCGGTGATGGGCCAGGAACCACCAGGGCCAGGTGCTGTTCATCCCCGTCGCTACACCCTGGAGCTGCGTAGCCGGACGCTGCCGCCGATCATGACTGACCACGCAAACCCACCGGCGCCTTCGTCCCTGTCCGTCACCTGCACCGGGCTTCCTCGGCTCCGGGACCCAAAAGTCTTCAGCGGTGCAGATGAGACCGACGTGGAAGACTGGCTTGACCACTACGAACTGGTGAGCGCGCATAATAAGTGGGATGACCCCGACAAGCTAGGCTACGTCATATTTTATCTGACTGGCGTCGCCGAATTGTGGTACAACAACCACAAACAGAACATCCCCACATGGACCGTCTTCAAGACGTCCTGCTCTGAAGTATTCGGTCGACCAGCTGTCCGCAAGCAGCGCGCAGAGCAACGCTTGCGCGTCCGCTCACAGCAGACTGGAGAAAGCTTCACAAGCTATATTGAGGACGTCGTCGACCTTTGTCGACGTGTCAACGACACCATGCCCGAAGCTGACAGGATCAAACAAATCCTGAAGGGCATTGACGATGGCGCATTCCAAATGCTCTTGGCTAGGAATCCGGGCACAGTTTCAGAAGTCGTCAGCTTGTGTCAGAGCTACGACGAGTTGAAGAAGCAGCGCGCTCTGACTCGGCAGCCTCCACGGGGTGGCGAGTCGCTGTGCAGTCTCGACACCATGCCTGACCATTCGACGTTGCTTCAGCAGGTTCGAGACTTCGTCCGCGAGGAAGTTGCCCGCCAACTTTCCTTAATGCCTTTTACTCACGAGCCTACCACCCGTCTGCCTACCCCGCACCTCCACCAAATGTGAAGAGGTTTATTGGTCGTTGAAAGACGTAATGGTCGTCAGCGGCAAGCAAGCGAGAAGAAGCGTCCAGAGGCACAGCGGCGATCCGAAACACGAGCCGAGCGAGCCGAGCGTTGGCGATGCTGCTGGATGGAGGCGCATCTTCTTCTTCACAATAGTTTGTTACGATGTAGGGTTGCCTAACATGTCAAGGTTAAAGACCCCTCGTGATACCAAAAAACACGCATTGTCAGACGAAAAACGTAAAATCTTCTCATAGGAACAAAAGAAGGTGTCAAGGTTTCTGTCTGGTGTATAACACACGGAAAAATATATATTGACCAGAGCGAGTTGTAAGCATTCCAAAATCATCACATATGACACAAAATTCAAGAAGCAATTCACATTGCCTTTCTTCAACAGCAACATAACACCACCCCCATGGCGCGTTGGGCGATTTAAACAAAAAAGACTAATACGAAGTGAACGAGAGCGCGTCATCCTTATTTCTGCACCACGTTTCAGTAAGTGGTATGGCGTCCACCAAGAATGAAAATTCATGGATGAAAAATTGAAGATCGTCTTGTTTTTCTTTGAGGGAACGGACATTTAAATGCAAACATTTCAAAGACCTTTTATGTACAGTAAAACTGACAACATTTAGTTCTTGCGAAAGAAATACATGATTATTTGATTCATCCATCTCGAAAATATTTGCTAGTTCACAAGTGTATGAAGTTGGGCATGTTAATAATGCATAACTGAACACGTAGCGGAAAATTTCACAAAAGACAAGAGAAGGGACGAGGACGAGCGCTTACTTCCAATTAGGTTTATTTCGAGGATCGTACACATATATACTCTCGAATGCGAAAAACAAACAAATCATTCAAAAACAAGTGCCATGCGCGAAAATCTTAGATTCTCAGGAGAAACCATACTTTTTGGCACAATCCGAGAGAGAGAGTGGTGACGCAGTTGATCCTTAATCTACAAATCCTCCCTGCCTCCATAAGCTATCTTGTTTTATTTAAAAGCGGTTTGCAGCCACACGTGCTGCACTGCAATGCCAAGAAGCCATCGCGACCATTCTCGACGCTACAAGCGTGTTCCCGGAGCCGGTCATTAATACAGCGGCCAGTTTGTCTTATGTACTGCTTGCCGCATGAAAGAGGTATCTGATAGATTACATTTGCTGTACACGAGACGAACAGAATTTCGTGCCTTTTTGAACAACCTCGTTTTGAGTTTGAAACATCCTTAGTGCAAAAGCACGACAGCTTTTTCGGGGCACAAAAAACCACGTTCACATTGGCCCGTTCCCCTAACTTTTTCACGTTGTGGGAGACTCCATGTAGATACGCGACTACAGCAAGCCTCTTATGCCTTACTGGCTCAACATGTGGGAAGGCTTGTTCATAGATTTGAAGCTTCTTGAGCAAACTTTCCGCGACTGAAACCTGTGTGCGAGAGGGGTAGCTGGCATTATGATGTCGCTTTGCTTGCTCTTTAAAACTAGCGGCCATTAGATGTGGCCAAGACTTTTGTAAGACCAGGAGTGTCCTAACTTTTGTATCTTGGTCCACGGATGTATAGGCTCATGGTAGTGACCACTTTCCAACCTACGATCAGTTTACGTAGTTCCGCCGCTTAGAATCACGCTGTAGTCATCAAACAGACTGGAGTTTATTTAGGACATCTGTGAAAACCGGCTGCCAGCGCACAACTAAACATCCGAATTCAAAGAGATTATTTCTTCTTCCCTGCGGGACACAACAAGACAAGTTTACATACCGATGCAGCGATCAGCTATCGATTTACAGTACGAGGCCCTTCGTGCTATCCGCCGCCGCGCAGAACGGCGATATAAAAGAGCAAGAGCACCGTGAGACCTCTCAGCCTGTCGTCAAGCTCAACGACACGTTCTTCGGCGCCTCGACAAGCTTGCCAGGCAGCGATGGAGGACATTCTAAGGATCTCTGACCCAAGACAGCATCTCTCTAAGATCTGGTGGACAGTACGAAGTCTGCAGTCATTTACACAGCAAAGTCAGCCATTCCGTGCCGTCGCTCTGAATCAGGGTCGGAGCAAATTGGAGGTAGCCAAGGACTACTGTTGCCTTGTCGTGGACACCTCTGATACCATGATTCAGACTCTTACCACCCCGCCCCCCCCCCCCCCGTGTTTTGATGAGCGCCTTGATGTACCTTTTACAATGCAATTTCACTTTCCCGACGCTCATCGGCACCAGGGCCGGACGGAGTCACATACCCTGCGCTCCGTCATCTTGATACAGAAGCTCGACAGATCCTGTTGTGTTACTACAACACCCCTCGTGGGAGTCGGGAAAAGTTCCTGATAACTGGAAGTGCAGTTGCATAGTTTCGGCGCTTAAACCGGGGAAGTGCCCTACTGAACTTTCATCCTACCGGCCGATAGCCCTAGCCAGCTGCGTTGGCAAAGTGATAGAAAGGATGGTCTTCTCGAGCTTATAGTGGCTTTAGAGAGCAATAATTGCTTTCTTGAATTCATGAATGGGTTAGGAGGCCGATCACCATTGACGGTGTCATCAACTTGGTCTCCGATGTTGAACAGGAGAGATGTCGCCACAGATTAGTGGCCGCTGTTTTCGTAGATATAAAGGGCGCCTACGACAATGTCTTGCATTATGCCCTCCTTGATGCGCCAGAGGATTTAGACATCGGCGGCCGACTGTAAGCACGGATCGTGAGTTATCTCAGTGGCCGTACCGTGTATATGTCGAGAAGCGATAGAGATACTGATCGCTATATTATTCTCCGCGGGGTTCCCCAAGGGGAATACAATATTCCCCTTCGTGAATAATGCTGACACGGCACCTTCTTGTTTTATTTTAATGTATTCGGGTTTGACCAGCAAGGACGGTTATCAACGCTCGACGCTGTCCGCGCCGCAGTGCTCGAGAAGCTTCGCGATTGTAGTAGATTGTCAAGATTGCGGCCAGGACGTGAACAGTCTGGATTGTTCCGGAGCTTGCGCGACCACCAGTGATAGGACTGGAAAGTTCGATGCGTGTTGTATAAAAGACGGCGCGTCCCAGCTATGAGCAGTTGATCGACGGTCGACGCTCTGTTCGCCGCCATCAGTGCTTACCGTGTGTATTGCTGTAAATTAACTTTCCGTTTCTCGGCCACAAGTTCGACCAAATAAAGAGTTTCATCTTTTACACGTTGCCTGAGGTCTTCATCGACGTCAAGACCACGTGACAGCATTCTCCGTGTAATAATATTCTCCGCGGGGTTTCCCAAGGTTCTCAGTCCGACCCTCCTCAACATCAAGCCGATTACACTTGCTGTTAAACTTCCTGACGTGGTGAAGGTTAGCACATATGCTGACGATGGGCATCTGGAGCTACACGTCCCCAGTTGCGTGCTCGACTGCAACGTGCAGTGACCATCACAGGAAGGTACCTACGACGTCAAGGTCTCGCACTCTGAACTCAAAAATGCGCACTGATTGCACTTACGCGCAAACAAATGTCAAGGTACCCAATAATCGTGAATGGGACCGAGATTCCTGCGGTAGCGCAACACAAATTCCTTGGCGTCATCATCGGCCGGAATCTATCGTGGTCAAAACACGTCGCTGCTATGAAGTCAAAGCTGAAATGTTTTGCCCATGTTCTTCGGTTCTTGGCAGGAGCAAGATGGGGCCCGTCGGAGGCTGCTCTCCTACAACTGTACGAGTCTTCATTCGTAGGATTCTTACGATGCCCGTGCTCTCAAACATAAAACGTGGCCAAGGATTTTCAGTTCTTCGTATCCAAAATGGCACTTTTCAGGTTTGAGAGCAAGCCCAGCTGTTCTAATTGTCTGAAGGACTGTCTGCAGGCGCTGGACGTGTTGCTCAAACGTGTCTGCGAAGACCACGACGTCATCAAGGTAAACAATACATGATATCCATTTGAGCCCTGTCAGAACGGAATCCATCATCCTTTGAAAAGTAGCTGGCGCTGAGCATAGACCGAAAGGCAGGACCTTAAACTCGTAGAGGCCGTCAGGGGTAATAAAAGACGTCTTTTCGCGGTTCAGCTTGTCAACTGCGATTTGCCAGTATCCACTACGTAAATCCATAGAGAAAAAATATCTAGCATTGCGTCTACGATCCCAGGAGTCATCTATTGGGGGAAGACGATAAACGTCCTTTTTGTTGACCTTGTTCAATTTCCGATAATCGGCGCAAAAGCGCAACGTACCATCCTTCTTCTTTACTAACACAACTGGCGAAGCCCAGGGACTGGTCGATGGCTGGATGACGTCGACTTTAAGCATCTGCTGAACTTCGTCCCGTATAGCGTCTTGTTCCTTTTGCGATATCCTATCGACATGTTGTCGAATGGGTCTTTCGGTGGATTCAGTGATAATACGATGCTGAGCAAGCGGTGCCTCTTTAACCTTCGACGTTATAGCGAAGCAGTCTTGGAATGAGCCGAGTATACGCCAAATGCTTTCTAATTATGCAGAGGGTAGACCCTGGTTTACGTCGAGAGTGCTCGTGAAGTCATCAGTAGAATGGTCAC
This sequence comes from Rhipicephalus sanguineus, assembly GCF_013339695.2. Classification (NCBI taxonomy): domain Eukaryota; kingdom Metazoa; phylum Arthropoda; class Arachnida; order Ixodida; family Ixodidae; genus Rhipicephalus; species Rhipicephalus sanguineus. The sequence continues at coordinate 19,996,632 of NC_051181.1, read as the reverse complement.
CCGACGAAAGTGAAGCCAATGTTGACGAACACTGGGCGTCTCCAAGTTCCTCAAAGTATGCCATGGCGGTGCGTCTGGTAAGGTGACGATATTCGTCGCTGAAGTTCGTGACCAGCAGGCGAGCTCGTCTGTCGCTAGACTGAATGAATCCTCGGGCAATGCAGATTTGTCGTGAAAGAAGAAAAGACAAATTTGCCTCCGCAATTACAGCGCTGGACACGTCCTGTCCCAATTCCACAGTGACAAAGAGACTGCTTCGAGGCGGCAGAGTCACAGAATCATCGGTAACACGTAACGCTGTCTCCGGTAATTGGGTGTTGTCAGTTGCAGCAGGAAAATGTTCCTCGAATGACACAAGTAACTCAGGAAGGTCAATGATTTCGCCGTATTCACGAAGAAAGTCCATTCCGAGGATGACTGGCCGAGAGCACATAGGCAACACGAGGAAAGACCCCGTAAATGTCGACGCCCTGATTCGAATACGTGACATGCACATTCCAGTCGGCATCACCAGATGGCCACCTGCCGTGGGCTGCTGGGGTCGTTGCCACGGTGTGGTCACTTTCCTCAGTTTAGATGCCAGTGCGGCGCTCATAACAGAACAGTCGGCACCGGTGTCAACGAGGGCAGTGACCGCATGGCTGTCCACGAAGATGGCGATGTCGGCAGAAACGATCTTTTTACTGTCGGAAAAGATTGCAAAACTGGAACCGTCGTCGTCGGGTCGTTGCGTCGAGGGAGGTTCTTTGAAAGTTCGTCGGTCAGCGACTTCACCCCGAGAAGTCGCGGTTCCTAGTTTCCCCTGCGAGGACGCGGTGACCGGCTCCTGAAAGGAGCGTGAGACGATGAGGGCAAGCTAGGTGATGTAGACCGGCGAGGTGATGGCGATCTCGACTGGCGGCGCTCAACAGTCGAAGGAATTCGCTGGCCTATGAGATTGCCCCGCCACGGTGGTCTAGTGGTTATGGCGCTCGACTGCTGACCCGAAGGTCGCGGGATCGAATCCCGGCCGCGGCGGCTGCATTTTCGATGGAGGCGAAAATGTTTGAGGCCCGTGTACTTAGATTTAGGTGCACGTTAAAGAACCCCAGGTGGTCGAAATTTCCGGAGCCCTCCACTACGGCGTCGCTCATAATCATATCTTGGTTTTGGGACGTTAAACCCCAGATATTATTATTATTATTGGCCTATGAGATACGCCTCGATTTCGCGGCGTATCTCATGGGCTATCGATTTCACGGCGAATGGGTGCGTAGCCTGGTCCATTGTCCGCAACAGTGAGACCTGTTGCTAGTGGCGCAGAAGATCGCAGTGCCGCCGCATATGTCAGGACGGGGGCCTCAGGTATTGGTGGTGCGAGCGGCGCAAGAGGTGCGACCGCCTGCCTTATTAGTTGTCTGATTACGTCCGCGAGTGCAGTCACGGGTGGTTGGGCTTCTACTGCATGGAGGTGTCGCAGTTCGTCCCCCGCGATACTTCGTATGAAGTCTGCGAGGGCCTACCTCTCGCTGTCAGATCCCACGGAGCATCCAGCGGCCGTGATGTCGTTGCGTGCGTACTGTGACGACCGCTGTTAGGGAGTACGCTCCATCATGGTTGCCTCATTGATGAACTCGGTCACAGTTGGCGGTAGATTGCGCACGAGTCCACCTAAAAGCTGTTCTTTCACTGCACGAATCAAGTGCCGCACCTTCTTTTCCTCTGACATGGCAGGGTCTGCGCGCCGGATGAGTCGAAGCATGTACTCGACAAACATTGAAACTCTCGTTCCGCCGCTGATTCCTGCACGAGATGACTTGTTCAGCTCTCTCCTTCCTTTCGAGGTTGCGGTACGCGTCGCGAAGCTGTCAACTAAACTCTTGCCATGTCGCAAAGGAGCCCTCGTGGTTCTCCTACCATGTTTTCGCAGAATCTTCCTATGCGAAGTAAACTCTCCGCAGCTTGCGAACATCGTCCCATTCGTTGATGCTACAAACCCGATCAAAGTGGTCGAGCCAGTCATCAACATTTTCGAAAATGTCTCCATGGAATGGTCTTGGTGTCTGTGGCGCATGAAAAACATGCGCGAGAGGAGAACAATGGGCATCGTTAGTTTTACTCCCCTAGCTTGTCGCCGGAGTCGTCATCTTTTCGAGTCTCCATGACAAGGGACCAAATTCGGGGAGTAATCCGTGCAGGCGGCGGCTGCTTCTTGGTCTGGGAGATGTAGCTGTCTCCAAGGTGCTAGGAGTGACGGCTGACCCTCCGGAGCCAAGGTGCATTTACCCAGTAACCTCCACCAGTAATGCCGCGGGCGAAACAACACAGGTAACCAGGAGTCGACGTCTGCCCCAGAACTAGAGCAGCCAGAACGTTCTCTGCTTCTTCACACCCAAACGTGTATGTGCCACGGCGGGATGGTATGTGTCAATATATATATATATATATATATATATATATATATATATATATATATATATATATATATATATATATTGTAGAGAAGCCTTGGGACATGGTAATGGGTTACCCTCTCCAGCGCCTTCTAGTGGGTCGTCCACTTTGGTTGCTTGAAAAAAAACGCCGCTCGCGCAGGGAGTTCGTGCCTTGCCGTGACTGTCGCCATTACTCATTGTCGTTGAGCGGTGTGTATTAAACACCTTAACAATTTGGTGGAGAGCGCTCTGCTCCCATTCAATGCCCCTGGAGCTCCGATCCCGTACCCTGCCATCTACCATGCCTCAAGACGCCGCCCAGCAAACGCCTCCTCTCGCAACGAGCACATGTCCCGGTGTCCCCCGTATACGCGATCCACCTATCTTCACTGGCGCCGATAGCACCGACGTGGAGGACTGGCTCGCAATTTACGAGCCCGTCAGCATCCCCAACAATTGGGACGAAGAAGGCAAGTTAAGCAACTTGGTATTCTACCTCGCGGGCGTAGCAAGCTTGTGGTACAACAACCACACGTCCGATTTTGCGACTTGGTCCGATTTCAAGACCGCCGTCACCAGCGTTTTTGGCCGCCCAGCAGTTCGTAAGCTGCAAGCCGAACAGCGCTTACGTGAACGATCTCAGCAGGCCGGTGAATCTTTCACAAGTTATATCGAAGACGTCCTCGACTTGTGTAAGAAGGCCAACGGAACCATGTCTGAGTCTGACAAGATCCTGAACGTAATGAAAGGCATTGACGACGATGCCTTCACCATGCTCCTCGCCAAAAACCCTGGCACAGTGGCCGAGGTCATAACGCTGTGCCAGGGCTACGAGGAGCTCCGCCGGCAACGTTCGATGACCCGTCGCTCCCCATCACGCGACGCAGAGCTTGCTGGCTTGGCAGCAATATCTGACCAGGCCGCGTTGCTGGCAGAATTCAAGTCATTCGTGCGCGAGGAAATTGCACGCCAGGTCTCCCTCCTCGCCTTTGCCCACCCGCCGCTCGTTCAACAGTCGTCGACCACCCTTCTTCCTCCTCTCCGCCGAGCGATTGAGCAGGAAATTGCGGAGTTCATGCCTGAGTACCACCCGCAACCTCCGGCTCCTGCGCCCCAGAGTTACCCTCCAGTTGTTGCCAGGACGCGCCAAGTAATTCCTGCGGCTGCCCCAATGAGTTACGCCGAAGCCGCCGCTAGACCTCCGTTCTTTGAGGCGGGTGTGCCGGCTACATATGCTGACGCCATCCCTCGGCACCGAGTGCAGCCCACCATGCAGTCATTTCAGCAGCCGAGCCGTCAATCACGTACTGCGACATGGGCGGGACCTACCCTGGCGAACCAATGGCGCACCCCCGACAACCGGCCCATCTGCTTTGCTTGCGGTTACTCCGGTCACGTGGCACGTTATTGTCAACGCGTGCAGCCGCCTCCAGTCGCGTCACCTGTCACCAGCCAGTCAAGCCGTGCATTCTACGACCCACCTCCACCTATGTCGCTGACGTCACGCCCACCTCCAGCTACTCGCCGCTCTCCGTCTCCACGACGTCGATCACTGTCACCCATGCGACCACGTTCGGTCGCACGAGAGCAGGAAAACTAGTCATCGCAGTCCAGGAGGCAAGGGCTGCGTCGCTATCGAACTGTGAAAGCCCTCAGCGAAGTCCATCGAATGCAATCGACGTGCTTGTGGACGGTGTTCGCGCATCGGCCCTTATCGATACTGGGGCCGCTGTATCCGTTATGGACGCAAAACTTTGCCGCTTACTTCGAAAAGGGATGACGCCACTTTCTGGGATGTTCCTCCGTACCGCCAGCTCCCAGAGTATTCATCCCACAGCAGTATGCACTGCTCGCGTCGTCATTCAGGACTTTCTGTACGACGGAGAGTTCATCATAATTGCGGCATGCTCTCCCGACGTCATCTTGGGATGGGATTTCCTCTCCCGCCACGACGCCGTAATTCTTTGCGCACCAGCCGAAATCGAACTCTCACCGTTCTCACATTTGACGCCGACAGACAGCCCATCGGCAGTGAGCAAGATCCTCGTCAAAGACGATACGAAAGTGCCTCCAAACTCGTCAACGGCTGTGTCGGTCTACTGCGCCGGTCTCTCCGACACCATTGCACTCCTTTCGCCATCTGCCCGCGTCCGCACTAGGAAAGGGTTGGTGGTACCTTTTGCGACCGTGCGAGTCACTCAGGGCAGCACCACTCTTTTTGTTACCAACCCATCCCCGTGCATTGTTACGTTGGTTCGAGGGGAATGTCTCGGCAAAGTGGAACCCGCTGAAGACGCACAAGTTCTGGACGCACCCGATGACTCGCACTGTACCAGTTCCCGCACCATCAGTGCTGTTTCCACGTCTGATTCGTCACCTACTGATGTATTTGGTCCCTCCATTGCTGACAACCTTACGTCGGTCCAGCGTTCGCAGCTTCTGTGCTTGTTGGATAAATTTCGTCATTCTTTCGATGTCGGGCAAACATCCCTCGGCCGCACGTCCGCTGTTACGCATCGCATCAACACTGGCGCCCAACCACCACTGCGGCAACGTCCATATCGCGTGTCTCCCACAGAACGCCGGGTAATTAACGAGCGAGTGGACGATATGCTTCGACGCGATGTAATTCGGCCCTCCGACAGCCCATGGGCGTCTCCTGTTGTTCTTGTTGCGAAGAAGGACGGTTCTGTGCGGTTCTGTGTGGACTACCGACGGCTCAACAAGATCACCCGCAAGGATGTTTATCCACTGCCGCGAATCGACGACGCGATTGACAGCCTCAAAGGAGCAGAATTCTTTTCATCTCTCGATTTGCGCTCGGGGTACTGGCAAGTACCCATGGCTGATGACGCTCGACCAAAGACAGCCTTTGTCACGCCCGACGGCTTGTACGAGTTCAACGTCATGCCGTTCGGTCTGTGTAATGCGCCCGCGACCTTCGAGCGCATGATGGACACCGTTCTGCGTAACTTGAAATGGCACACGTGCCTGTGTTACCTGCACGACGTCGACGTCTTCGCTCCGGACTTCTCCACGCATCTCCAACGTCTGCGGCATGTTTTGACACGTTTGAGCAACGCCGGCCTCCAACTGAATCTGAAGAAGTGCCGATTTGCGGCACGGCAGCTGACAATCCTCGGCTACGTCGTGTCCAAAGACGGAATCCTTCCCGATCCGGCCGAGCTTCGGGCCGTGGCCGAATTTCCCAAACCTGCGTCCGTCAAAGAACTGCGCAGTTTCGTCGGACTGTGTTCATACTTTCGACGCTTCATACGAAAATTTGCCACCATCATATCGCCGCTGACGAAGCTCCTTGAAAGTAACGGACCCCTAAATTCGTGGTCATCCGAGTGTGACGACGCGTTCGCAAAGCTCCGTCGTTTGTTGACGTCTCCTCCCATACTGCGCCACTACGATCCTACGGCCCCAACGGAGGTACACACGGACGCCAGCGGTATAGGCCTCGGCGCTGTCCTTGCGCAACGCAAACCGGGGTTCCCCGAATATGTCGTGGCATACGCAAGCCGTACGCTTACCAGAGCCGAGACCAATTACTCAGTCACGGAAAAAGAGTGCCTGGCGATCATATGGGCCCTTACAAAGTTTCGACCTTATTTGTATGGTCGCCCATTTGATGTCGTCACCGACCATCATGCTGGCTGTCGTCATTGAAGGATCCCTCAGGCCGTCTCGCCCGCTGGGAACTTCGCCTGCAGGACAACGACATCCGCGTGCTGTACCGCAACGGACGCCAGCATGCTGACGCCGACGCCCTCTCGCGCTCTCCCTTGCCTGACGACAATGCCCCCTGCTCAGTATCTCACATAGCTGTTGCTTCAATCAGCGTTCACACCATCGCTACCGAACAGCGCAAGGATAAATGGATCGCCTCGCTGATCGACTTGCTCACTGATCCGACGGCAACACCTATCCACTCGCGCGTTGCGTCGTCAAGCCCACCATTTCGCCGTTCGTGACGACCTCCTGCACCGACGCAATTACAACGCCGACGGCCGCCAGTGGCTACTAGTGATACCCCGCAGTCTGCGTTCTCATATATGCGAGACCTTCCACTCTGACCCGCAATGCGCGCACTCTGGGGTATCCAAAACTTACCACCGCATTCGACAACGATACTTCTGGCGTGGGATGTACCGCTACGTGCAGAGGTTCGTTCTCTCCTGCCTCGATTGCCAACGCCGAAAACCTGCAACGCACGTGTCGTCAGCAGGTCTACAACCATTACCTTGCCCTAACCGTCCGTTCGGGCGCGTGGGCATCGATTTGTATGGACCACTTCCTCTGACTTCGGCTGGTAACCGCTGTGCCATCGTCGCTGTTGACCATCTAACGCGATACGCCGAAACCGCCGCCCTCCCAGCGGCTACAGCGCGAGATGTTGCCTCCTTCCTACTACACCGATTCATACTGCGTCACGGTCCACCCCAAGAGCTTCTCAGCGATCGAGGCCGTGTCTTCTTATCGGAAGTCGTGGAAGCCATTCTGAAAGAGTGCCATACTGTTCACCGCAAAACTACTCCTTACCACCCGCAGACGAATGGCCTAACCGAACGCTTTAACCGCACGCTCGGCGACATGCTGTCAATGTACGTCGCCGCCGATCACACCAATTGGGATGCCATTCTGCTCTTCGTCACCCACGCCTATAACACCGCCCCTCAGAGCACTACTGGTTTTTCACCGTTCTTCTTACTGTACGGAAGGCACCCCTACGGGTGCCTCACAGCCCCTGCAAATTGGCCAAGCTGTGCCCCTTGGTTAAATATCATGGGCAGGGAAAGATGAACAAGAAAGGTTGCACAAAAAAACATGCCATACAATTTGTCCCCTGTACCGGGGATGTCGTACACAGAATTCCGTTGAGCTGCGGAAAAGTATACATCGGCCAGACGGGCCGATGTCTAAGTGACAGACTCAGAGAACATGCTTCGTCTTTGAAGGTTCTCGCAGGTGGCACGCACTTGTCTCTTTATTGCAAAGATTGCGGGTGTAATCCGCTGTTCGCAAGCACTAATGTTCTTTGTAAATCTAAACACAGACTGGCCAGGGAGATCACGGAAGCTGGGCAGATTAAAGCAAACTCAATCACGTGCATCAGTGTCGCCTCGGTAGCGTTGAACGATAGGGAAATAGGCTATCTAAATAGTTAAAGCGCGGAACATATCAGTTCGGATAAGTAACCTTCCTGTTGGCCTTGTCTTTCTACTGATAAGGTGGTTGCACATGCGCGATTCTGTGCTCTCGTGTGAGAAAAAATTTCCAATAAATTGCAGTTGTAAGTTGAGCGTCTGTCTTGTGAAGTTCTTCGCTTCCGTTCCTGCTGGGTTTTCCTCTCATACAATCTACGATATGTTGCACCAACTGGCCCAGCACACCACCTTATTACACTTTACACAATTTGCGCCAACAAACAGGAGGCTGCTTGTGTATTGTTTCATGCAGTTTTATTCTGGACGCGAAAGACCGAAAGATAAACGCTCAAATTTATGGCATGTGTCTTCAATTTCATATTTCTCTGAAAAAACCATAAGGCAATCTTTGTAGCTTCCAAGTACGAATACAAGTACACGTCATGATACGAGCCTGCTGTCACGACAAGACAGCCCTGTGCAGGTGTCAACCACGGTTAAAGCGCTCAGTAGTCCGCAGTAGAAGGCTACACACATTACATCGGAATGTATGCAGCAGAGCTTTCCCTAAGTGCCTGTGAGCTGCTATACTGTAACAGTTCGCCGTTCTGTCGCACTGTATCCGCTCCACGTAAGGTACAAAAGTGTTCATTTCTCAAAAAGTGTTTTCTTCCAGCACAATATCATCGATCATTAACTCGCAAGCCGCCGTTCTTTACGTGGATGTACTCTCTCAGCACTTCAAGCACATCGATTCTCATGTACATTGGATTACACGCGGCCTAGGTATGTTCACGCTAGCTAAATATTTCTTGTGAAATGACAGCAAGTGTCGTTTCTTGTCACAGCAAATATGAATGTAAATTCATAACCTCCCATTAATACTTGTGTTTGGAGTACTTGTCTCTGATTGCCGAATCTATATTTCGCTTGTTTTTTATTTATTTTTTTCAAGCATTTCTTCTCGGTGGCCTCATGACATTTTACAGTTGTGCGTGTTTCTACATGGGTTCTGTAGCAAGAGTGAGTATATTCTTTTCAGTGTTTATTGTTTACTTGAGGTTCATTTTAATGTTTTCACAATGACCCCGAAGAGCAATGCATGTCTAAGCGGTACTCAGTATTAATACATCTAAAACTTAAGAGATATCCCGGTATCTATCTCACTACATCTGTCTGTCACAGTTTTTCAAATCCCTATGAGCGTGGCTCATGGCGCACAGCCTTAGTGACAAGGCATCCAGCCGAACGACAAATGGGCTTGTAAACCTGAAGTTGCACTGCAATTGCAAAGAACAGACACGCCTAATTATTAAATTTATTTATTTATTTATTTTAGCATACTGTTAGCCCACATTTGTGGGTCATTACAGGGAGGGAGTACATGAAAGTAATAATTGGTATATAAAAACACTCAAGTAATGTCAACTGTTAACAATAACAAAAGAAATCATCAACATTGGCATGACAAAAAGAAAAAGAAAGCAAAACATCAACACACCATCCAACGATTTTTAGGTAACATAGTTGTCAAGCAAATGTTCAAAAGCCCTTGCATCCGTGCATTCAGCAATATGTGCAGGTAGCGCATTCCAGTTTTCGATAACATTGGGGAAAAACGAATACCGAAAGACGTTTGTGCGGGTGACATATGTTCTAATGGCTGCTCCATAGTTTGTTCTTCTGCTAATTCTACCAGGTTCCCGTATGTACATACTTTTATCGATATTTATTTGACCCTGGAGAATCTGAAATAATAATTTTATTCTGTTCCTTTTTCGCCTAATCTCAAGCAGTTCCAATTTACATGAGTTTAGCATCTCGGTAACTGAGTCTGTTTTTTTGTATCTTGAACATATGAACCTGGCTGCAAGTCCTTGGATTCTTTCCAGCTCATTTATTAGGCCTTTTTGGTGGGGACTCCAAACTACGGCAGCATACTCCAAAACAGGCCGAATAAAAGTTTTATATGCCATCAGTTTGACGTCTTTGGTTGCGTTTCGTAGTTTTACTCGAAGAAAACACAGCTTTTTGTACGAGGAAGAACACACATTTTCAACGTTGCTGCGCCAGTTTAGGTCATTTGATTTCACAACGCCTAGATATCGAAAACTAGAAACATTTGTCAAAATTGCACTTCCCATACGATACTGGAAATCAAGAACGTTTTTCTTTCGGGTAATATGCGCAAAAGTGGTTTTGGCGTAGTTAATTTCCATATCCCATTTTTCACACCAGGTATGGAGATCTTCAAGACACTGGTTAATTTTTTCCTGATCGTTTTCACAGATAACTAGAGCATAAATTAAGCAGTCATCTGCAAACAGTCTCAAGACCACTGGCGGCTGAACAACTGTGGCTACATCATTGATATACACCAAAAACAATAAACGGCCTAGCACCGAGCCCTGTGGTACACCGGAAAGTACATCCAAAAAGCTTGACACAGAATTATTAACACGCGCTACTTGCCTCCGCCCTGTTAGATAAGCTTCAATCCATTTTAAAACATCATTACTGATACCAATTTGACGCAGCTTATAAAGCAGCATACCATGTGAAACTTTGTCAAACGCTTTTTTTTTAATCGATGCAAATTACATCAGTTTGTTGGTGTTCATCCAAAGCCCGCGAAAAGTCGTGAACCGTTTCGATAAGTTGTGTAACCGTGGATAGGCCCCTTCTGAAGCCATGCTGAGTGGCGCAAAGCAGCTTATTTTTTTCCAGAAAATGAATAATGTGTTTAGCGATTGCGTGCTGCATGATCTTGCAGCATAGAGAGGTTAAGGATACAAGGCGATAGTTGTTTGGATGCATACGATTTCCACTTTTAAACACGGGTATAACAGCAGCGCAACGCCAATCTTGTGGAACGGAATGGTTACGTAAAGATTGTTCAAAAATAATTACCAGATAGAAAGACACCCACTCGGCGTATCGCTTTAAAAATACCGTTGGTATTCCGTCGGGGCCACAGGCCTTCTTTGGATCTAAGTTCAACAGTTGTTCAAACACGCCCTCTTGATGAAACGAAAGAGGCTCCATAGGGCATGCGCAGGAATAGTTTATCTCGTCTATGACGGAACTTTGTGCATCTCTATTAAAGACTGAATGGAAAAACTCGTTGAAACCATCTGCTATCTTTTGTGCATCTGTCACAGGAGCATCTTTTATACTTATCTGGTCTATTTTTGATTTCTTTGGTCCCAAAAAACGCCAGAATTTGGTGGGCCAGCTTTTAAGGAAGTTTTCCAGCGTCTCATTGAAGAACTTTCTTTTTGCTTCTGATAATGCTGTTTTTAGTCTACTGCGCGCCTGTGATAGTTCAGTTGACTTCTTTGGCTGCCTGCGTAGTCTTTTTATTCTGCGTTTCATGTGAACAATATCGCGAGTTATCCATGGATTTTGTTGTTTCTTTCTTTTATAACGATTTGGTACAAATCTGTCCGTGCAAGTAGCAATGATGCATTTAAAGCGCTCCCACAATTCTTCGACTGTCTCTGAGTGGGAGGCAATTTCAAATTCATTAAATGATTGTTCTAAGTAATCTAAGATCGAAGTATCATCCGCTCGCTCGTAATCTTTGACCAACAATCGTTCTTTAGACCCTAAGTCATCAGAATGCTTGCTCGACAATGGCAGTATGTTCACCGAAATCATCTTATGATCAGATATGCCTTCCTGAATTGACAGGCTATAATCTTCAATCCTGCTGGACAAAAAGACCAAATCTAATAATGATCGTGATTCGGGTGTTACCCTTGTGTAATCGTTAACAACCTGTCTTAAATTGTGAAAGAAGGCAATCTATAATAGCTTATTTGCACTCATTATCTCAGTATGTTGACTAGACAAAGCCTCCCAATCAATGTGTCCCAAGTTGAAGTCACCAGCCAATATTAGTCGAGTGGTACTGTTTGCATGAGTGCAAAGAAATTCATTAAGCTCATCTAAAAATTCAGGTGGAGTCGCTGGTGCCCTGTAAACTACACCAATGAGGTACGCAATGTTTCCAAAAGTTATTTTACACCACAATGACTCGGACATATTGCTGTCCACCATTATGGCCCGACAACAATCCTTTACAATAATAGCAACGCCCCCACCGCGTGCATCTCTGTCCCATCTGAACATGCTATACCCTGGAGGTGTAATACAATCACTGGTAATGCAGGTGCTTAACCAAGTTTCCGTTAATAACACGACATGGGGACTCTCCGACAGCAATATGTATTCCAGGTCAGTGATTTTATTAACAATACTACGAGCATTCAAAAGAATCAAGCGTAGCTCTGCTTGAGGTGGCTTATTCCTTGTTGAATGCCGCGATGAGCCGGGTTTAGAACTTGTGCTTCCATGGCCTTTGTATGGGCGGTACTGATACGGACAACGCTCATTTTGCACTGTGTCCCACGCGTAAAGTTGCTCGTCTATTTTAATCTTGTCACCGAGCAGAGTTGTCTTTTTGCCATTTGCTCTGTCCGCAGCGGCACTCTCCCACAATTTTTTGTGAACTGCGACAGTTTCCTGCGCATAATCATTGCTGATGCTGATAGAACTTCCTTTCAGCTTTTTGCAATTATGCAGCACACTTTCCTTTCCCCGGCTGTCATAAAATTTCATTATTATGGGTCGGCATCTTGCTGCGTCTTTTCTCCCGATTCGGTGGATTCTTTCTATCGACTTTACTTCAATGCCCAGACGCTTTTCAAATATTTCATTCACAACAACTTTCCTCAAATCGGCCTCAGATTCTTTGTGCTGCTCTTCAACACCAAAAACTAGAAGATTATTTCTTCTGCTCCTATTTTCTAAATCTATTAATCGCTCAGCCTGGCACGTTACCGTCTTTTCGAGATAATCAATTTTAGCTTTCATTTCCTGGACTACTTCAAGAATATCAGATAGTCGGTCTGTTTTGCTGTTCAGGGCCGAGATTTCCTCTGTAATAGCATTCAGCCTGCCGTCTGATTTAGCCTGGTTGTCCAAAATAGTCTGCAACATCTGTTCTATCGGCGGCCCGGGATTCACCTCAACGTCTCCCGATGTCATCAATAATATCACCGTAGACCAAACATCAATCAGTATAGCACAACATCGCCGAGGGCACGGCAAAACCAACAAAAATCTATCGTCGCTACGGTAGAAAGCAGTATGACTCCCAGAACTAACCTGGAAAAGCAATGATAGCCGTTCATTCATACTGTCCGCCAGATATGCGAAGCATTTCTTAGCGAACCTAAGGCACTTTGAGCGTTTCTATCCACGTATCTATCTTTCTGGCCGCCCACGTCTGGGTGCTCTTGTGATTGCCTCCTTAACTTGGTGTAGACCAACATTGGCATGAGAGAGTGAGAGGGTTTGACGAATATGACTGTCTGCTCGTGACACGTGTGACATGAAAATCCTGCCGCGTACGTCATAAAATCCTTTCCTCCAGACACGTGTGGCACATACCCGTATACCACGGGCCGTGGAATGCGGGCATATGCCACAGGTGAATGACAGTTTATGTCTACCCAGGAACGGCGAGAACAGACATTGGTAGTTTAAATGCGAGATAGCTTAAGAATAAAGAAAACCCGACATCGGCAGCGTTCGCCCGACGAATGCAATGAATAAAAATCAGGATCCAAGCAGGAATCGAAACCAAGCATTCTGCGTGGTAGTCAGGTATTCTCCTACCGAGCCACGCCAGGTCTTGAAACTGCTTTGGAAAAGTACCCTGTGCAGGCTTAATGTCGGTGCAACGTCAATTGTGGTTGCAGTGCTGGTTATCTAATTTTATATCAAAGCAATAAGCACTATATATGTACTGCTATGATACAGGCGTCATGAAGGGTTAACGTCAATTGTGCTTCCGGTGTTGGCTCCGCTTTTCCAGCAATCTCATAAACATTACATTTGTATTTCAATCATTCAGCATGCTATAGACCGTTTTCACTGGGCTAGGAGCAGCTGTCTTACAAATCGCATTTTCTTCCTTTCTGGTGCGTGCAAACCCCTATCGAAAATTCTCATATGACACGTATGCCTCGTATCCAATAATCTCGTATGGACACATATGAATCATATGTGTTCTCGTATGATCATACGAGATTATTGGATATGTGTCATACGTGTCATATGAGATTTTTCGATAGGGACGGCTTAAACTGCGCGTGTCGGTATACCCAAACGGCTCGGAGTGCGCATGGCCATGCGACAGCGACTGTTTGCGCATTTGCGCAAGCTACTGGGTTGCCAGAATACAGACAGCGCCGCCCGCTAAGCGAATTGGCGGCGTCCACGAGAAAATCGTCTATACTCCAGCGTTGCCCGACCCCGGAGGAATACGCTGACGAAAGTTACGTATTACATTCTGTGATAACAGCATGAACTGAGTGAACCAGTGTGTACTGCGTATGTCTTGTGTTAGAACCAGCGCCGCCAAGTGAATCGATAAAGCAACCTACCGTACCTACATATACTCGTATCGTTGTGCAATAAAGCATTCTTGCAAAAGCTGCTGCGGCGTCCACGTCGGTTATTACACATTCAGATAATCGCACCGCAAAGTGCACTTCGTTTCGATAATACTGACGTTTGCATCTGCTCTAACGTGAGTGCTGACATTACGTCAGACTATGAGTTACCCTTTAAACGCCAGTGTAGTCGACGTGCCTGGTAAGCCCACGATGTGCACACGATTACTGCATTTATAAAAACATGTCCATGGCTTAAAGCCAAAAATGCAGCATAGACAACTACTCGTTGACTGCTTCGCATGAAACCGATTCCCACAAGGCATGGGATCTGCGAAATTTTTGGAGCTCACAAGATGTCGTGTCTTAAAGAGAAATGCATCAGCATGCCATCCATCTCTCTATTAGCCACAGAAATTGCATATCTCACTGACACGACCGGTGCGTGCTAAGGTTCTGCCTTTGTGTTGCTTTGTAATAGCTATGTGTGTTCCAACGTAGGTATCAATAAGGTCGAATTTCCCGCCAGAAGAGTGTTGATATTTTGCGCTTCGTCTGTCTCTCTGTATTCCTTTTTGTGCCCGTTTCTTTTGTTCAAACAGTCCACATCCAGATGAATCACCAACAAGCCTAAGTGGAAACTCTCTGATGCCCAACGGTCACACTGCTAATAAGTCGGGTCAACTTTGGACAAAGACAGATAAATAATACGCGGAAGGTGGGAGGCTAGTGCTCATTTGACTGCCCCATACACTGCGAATAGGCCAGGGGGAGGCAGAAGGGGAAAAATTACGACAGCGGGCAAGAGAGCTAAAATGCACGACTGGAGAGATAAACACAGAAATGAAGGAGGTCATAGTCATTCAACGGTGCAGTTGGTCGTAGAAACTTCTGTTGCAGGGTATGTGACACAGAATATTTGACACCTTTTCACCAATCCGAGAAATCATAACGCGCCAGACATTAAACTGACATATACCAGACATTATAAGCCGAAAGCGGGTACATCGTATTATCAGCTACAACCAAGCTACAAATAGAAACTATCACGATCCTATACTTTCATGTAGCGTGCAGATATTACGTGAAACGCACGTAATTACATCATTTATGCAGGGTGACTGACCTATTATACAGGGTGAACTGACCTATTTGAATAGCCTTTACTTTCAATAGAAAGCGTCCGATTTTAATGCTGTTTGGTGGTTTGCGGCCAAATATCCAGGAATGATTAAAATTGAATGGCCCGGTCATCCCGTTTCTTGATGCGCAATGCCGGACAAAAGGATAAATAAGAAATAACGAAACCGCTGTACACGGAGCAATGTCTCGTCGACTCATCCCGTTACGTTGACGCGAAAAGCGAGCACTCTAAACTCTCACTCTCGCGCCGTGCCGCATCGCCTTGACGCAGGTGCGTTTGCGTCTCCCCTGTATAGAAATTCGCGAAATGCCGAGGTTTTCATTATTTCTGATTTATTCTTCTTTTTCGGCATTGCACGCCAAATAACGAAAAGGGCCATTAAATTATCATTCTTGCTAAACGTTTTCCGGCAAACAACATTAAAATGTGACACAATATATGCAATTATTTTATGAGCTGAAAAGTAAAAGCGAAACGGTGGTTGACATGACGTATGTGTTCACAAAACAGTTTCCAAACCAAGTGGTCTCTTCATTCTTTAGTATTTGTAGTTATTGAATGCGACCATTTCACTATATTCAGAAATCACAAAAGCACCACTCAATATTTGAAATATAAGCTCTTACGAACTATGCCACTTATAGTGCACCAACTGGCAGTGCCATACTTGTTAGAGCAATCATTTGGAAGGGGCCAGAATAAATTTAATATAGCAATCTCAGTCAGCATTACCGTCATTATGAGCACAAGGTGCAGGAGGTTCAGATTGATCGCACTGGTGTCAAGATACTCGCAGGTGTCGCTTCAGCAACCATGACATCGTGAGACAATATGCAGTGGCGAAGTACTTCAAGAAGGCGTCATGAGCACGAAAACGCGGAGAAAATAATATTCAAGGAGTATAGGACATTCGGTTACCAGGGGCGTAGCCAGAAATTTTTTTCGGGGGGGGGTTCAACCATACTTTATGTATGATCGTGCGTGCGTTTGTATGTGTGCGTGTATATATACGCAAGCAAAACTGAAAAATTTCCGGGGAGTTTCAACCCCCCCAACCCCCCCTTTGGCTACGCCCCTGTCGGTTACAAAGACAATTCACCTGCTACACTGCATAACTACTCGGAGCTGTGTCAAGTACGCCTGCCTAATGACATTTCTCGTTCAAAGCCCTCAGAGAGTCCAGGTTCTTTGTTCCGAGAAAACCTGCAGATCAGAGAGTATAGGCCCGCTGTTATGTATCAACCAAAGTGAGCAACAGTGCAGCGAGAAATGACAAGAAGAAAAAAATCGGCAGATCTCACGCAGTGTGGGAATCGATGTAATGCGAAGCAGCCAGCAAAGAGCTGCATACATCGTCTTGTTTCTCATTGAGGCTAATGAAGTCATTCATGTCGTGACATCTAGTTCGCCATATATCGCGAGATTGTGATACATGCATGCGTGTACAATCTGGTATATGCCATGCTAATAGAACATATATTCTGCTACATATATAGGATGCGTGGCCTGATATTTATGTTCGGCACTCCTGTCATGCCATACCAATTTAGGTATATATCCAGTTAACAAAATGGCCGCGAGTGCACCATGCGCATGGCGTCTAAATCATACCTAAATGGCATGCATGTCACGATTTTCGTGTTACCACCTGTTATTTATGTTCGCCACACAGACGTCGCGCAATAAAAATGTTGGTCTATATAAAGCTAGCGAAACGACTGCCAGCGCACCATGAGCGTGGCACGTAAGTCATGCTGTACATGACATGCGTGTCATGAGTTTCATGTAAACTCCTGTTATTTAGGTTCGTCACACAGTCACGTCACGCAATACCGATTTCGGGGTAGATCAAGCTAGCGAAACGGCTGCCAGCGCACCATGAGCGTGGCAGTAAGTCATGCTGTACATGACATGCGTGTCATGAGTTTCATGTAAACTCCTGTTATTTAGGTTCGTCACACAGTCACGTCACGCAATACCGATTTCGAGGTAGATCAAGCTAGCGAAACTGCCGCCAGCGCACCATGAGCGTGGCACGTAAGTCATGCTGTACATGACATGCGTGTCATGATTTGCATGTTAGGACCTGGCACTTATGTTCGTCATACACTCCTGTCACGCCATACCAATTTTGGTATATAGCAAACTAACGAAACGGCCGCAAGAGCACAAAAACCGTGGCATGTAAATCATGTCTTTCATGACATGGATATCATGATTTTCATGTTATGACCTGTCATTTATGTTCGTCATTCAGTCATGTTTCGCCATACGAATTTTGGTGTAAATCCTATTAACGAAACGGCCAGGAGAGCACAAAGTCGTAGGCGGCTAGACAGACAGACAGACAGACAGACAGACAGACAGACAGACAGATAGACAGATAGATAGATAGATAGACAGACAGACAGACAGACAGACAGACAGACAGACAGACAGACAGACAGACAGACAGACAGACAGACAGACAGACAGACAGACAGACAGACAGACAGACAGACAGACAGACAGATAGATAGATAGATAGATAGATAGATAGATAGATAGATAGATAGATAGATAGATAGATAGATAGATAGATAGATAGATAGATAGATAGATAGATAGATAGACAGACAGACAGACAGACAGACAGACAGACAGACAGACAGACAGACAGACAGACAGACAGACAGACAGACAGACAGATAGATAGATAGATAGATAGATAGATAGATAGATAGATAGATAGATAGATAGATAGATAGATAGATAGATAGATAGATAGATAGATAGATAGATAGATAGATAGACAGACAGACAGACAGACAGACAGACAGACAGACAGACAGACAGACAGACAGACAGACAGATAGATAGATAGATAGATAGATAGATAGATAGATAGATAGATAGATAGATAGATAGATAGATAGATAGATAGATAGATAGATAGATAGACAGACAGACAGACAGATAGATAGATAGATAGATAGATAGATAGATAGATAGATAGATAGATAGATAGATAGATAGATAGATAGATAGATAGATAGATAGATAGATAGATAGATAGATAGATAGATAGATAGATAGATAGATACGCTCAAAGTCGCAGAAGTTCGCTAAGAAATGCTTCGCATTTAATACTTTTTAAGCCTTAGATATCCCATCAAACGCATTGACCGTCGGGAGCGTCAGACTCATTGACCGTCGGCAGCGTCAGAGTCCGGTGGAGTCGGCGTCTAGACGAGTGATGCAAAAAATATCGTCCGTTGATGACGTCATCGCACGACATCGTCACTTGGTCAAAGTTGGACCGGTCAAACGGCCGTGCAAAACGAGGTCAGGAGCAGAAATCCTGCAATGCATCCGATCCTGGAGGCAGTGCAAAGCCACGTCAGGTGCGAAAAGCTTCCGGAGGGGGATCAGCGCATCGACTGCGAATAAAAGATAGCTTTCCTCTTCGAGTCCTCTGAGGCGAACGCATAGAGGACCCTGTGAGTTTTCTTTCAGCTCTTTCACGTGATTGAACATTTTTGCACGACATCTGGCTTAGTGTGATAGGTGCTCGTTCCCTAGGCGTATATTGTCGGGTATGATATGAATTAGATATCATACAATTTGTATGATAGGGCCATGTTTTAAAATGCTGCATGAAGTTTTTTCATTTAAATTTCGAGTAAATTGTTTCTTAGCCCTACTCTCTTGTTATAGGGTATATTGATGGCATACTTGCAGCGACCGGACCATTCGTGGGCCTTGTATTACTGGCAGTTGTGTTTCCCTTCGTGCATGCAAAGGTAAGCCAACTCCGTTTCTATGGCTCCCGCTCCTTTCTTAGATACTTCTGAACCATTTCCGCGACAAAGCCGGCTCGCAGCCCTATCTTGGATACCTCAGTGCGAGCCTAAGCTCAGGCGTGGTATAAACAACCATACGCCTCACTCGGCAACGCGTTAATGAATCGGAACATTTCCAGGTATCGTCAGCGCTTTTCAGTACACGTAACGTGCGCTGATGAAGCGAGCAAAATGTGAGTTGGCAACCTTTAGATACTAGAGAGTTGCGGTTCAAATTTCGATGCGTCGGAATCAATCACAGGACTGTCGACACTAAAAACGCTGTTTTTGTTTTGGCGCGCGTTTGTCTTTTCGATTGGTTCAACCGAGTGTTGAACTGGCGCGGTGGCAGGGCATTGTAATTGCCGTGACATCGAGTCATAGGCGGCAGACATTGCTCGACCAACTCGGTCATGAGTCTACTCACTCATACTCACTCCGTCTCGGACCGGCCCGTGATTCCGAGGCCGAGTGAGTGCAGCTGAGAAAACATTTGGTGAGTCTGAGTCCGAGTTAACCTGATTGAGTAGAATCCTGCTGAGCATGAGTCCGAACGAGCCCTTAGAAGTTTCTATTAGTGAGCCTGAGTGAGTTCTGTTTGTTCCGCGGACCAGGTTTTCCCGCTAACTTTAATTCAAGTGCCAGCTCAAATAATCCGCACGCCACAGATAATCTGAGCGCCCAACTATTTCATCCATGTTCCATAAACTTAATCCTAGCGCCAACATATTTATCCAATGTCCAACAACTAATTCAAGGGCCAGTCATCCTAATCCATGCGCAAGCAACAATAATGCTAGGCGTGAAAATCGCAGTACAATCAAAATACAGTTGCTACAATGTGAAGTACAATAATTGGAAAGTAGAAGGGAGCACTAATATTTCTATTCACCGCTATTATTTATGAAAAAAAAAATGCTGCCATAGTTTGCTTGAACCGTAGAGGCGGGATCATTTTAATGGGAACGAAAGAAAAGGCGTCTGTGCGCTGCTCATTACGAACATGTTAAAAAATATTTTGTAGTGGAACGAAATTCAGTGTTCCTCAGTAGAGCTCGTAATTGGATTTTGGTTTTGGCACCCAATAGAGTGCAGCTCCCGACTACGTTCTTGACAAATGTCATGCGCGAGCACAATCCACACAACTACAACCGCACACAGTACCAACACGTTATGCAATTTTCTTCGGTTACAACGCGTACTGCAATATGAACAACTCACAATGTACGAAGCGTAACGTTCGATTATCACTTACCTCTGGAAAGAAAGCACGCTGGCAGCGTACACTGTAGGTTCACCGCCGGTTTTCAAGCGATGCGCCAAGCGAGGAATGGCCAAGCTCCCGCGTCCGGCTGTCCCCGAACGTCAAGGCATTTTCCAGGGCCACAGAGCGCGTCGTCGAGAAAGGATTGCGGCACTGCTACTCACTGACGTGTAGTGTGCCTCGATGCGAGCGGAAAAAACGCGCAACAAGGCACCCTACTGACGTGCGGAAACCATAGAGTTTCATACAATAACCTAGACAGGAAACTGGCGCTGCGATCGTTCAACCACCATGGCAATGATGGGAAGGCCTGGATTGGATTTCGTTAGCTAGCGAACTGTCTACGGATCTTTTCCTACAGTTTCAGTTTCGTTCTTTGCGAGGCATGGGCAGTGGGGTGCGTTACAAAGCACTCAAGCACTACCTTTGTTGTTCAAAGAGGCTGATGACCGCTAGGTTTCTTGGTTTCATTTTCATGTTCATTTATTCATACTATTAGCCCTGAATAAAACTTCCTCTTGGGCTAGTTGGTGTTGTATCCCAGACGTCATATTTTTTAGCGCAAACAGGAAGAAAAAGAACGAACTGGCTGAGAAGAGAAGAAGACAGTGCACAGGGCAAGCGCTAAACATCAACTGGCTTTATTTAGAAAAAACCACGGAAAAGACAGATCACCTAAAGCGCATGCGCGCAGTCGTAGCATAGCTAATCGAACATCGACCTGAATAATCTGAACTCGTTGCCGTACAAATGTATAGACGTATCACCAATACACTCTGTGCCCTTGCTCTTAATATGGAAAGCTTCCAACAACTCCCTTCCCAAGGTATCACCACCCCTACCCAGAATCTTGATCTCGCTTAGCCGCGGTGCACACGTGCAGGCTGCGCAATGAACCGGTAAATGCGCATTACTACCATTTTTCAACGACAACTCATGTTCCCGCGCACGATCGTTGATGCACCTCCCGGTCTGACCTATGTAGGTCTTCCCACATGATAGTGGTATGGCATACACCACGCCTATTGCGCACCTCACGTACGGCCAGGCATGATTCTTCTTGCATCCATGCTTCTCTTTTTTTTTTTTTTGGACGTGCGCAAAAAGATTTGTTGCCTTATGATTCGGCGCACTCTAAGCTAGTGAAAAGGGGTATTGCGAAGCCTTGCCTCGAGTCTGCTCTGGTGAAGTCGTGTACGCACACTATGCAGGACAGCTTTCAAGTTCAATTAGCAAGGCTACGGGCAGCTGGTTATCCGTGCGCGGTGGTTGGTGCAGTTTCCCAAAACATCTTGAAGAAGATGAGAGGCATGAAACCGAAAATTCCCAGTGACGCACGAGTGAGGCGGGGACCTGAAGTGGTACCGTATATCCACAGGATGTCCCACAACCTTAAGAAGGTCGCCAGCAAGCACGGCGTTCTGTCGTGTTCTGCGCCCCTCAGAAACTGGGTGGCCTAGCGCACGCGTATGCGATGAAAAAGAGAAGCATGGATGCAAAAAGAACCATGCCAGGCCGTACGTGAGGTGCGCAATAGGCGTGGTGTATGCCATACCACTATCATGTGGGAAGACCTACATAGGTCAGACCGGGAGGTGCATCAACGATCGTGCGCGGGAACATGAGTTGTCGTTGAAAAATGGTAGTAATGCGCATTTACCGGTTCATTGCGCAGCCTGCACGTGTGCACCGCGGCTAAGCGAGATCAAGATTCTGGGTAGGGGTGGTGATACCTTGGGAAGGGAGTTGTTGGAAGCTTTCCATATTAAGAGCAAGGGCACAGAGTGTATTAGTGATACGTCTATACATTTGTACGGCAACGAGTTCAGATTATTCAGGTCGATGTTCGATTAGCTATGCTACGACTGCGCGCATGCGCTTTAGGTGATCTGTCTTTTCCGTGGTTTTTTCTAAATAAAGCCAGTGGATGTTTAGCGCTTGCCCTGTGCACTGTCTTCTTCTCTTCTCAGCCAGTTCGTTCTTTTTCTTCCTGTTTGCGCTAAAAAATATGACGTCTGGGATATTAGCCCTGAAGAGGGCCGTCACAGGGTGGAAGGTACACATAGTTTACAGGCAATATTTGCTACAAAATTCTAGTGATATTTTGCAGGGTTGATAGAACAACAGCGAAAATATACAAAAAGAAATGACAAAAGCATACTAAAGACTACAAGCAGAGAGCAGGGTAAAATGCATCGTGTTCAAAAGCAAAGGACAAGCGTAGGCAGCATCGCGAGACTGTTCAAAGCATGTACGCAGAACAAAAGTTACATGTAGCCACAATGTTATACACTTAAAAGCCGTTTGACACTTTCCTCAAATGACGCTAGCGAAGAACATCTGATAGTGGAATCCGGTAACATATTCCATTCATCGATAACACGGGGGAAGTAACTGAACCTAAAGCAGTCATTACGAGAGGCACGATGTACATACTATGGCGATGCCTGGAATGTTCCTGCGTGCTAACCCGAAAAAAAGCTGTATGGGTAAGTTTAAACTGATTAGGAATTAACTGGAAAAGAAATTTTAGTCTCTCAATTTTCGTCCCAATTTCCAAACTTTCTACAATCTGTAACTTTCTACAGATTGTATTTGACAGTTTTAGCAAAGCGTCGTGCACTCACCGCTGCGCATATATGTAGCGCCCCATGCCAGTGCAGGAAATTGCATAGAGTTCATGTTTTGTGAAAAACACTACTTGTAAGAACTCTTTCAAATCGACTGCAAAACGACGGCGAAGCTAAGAACACGCACCATCCCGCTCCTATGAGTCGACTTCACGACAAAACGAGAGATGCGTTGGGGGCAGGCCACTTGGACAGATGCATCTGGCATCGCAGCAGATGATACGTTAAAGGGACACTAAAGAGAAACAATGAATTGGTTTAGATTGATAAATTGTGCTCAGAGAACTATTGTGTAGTTTATTTCACCACCATAGGTTTATTATTAGAGGAGAAAACCAAGTTCAAAGTTTCATTTTTAAATTTCGCGCCTAACTTTGTAATTTGTGACGTAAAAGGTTTCAAAGAGCATTTAACGTATTTTGGCGCCACTGGCTCGACGAAATTTCCACAAACTCGTTACGTCAAGTCTCTGGCCCCCTCAGAGGACAATGTACTTCGATTTAACCGATTAGGAATTTCGTAGGCCCAAGCAGGCGCCGTCAAAAATATGTGACGTCACGGCAAATGGTGCGGGAATTCCAAGGTGGCGTCGCCACCTGTATTTTCTTGTTGCGCGTTTTCTCGCTTATGAAGCGCCTTCTCGCAGCAAGCGTGGTGTTTTTGGTATCGTGGAAGACTACATTACTAATGCGAGAAAAATCGTTTTGCTCTTTAGTGTCTCTTTAGTGCTTCTCACTCAATACGGTACTGTTACTTACATAAATAGATAATGCGTACTTTCGAGGGGAAGACAGGCGCATTCGTTGTAAAGAAAATAATTCATTATATTGGGATGCCAAATCTGGAACACAATTGCAGAACAATGCATACCCTGGTGGTTGAATTTGTCCAGGTTTCAGTTCCATCTGACGGTGACGACAACTTTTTGCGATAAGTTTTATGTACAAAATAATAAAGCAAGTTTTAATTAGAAATAAGGTCAGATCGCTTTGTTTTACACTCGGCAAACAAGCGTCGCGAATCTCAAGAATCTAATCTATCCGAAGCAAATCCGCAGCCTGTACTTCCCATCATTCCCATGGTGGTTGAAGCGCCGCTCAAGGAGCCCGCGGAGACACTAGCGCCAGATTCCCCTCTAAGTACTATCAGAGTCATTCAATTCTCTTTATGGTCACGAAACTGCACCGTCACGCTATGGGCGAGCTTCATACGCTGCTCGAAAATGCCGCAACGCGCCGCCGCTGCGCCACAGAGGCGATCGTCTGCGCCGTCCGCGTATTGAAATACTCGCGCAGTGCGAGACAAGCTGCTGGATATCATATGTTCAAGTTTGAGGAAACGCTGTCGCAGGACTAGGATGCCTAACAGATGTTGCGTGCCTGGGTGCCGTTCCGGCTACAAGGGACGCAAAAAGGTGTTGTTTTGTTTGCCGTTAGACAAGCAGCAGCGCGAGAAATGGAAGCGGGCCATACCGCTGCAAGAAAGCGGTGATAATTAACTTTGAGTCGAAGTATACACGTGTGTGTGCGAACCATTTCGACGCCTCGGACATTATCACTGCGTATGATTTTAACATCAACGGCGACTCCGTGTGGCAGAACCGCGACAAACCAACGCTGAAGGCTGACACCGTTCCAAGGATTTTTGAGGACTTCCTTCGTATCTCACAAAGCGCAAACCTCGATCTCGCTCATCTACAGTGCGACCACCAGCAAACGACCACGTGAGTCGCCCTGAGAAGAGCTACGAGCGTCGCCGACGCCCTGTTTAGACCGCACCGTAGTACGTGTCGTGCGGAAACGCCTGGCAAGAAAGGGACCAACGGGGAGTGTAACTGCGCGCCGATCACCTGCTAAGTGCTGCACTGCTCGGCCCTGTCGGCTAGACGAAAACAAGTCATATCGGTTGTACGCCAGAGTGAAAGCGAAGCACTATTACAACGAATAGAAGCTGTTATGAGAGTCAAGTGCAACTCTCGCCGGCGCACGCAGCGAGCGAGCGAGCGCGCTCACCCACGTTTCTTCCCTATCGAGCTTCCGGACCCAAACAAGTGCAAGCCTTCGAGCCCGGACGCCACGGATAACTCGCTTCAATGTGCCGAATGAGGAAGAACTACGAAGAACACTGCCATCTTTAACAAAAGTAAGCTGTTCGTCAGCGGTTGTATTCCCGCAGAGTTACCTGCCACAACTACGAAGCGATACGAAGTAGGCTTCGCTACGTCGTCGGCACCAAGCCGGCCGGCGGCCGGTGTGAGTGCGTTTCCGGTGCAGGTGAAAGAAACGTTGCGTAGAATATGCTTCACAGAGAATGATGTCTTCTGGAATAAAGTACAGGTCAAACTGTGTCTTTCTCTACATGCCACAACTGTTGTCAAACATCTAGCGTGAGGGCGAGACGAATCAACTTGCGGCCGGCGGCGTACAGCGAGCGACTTACGAGCATGGTGAAACAGCTGTGCCTGCAGGTGCCAAAAGTCATACAGAAGTCCCCTGCTACGGCGTTCGTAATTATATATCTTGGTATTATGTCGTTAATCCCCGAATTTTTGTATTTTTTCTGCTGATACCACCGCGAGCTGCATGTTTTCATTGAGCTGGTTTTTTTCCTCCCGGGTGCTCATTTTAAAACAGAAAACGCGTTCAGAAATGTATTTATGCATGCTGAGTGCTAGAAGTAAAAGCGTGAAAGCAAAGCGACCGTTGCGGAAGTTTAGAAACCTTAAACACCGAGGCTTCCCACACACAACCCCAGCGATAGCAGCGTTCGCATCGCCTCTCAAGCACAGCTGCGCTTCTGGCGGCGGCCGCTGGCTCCATATGAAACTGACGCGGCAGTTTCGTGACCATAAGAAGCATTGAATGACTCTGGTACTATTGTAAGAAATTCTATGTGCGGAAACATTAGAAGAAGGTGTTCTTCAAAACTATGAATCGCGTCCGTAGATCACACTCAACAAAGAAGCCGCAGGTTGGAGTCGCACGGCCGGCATCTGGTGACTATTTACCTGTTACCGCGTATGACACTGCGTGATGAACTTGCGCTTACGTCAGTAACCACCACATACAACACGCAATGCGAGGCAGCACGGTAAAACTCGACCGTATGAACAAAACTTGGCACGACGAAACACACACGAACGTAGAACTATCGTTGCTAGAAAGCTTTGCCTAGTGTGGTGAGCGAGCCAGCGAGCCGGCCAGGCGGAAATAATTCATGATGCAGTTGCAGAGGGCGCGGCACTCGATGGCGCGCCCTGTGGAGTTTCTCGTTTAAACCAAGCTTTGTAGTTGCGGTAATAGCTCGTTAGGTAGGCCACACATGGCGCTGATAAATTGTAAACGAAGAAAAAAAAGTCTGGAGACTATGCGGGCAGGTTAGCTTCTTCTAAACGGCACATGCTGGCGTCATATACCGGGTGTTCAAAATTAAGCTTTATGGTTTTCTTAAAATTCAACACTGGGACGCACGTGAAAACCACCATTGCAGATAAGTTGTATATCCAGGGGGACACAAAGAGAGAGAATAATTATCGCTGTCAGCCTCCAAAAGAACTAAGATTGAATGATGAACTTTTTATTGAGTGCAGCAAGCGGGCATGTTTATATTGAAAAGTTAGAGGCAGTCGCGTTTCTACGCCGTTCCACTTGGAAGAATTCTTCTAGCATGTCTGTGTCCCGAGATATCCCACTGGAAAGTTCAATTGCGGTTTGCATGATTACGCATGCGAGACGGTGAGGATCGGCGCAATGTCCCGCCTTGCAAGTTTACTTGTATTGGTTTCCCCAAGGGAGTTTATAACGGGCTCTAGAGAGGCCGCTCTTCTAGATTTCGCTGTGACTGTGCTGCGCGCTCCGTGCAGGCCCGGCGTTTTTTATGTACAGCTTGGCAATCTTCGGCAAATTGTAAATGTGGTTATCGAGTGGATCGCAGTCCAACAAACGAGACACCCACAACACTCGCTTGTCACCAAAGGAGTGGAGAAATTCGCCATCTGTGGAACTTCCGCGCGGGCTCAAGCGACGACCCACACGTTTTCTGCCTGGAGCAATATGGCGGTCGTCGGCTTCAGCGGCGGCGCGCCGCCTCCACTCCAGAAGTTTTGAAACCTCCTTGTCCAGCACAATGAACGCGTGCTTCCCTGGCGGCGCGTTCGGCGCTAGTGAGCTTTGTGTGGATGGTATTATCGACTTAGATCTCAGGTCGATGACTGCACTATGAAGGCCAAGAAGTTCATACTACGGCTGACATCTCTCGAGCAACGTTGTAGGACTACAAAGCTTGCGGGATAAATCCTGTTGTTAATGGCGACGCGGACCATGTTGGTGATCGAATCCAGTTGACGCTGCGCCAGACGTAACAGCTTGCGCAGCTCCTCCCGCACGATCACTCTGATCACACCGGTAGGTCATCGGTGCCTAGTGAGCGCGCTTCGGTGTAGCTTGTAGGCAGGGTTGAACGGTTGTATTGCTTTGTCCACATCACGAGTGATTTTTCAATTGTAGTAGCCCCCATTACGAATTCCGGGACCATCTTCGGTGAGTTCCGCATCAATCCTGCGAACAGGTCTTGTTTCACTCCCCGCATAAGGAAGCGGGCCTTTTTCTCTTCAGGCATGGCAGCATCGGCCAGACGGAAAAGTCGCGCCATCTCTTCCGTGTAGATGTTGACGGTCTCATTGGATAGCTGCGCTCTTGTCTCCAGCAAAGCACGGGCCTTTTGCTTACGGACGATGCTCATGAAGGCATTAAGGAACGTCGTCCGAAAGAGGTCCCAGGTTTGAAATGTCGATTATCGGTTCTCAAGCCCCGTCTTTGCGGATTGTTCTAAGTAGAAGTAGACGTGGCGCAGCTGTTCTTTAGAGTCCCGGTGGTTGAAGGTGGCGACTCGGTCGTACGTCTCCAGCCAGCCGTCCGGGTCTTCAAACGACGATCCAGAGAAAGTCGGTGGCTTCCTTCGCTGCTGCATCACGGCCCTTGTAGGCGGTAGAGGGGCTTTCATCGTCTCGGCGGTCGATGTGACGGTCTTGGGCTGCCTGGTGTTTTCGAGAAGGAGCCCGTACTCTGGCTATGGTCGCTTCTGCCGGCGGCTAGTTGACGATCCGAGTTGTCTTCGGCGTCGCCTTCTTCGCGGCATGGGTTGGGGTGGGCGCTTCGTTTGGGCGTCCGGATCATGAACGAAGCGGCACCTCCACCAGATGTCACGTGGTGGTGACGTTGGAGAAGGCAGCAGTCGGCGTGTTCAAGGCGAAAATCATTATTTGGGCGAACCTGAGCCCCGAGTAGGAGAAGTCAAACTACAAGCGATACACGCCTACACTGATAGCGGCAAACAGAGCGTCGGCCGTCGAAATCTGATCTGCAGTAAGCTGCGTCGGCATTTAGGCTATACACGCGGCATCTAACATGTCAGCCTTATGGCTGGTGGCCGCGTTAGTTCCAGAATAATCTCTGCTGTTCGCGTTTGCGTACTGAAGCCTATAAGAAGATTCTAACATAATATGGACGGTTCCGAGACTTTAGGGCGCGGCTTGCGCAAGGCAGCGGCTACGCGTGCAGCCGACTTGTTAGACCAAAATAACAAAAGAAGCGCTCGTGGCAGTGTGATGCGGCATCTAAAGTGCTCCAATGTTCTTAGCGTTATTGAGCGGTCCGTCAATTCTTCCGCTTTCACGTACGCCGGATTGGCATGCATTTTAATAAAATAAGTATAGTCAAGTCATCGTTTCTATCAGAACTAATCACCCCTAAATTGTTTCTTCTGTTGTAGAAGTGGTAACAAACATGTCCAGCAATACAATTGTAGATTTGGTAACAGGCTTAGGCATAGTAATGAGCTGCACTCAAGCACGGATAAAACTTCATTACTTCTAACTGAGTTAGTCAAAACATCTATATTAAGATCGCTACCGACAGTAAGCATAAAATTCAATGCATATGTGACGAAAGACGATCTATAAATGCTTGAAAATCAGCCTTAGGACCGCGAGGAGGGCGATACAGAAATGTATGGTATTTTGCCGATAGTAAGAACAACAAACACAAGCAAGACAGAAACACGACGGCATGGGTGGTCAATGCCGGTATGCGAAATGTCTTGAAAAAAATTCGGCAGATCCCACGTACCGTGGGAATCGACGTTGTGCGAAGCATGCGCGGGACGGTGACTGCGGCGTAATTTTTCACATTGAGCGAAATGTTAAGGAATGACGCTAGAGAAATGTGGAAGTGGTATACGCACACTCATATGCTGAAGAGTCGCATATGTATTATATAACCAGTTGTTTACAGTTGCATGACGAAGGCAACAGCAACATGGGTGTTACCATCACCAGACGCGGTAAGCTGATATGTAGTGCTTATATTCTCCAATAGTGGATAGCGCGAATCCGAACAGCACAAAGACGAAACGCAAATGCACAGGACCGGCGTTACACGCAAGTAAGCTTCATTCAGAAAAGTTCCCCTGGATATGTACACATGTACACATCCGAGTGGAACGCGCAGGCACACTGCACGTACGTTAGAGTCACAGTTACAGTTGTTATGCTTATACTTGTCCGTTATGACGGAGAAGACACGCACGTTTCACGAACCCGTGTGTATGTGTAGAAGGGGTTCTTGACAGTTCTTGAACAAGGTCATCATCACCGTGATCAGTGAGCCCCAGCAGCTGGACCGGACTTGTTATTCGAATCCGTTCGTGATCGCGGTTACGAGGGGTCTTAGTGTAGTGAAGTGCGAGGTATAGCACAGCTGTTGGAAATCCTGGATGCCCCTTGCGATGAAATGATCTATGACGCCTCCTGTCCTGGACGTGGCAGCGAGGTCTTTTGATGCCCTCTCCACATTCAAGCCATCTTTCACGCAGTATAAGGACCAAGCGTTGTTGAGTCTTGATAAATGAATGTTGAAGTCACCGGTAATGATGAGCGGCCTGGTTCTATTGGCAGATTTATTGTAGGAAGCATTGACCCCGGTTTTTGCGTAATCGACGTGGTCCACGTTGCGGAACACGTGAACGAGTGCATTGTAGTTGAGCGTCTTCTAGAGGTGTTCTGTTTTCAGTTTCCTCACTTTCCTTGTGTCCGCCACGGTGGTGTAGCGGTTACGGTGTTCGGCTGCTGACCCGAAGGTCGCGGGTTCGATCCCGGCCACGGCGGTCGCATTTCGATGGTTGCTAGGTGCCCGTGTACTGTGCGATCCCGTGCACGTTAAAGAAAACCAGAAGGTCAAAATTAAAGCCCCAACAATTTTTATATTATCACTTTCCTTGCATGTCAATATGTGTGTTCGCGTTTACTATGTTGGTTGAGACTTTGTATCACCAGTGGCACATACCCGCATAACATAAACTCTGGTATGCGGGTATGTGCCACACGTGACTGAGAGAAAGGGTTTCATGACGTACGCGACAGGTATTTTGCGTTATTCATGTCATGACCAGTTAATCGTGTTCACCATACACTGATCCCCTGCTATGCCAATTTTGGTATATCAGAAGTTATGGAGACGGCCAGGAGAGCGCCCAGACGTAGGCGGCTAGATAGATAGATAGATACGTAGATAGAAACGCCCAAAGTGCCTGAGGTTCGCTAAGAAATGCTTCGCATTTAATAATAAACGATAGGATTGATATCTTTCGTGTTTGTGCCTCTCTTATGTATGTTGTTCTTACTAGCGGCAAAATGGAATACAGTAAGCAATACCAACTAGGCCAAAAAGAAGTTCTCCTCAACAATACAGAACAGCAAATGCATTTGCGCCCTTATGCATCAGTAGTTCTCTTGATTTCTAGGCATTCACTGTAAACACGTCTGTGAAAACCGAGGATAAATGGTACAAGCTGTCTGCCTATCTGATAGCCTCAGAATACAACACAAGTTTTGATATATCTCTACTCTCACTTCTCGCCTCGTGTTCAACCGAAGTTCACTAAAGTAGAACGCACCAACTAGCCAAGCAGCGCACAGTGTCGACTTAACATTAGTGGTCCATTAATGAGGGTCCCCAAAGCTTACATTTTTATGCATTTTGCCACCAAACACCAGCTCGTATGTTAGCTAACTTTTAAATGTAAGTGTTGTTAGAAGTGCTAGTGCATTGCGATATGTTGTAACAAACAATTATGTGTTACCCGAAAATAAATAATTAGAAATAATTAAAAATGCACGTCACCGTTGCTTTCGCCGCCCTCTTTATGCGGGTTTCATCATAGACTTTGCTAAATCAACATCACGAGTTTCTCATTGTAATCTCGTTAAGCCTTTGCTACATTGAACTGAGCACATTCGCATTGCACTTTAATCAAGAAATCTAAACGGGGCCCACGCAATCTATCTGTTTCAGAACTAACACTCACTGCAGGGAGAACTATCACTCATTGCCTTAACATATGGAGGTTCGTATGCGTGCGCGAGCTTTCTCTCGCAGATATCCTGTGACCATGGTTAATCGCCCAAGGCGTATCGCCTATGGGTGGGGTCATGCAGCTCTAGCACGTCATATGAGAGGCGTACTAGAGCGCTCTCTGAAAGCTGCAGAAGAGGGAGCGATGTCCCTTTATTACAGATTGTGGGTTGCCCGTGGCATGCAGCTACACAACATTTTGTTCTCGTGCTAACGTGTTCATTAAAAAGGCCCTGCAACACTTTTCCAAGTAGCCATGGAATGGCTTCACCAAAGAAACGTATTGCCTCACGAATCGAACGGCGCAAAAATTTTTAGAATCCGACCAGTACGAGCGGAGTTACAAAGATTTGTCGCACGCTATATTGCTTTAACTGTTCGCTCAGCCCGACGAAAGCGCTTGAAGCTAAGCAGGGGGGGGGGGGGGACGGCACGCGGGAAGAAGGTACGTCACGCGCGCTTCCTGACCTTGTGCACATTTTCTTTTTTTTTTCTTTTTCTTTGAACGCATGGCGTACTTTCAGTGCGATCGTGCGCGCGCGGGTGAGTGGCGGCCTCTCGCGGCGGCCGCAGTCACCATGTTCAAATCAGCCAATGGCGTGGAACCTGCCCTGTGACGCCGTAGGCATAATTTTTCTTTTCTTTTTTTGTCGAGAGAAGAGGCAGCGCTTTTTAGATGAATTTGCGAATTTATTGTAAATCCCAGGCCGCGTGCTGCGTTATGCTGTTTGGCTCGCGTGTTCTCGGGAGCCTCGACTACCGATCGGCAGCGTTTTCTGACCATGCTGAAAAAGTGTTGCAGGGCCGCTTGAATACAGAGCCTTCTTTTGTCATGTTTACTCTGTGTCAATGTTTTTTTTTTTATTCCTGTTGCTTTTCTGTGTGTGTCATAGAGTTGTGCGCCGCCGCGCCGCGCCGCACCGCCGCCTGTTTTTGGTCACGCCGCTCGCGCCGCCGCCGAAGTCCCAAGAAAGATCACGCCGCCGCCGCGCAATAATTGCAGCGCGACGCCGTTAGTCTTTTCTTTTAATTCGAATGGGGAATATTTAAATAAAATACAGCACTTCGCCGGAGGAGCTCTTCTCGATGTGTCCATGTAATGAACTGTCCATTTCAGCGGCCGCTGAATAGCGGGAGCTCGGCGAGAAGCGCGCCCCCTGTTTCCGGTTCTTGTTCTGCAGCGCCATGATGACATCACGAAGCTTCCATACACTATAGACACAAATGATAGGGACGGAATGCGCTTCAGTGCAACGAACACAGCCCTCAGATATCCGATTTTTGGTGCACATGTCTTTCGATCCTGTTAGCCATCGATTTAGGTTTAATGCGGCCGCTCGTCTAACGCAGCTGTAAGGTCGGTACGCATTCTCGGCATCGTGCTCAAACATCTGGGACACATTCATATGCAAATTCATACTTGAAAAGTTCCTGTTTCTGTGCATTTTGTCCACTCTCTTCTTACGCTAGGAATGTGCTGGCGGGTTCGGTGCGGCGACGTGGTCAAGAGCGAGGTGACATCCCGGCTCACCGCTTTTTCGAATCACTGAATGCGCTCTGCCGAAATGGACTGTGTACATCTCCTTTGGATGAACGCACCGAGAATAGCTCCCCAGAAATTGTAGTATCTTTTTCTTCTCCAGAAATATCACGAGTACTACCTGACCTTAACGCTGCCGCGTCCTCCAGCCTTAAAGGCCAACTCCGGCGATTTTTCGAGGTCGATGGATCTCAATGAAATTCGCTGGGTACGTTCCTTTGCACGTTTCCGTCATTTATGCCAAATCAGGCTTGAGACATGCGCAGATTGTTTGCAAATGAATTTTAAAGAATGTCTGCAAACGCCCTCCTGGCTTGACACAATTATTGGCAACATTGCGTCTGTGACGTCAGTATTGGGAAAGCGGCGGAAGTGACGCAGCCGAGGGCACCGCTAACTTCGGCCGCTACAGCGAGCGTCTGCTGTGCTGGCCGAGACACTGTCAGTATCAGACGCGGCTCTGTCAGTCGCAGACATTACAGCTGATGCGTGGCGGGCTGACCTCTCTACTGTGCGCCTGCTCGCCCCGGATGTCACAGTTTTCATACTCCGCGCCGGCGTGACCGGCACGCCTTGCACGACTTCCGGTTCGTTCGTGACAACGTCTACGTCATACGTAGACAGTACACTCGGTTGGGTTTCGGTTTCGGTGTAGCGCTTTTTTGTTGATTTAAAATTATTCTCCAATTTGCCGAGTATTTCTGCTATCGGGCCCGTAACAGGAGCGCCTCAGGAACATAAAAGCACCATTACTTTGACATAACCAAAAAATCGCCGGAGTTGGCCTTTAAAGGGCGACGGCCCGATTCGCTGGATAGCATATTCTTGGAGTCTTGGACCTAGTAGAGTGTGCATAAATATATAAAATAGATAAGTAATATATATATATATATTGTAAGGAAGACAGCGCCGCTTGCACAAGGTCGTGCGCTAGGCAAACGGAGGAAGACAACGACGAAGGGTCAGAATAGAACAGCCGGCCTAGCGAACAGGCGTTGTCTCTGTTCTCTTCCTTTACAATGGCGCAGTCGACGAAAACGAAGTGTTTTGTCCCCGCTTCTTCGTCCATGGCACCCGCCAACGTACAGCCGCAGTAAGCGCGCGTTGAGGACGGCGTCCAGGCCTCCTCGGCACCTGCTCACCTGCCGCCAGTGCCACCACCATTCAGGGACGGCGTCTAGGGCTCATCGACGGCTCCGCACCGTTTCACCGCAGCCGTGATACCTGTTCACGAGCAGGGACGCCGTGAACATGGATTCATCCGCTGTGAGGACCGGGGCCGCCGCGTACACCGTGGACACCGCCCATGGTACGTCGGGCGCCTCAACCGACAACGGCGCTGAACTCTTGCGTGTCCTCACGAAACTCTATCAACACCACCGTGTGACGTCGTTGAACTCAGGGTTCTTGCCTGCTGCTTCACCATCGTCAGTTGTTTGGGCAGTGCCGGTGTTCCGCGGCTTCCAGGACGACGTCTTCGGGTGGGTTGAGACTATCAACTCGCTCGGCACCCACCACGCCTGGTCGGACCATCAAAAATGGCTGATTGCCATCGACCGCCTTCGCGATGCTGCCAAGGCATGGCATGCCTACGAAGGCGTCCGGCAGCGATCCTGGTCGGAGTGGTGTGCGAGGTTGACGAGTCTCTTTCGCCCGCTTTTTCAAGCCTGCGACCCCCTGCCTACCGACCCACAGTCTACCGCGGATGGGAGCTGCGACGAAAACCCCTTCGACGGTACAGTTGTGCCCTGCAACCCTTGCACAGAGAGCATCGCAGAAGGCAACGCGGTAGACACACACACCGGCCGCGAGCAGGGTTCCCCGCCACAGAGCTCCTATTCCACAATGTTACAATCGACAGTACCATCACCAGAGACCACGACCGCCTTCAAGCAACAATGGTCGGTGACGCGCCCTCCAAGACCAGCAGCGTGTGCGAACACGCAGTTACCAGGTCTTCTCCTGCCTGATACGTACGTCTATCGGGAAGGTCGGGAAGAGCCCATGTCATCCATCACTGTGTTCCAAGACCCACCAGAGCCGCTAACAATACCAGAGCCTCTTCACATACTATCGTCTACCCTGAAGAAGCCTGCTCCGGAACCACCTATCATGGCAGCCGATGTCCCACCCATACCGCCTCCAGGGCCGTCGGACGCCCGCCACTTGCAAAGTGGTGAGCCCCTAAATGAAGGCGAGGCGTCTGCGAAAGTTATCATCCAAGACCGGTCACAAGAGCTCAATTCTACCGATGGTTCGCATGGTGACCTAAGCTCCCCTGACCTGGGCAGCTCTGCGGGACGAGACATTAGGGTGGACGTAAACCCTGCCTTCCAACTGAAGCCTGCCTATGAGGTCACGGTGCTTATCTTTCCTCAACATGAAATGTCACGGCCGTCAACCTTACGGTGCAAAAGATCGCCGACAGCACGTTCAGGAGTGCGACGGGACGATCGTCGGAGGCACCTCCATCCATCAGAGTGACTATTCATTGCTAACCGCTCGTTGCGCCTTCTGTAGAGCACGTTGAATCGCAGCGTGGCCGAGACCTTAGGCCGCAACGAGGCAGCCAATGTCGGCCACCTGAGTCATCGACATTACAGCAAGACACGTCGTGGCACGAACAAGAGAGACCACCCAGGCACAGCCAGCACCGCCCGCCAGAGACGTTTTCGCTAAAGATGGCACTTCAGGGTCCATGGCCTGTGGTCTTGCGACGACCAACGCGGCACAGCCAGTGTCGCCCGCCTGAAACATCTGCACTTCACCCAACACAGTCGCACAAGTACCGAGACCTGCAAAGACCGGCAAGAAACAGCCGACCCCGCCCTCCAGAGACATTTCCGCAGCTCGACTGCCATGCAATGCCGCAGTGTGGCCGAGTGTAAGGAAGACAGCGCCGCTTGCTCAAGGTCCTGGGCTAGGCAAGCGGAGGAAGACAACGACGAAGGGTCAGAATAGAACAGCCGGCCTAGCGAACAGGCGTTGTCTCTGTTCTCTTCCTTTACAATATATATATATATATATATATATATATATATATATATATATATATATATATATATATATATATATATATACATATATATATATATATATATATATATATATATATATATATATATATATATATATATATATATATATATATATATATATATATATATATATATCGGTGCGTTAGTACACTTTTCCATTTCATTCTTACTCGAGTGAATCGATAAATAAATACAGAAGTAAAGAGAATGGCAAACTCGGAATATAGCTGAGCTAGTTGGTAGGTATTCGTGTTAAGAAGACATGACGTGGAAACACGGATGTAAGAGAAAAGTCGAGAGAGTGAACAGCTTTCTCTCACGTAGACCACTACTCGCACTTGATTGATAGGTATGGGCTCTTACGTGGGGATGCGCAGAGTGAGTGAATAAACTTTATTAAAAGTCCGGACGAGGCGGGGGGAAGAGGGGATTAACCCCTGTCCCGTCCCACTCTCCGTCGATGATGGCGTCAGGTGACGGCTTGAAGCCCTTGCACCCGGGCGGCATCCTCGGCTTGCCGGACGGCCCAAAGTTGGTCGGTCAGCTTGTCGCTGGTGAGTGCCGCCTCCCAGCGGCAGCGACGCCGACGCAGCCGATCCTCAGCAGTGACCACAGCCGCGGCTAAATATTTTTCTACCTTCGGTTCCGCCGCTGTGTGATTTTTCAGTTGATAGCGGCGTTTCTGGCGTCTTGACTACTCTCCTGTGTCCGTGTTTGCACGCCCTGTTTTTATAAAGGGCCCCTAACAGCCTCTCAAAACACAACAAAAAAAATAAAAAACAACGAGCGCATTATTCTCTTTTGGCGCTTCTTGTCTTTTCGGTGCACTTCGTGATGCCAGAACAGTGATTCACGTGACATCATCAGGGTACATACTCTCGACTGGTCCATATACGAGAAATAACTGTTGTGGTTTGTGTCCCACACTGCTTTGCCATGCAGCCGCCCACCCGCTCTTGCTTCTCTCGCACGACTATCGTGCGCGATTAACTGATTTCGCTCCATTTTGTGCGTTTGCGACCGCGCATGCAGAGATATAACAGATTGTAGCCGACAAGCGCGAAATCATGATAGGTTCAACGCTTAGTGCTGACATTGTACGCGTGCTTTATGAATAAATAAGTGGCAAGGAGATGTCCGCTGTAAGAAGGGTATTGAAGGCGAGAACAAAACCAATGGAAAAGGCGCCGGATTATATTATTCTTCCAACGGACGCACTCTTTACAGCGGAGACGATGCAGCTTTCCAGAAAGAAGGCGAGACCGCTTCGACAGTTTTTTGTATATATTTTATCGCGTTAGCAATTGTATGGACACTAAGGACAGGTTTTCACCGTCGCCGTCATGTTCCGTATAAACTCTACATGGATAACATCGCTCCGCGCATTGTATGTTCTACCCGCGAGTAAAAGCTCTCGAGCGTTGACAAAGAACGTGCATCTAAAGCAGAGATGAAACAAGCTGGCCATCTCCCTCACACGGAATAACATCAACCCGCGTGCGAGGCCTGCCGTCGATTGCTCCTCAAGCAGAAGGAAACGCCCCGCCCGTCATTTGCTGGGCGAAGGAGCAGGAAGGGATGTCTGCGGAGGGGGACTGCGTAACTCGAGCAGCAACTGTGAACTTTGACTATAAGGGCGTGGTCGAGAGCGCTGGCACGCGCGCTATTTCGGCAGACATCCCCCAGCGAACGGCTCATATACCTTCTACGCGCTGTCAGCGCTGTGATCTCACTGCTTCGCGCTCGGACCACTGATACGACAACCTGACCGAAAACCGCTTTTCTCCCGGGAGCGACCGTACACTCTAAAAAGTAAAGGAGGAAATGGGGGGTCGAGGTTACTCCTTTAGGGGAGTAACTAACCTGCCACACCCATTACTCCTTTTGGGGGGCAACTGCGACGGGACGAACCGTTACTCCCCGTAGAAGTTGCTCCTTCAGGGAGCAACTGACTTGAGCAACGGATGCTCTTTGTGAAAACTCCCACGGGAGCAACGGTTACTCTTTCTCGATACTCCTCAAAGGAGGAACGGATAGTCTTTTTCGACACTCCCGTGGGAGGGACGGTTACTCCTTCCCAGTACTCCTGAAGGGAGGAACAGATAGTCTTCTTCAATACCCCCAAGGGAGCGACAGTTACTCTTTTCAATTACTCCTCTAGAGAGCAGCCGTTGCTCGTTTCCTAAACTCCTAAAGGGAGGAACTGATGCTCTTGGTCAATACTCCTATGGGAGTGACACTTGCTCCTTACAAATACTCCCGAGGGAGGAAAAGATAGCCTTTTTCAATACTCCCAGGGGAGCGACAGCTTCCCTTTACAAGGAGGAATGGATGCTCTCTGTCAATACTTCCACGGGAGCAATGCTTGCTCTTTCTGAACACCAAATGGAGTACTAGATACCCTTTCCCATTAGTCCCGCAGGGAGGAATGGATATTATCTCTCAATCCCCATGGGAGCGACAGTTACTCTTTCACAACATTCCTCATCGGAACATCATGCAGTTAATCATCGTCAATGCCTCTCGATGGACTAACGTTTGCTTGTATTGAGTGCTCCTCAAGAAACCAGCAGTCCAGCTCTCCCATCGGCAAATGAAAAAAAGTTTTGAGGAGCATGATTTTCATCGGGTTGCGCCAAGTCTGACACAAATGCTCCAGGAGAGGGCAGAAATCCAGATCTATTTGTGAGAAAAATACTTTATTGAAATCAGTCTGGCTGTTCACTGGCTCAATATGGTTAGAGGCACACGGACGAGTGACGTCGGCCGCAAGACGCTCTGAACTTTCAGAACTTGACACAGGAGATCGAAGGTCCGCTGAGCTTTCTTGCTGAAAACAATGTTCAGCGCCCAGTATAGCGCGATTTGTGTGGCAATGGCTGCCAAAAGGCTAGTCTCCTTCATAGCAAGGCCCTCCAGGCGCACAATAAATTCCCTTGAAGTCAACAAGCTTCCATTGTATGTCACTGTCGGCACATGATGCGTCTTGGTGGGGTCCTACAAAAAAAGGCACATATTAACACAAGGCTTGTTCCTTCATTATTACAGCAGCTGCTTCATGTAGCAACAGATAAAACCTAATGCTTTACGACACACTGACAAATAAATGAAATTGCAACTTATTTGCAAAACATGGTTCGACACTGGAAGGAACATTCTTAACAAGTCAAAGAACTTGCAGTAAGGCTACAGGTTTATCCACAGGTTAGAGACTGGTCTCGTCTACACGGAAGCCACAAAAAAAACAAAAAAAATGTGCAGCGTTGGCTCCTGTACCTTTTTTCCATCTGATCAGCAAAATGCGAGCAAATTCATTGTGGTAGGTGGGAGTTGAGCTGTTCCAATGAATTATCGACTTCACAGACTTACTTTCCTGCACTAATTAGATACCCATCGTGCCACGTAGCTCCTACCATGATCACTTGAGTGTACATTTTTTCCGAATAAACCCAGTGTCTTTGGGTGGCCAGCACCTAAAACGGTATCTTGAAGCGACCATCCGTCGTGATCCTTTCACATCCATAAACAAGATTATCGCTGGATGCACCGGCGATAATGCCACGAGTAATGACCATCTCAGCTGACTTGCTCAATATTTTCGGCATAGTGCCAGGTTGGTGTGTCTTGTACATGGCCGCATGTCTCGCAACAGTGAAATACCAAAGACACAGCCCTTTCTCCCAAACTTCACCACTACTGCACGCATTGGCACACTCGGCCATGATCTCATCAATCGACAGAATTGTGGAGTTAAGAACTGCATTATCGACGAAAATATTATTGTAAGCCATTCCATTGGAGGCATGAAAGAACCGAGCATACACAGCATGCTAGCATGACTACAGCAATGACCCGCAAGTAAACAGAGTGCGAGAAGACCATGCCGTCTCTGGTCTTGGTGGCCTTAATTTTGCCAACAACTCACACAAAAAACATTTCAGAACTATGTGACCTTACAGATGGCTGTGAATTGCAAAAGATGATTGAATAATTGATGATTGCATAAATGTTTACGGGTAAAATAGACTTCAAATCTTCCCGAAAAAAATTGTGAAACTAGAGAAAATATGGGATTTGTCGCATGTTTGACCGCATTTTTCATACTGATGCGGTCTAAGTAAAAATCCTCGTCATGCAGCGTTTGATAGAAAACTTCGTCTTTAAGTAATGAAGAAAGTCTAATCAAATAATGTTTTGTTTTAAGGAAGAAAATAATTTTTGAATTTGGCCCTCCGAACGCGCCCTGCATTTCATTTTGTAGCCATTTCGCCGCAAAGCACGTGGTCGCTCTTCCAGCTGACACTCGTCACAGGCAGCGCCAAGATGCGAGATGTATGTCAGTGGCTCGTGAGTCGTCGAAAGTCTTGTTGCGTTGATGTCAGGGCGACGAGTAATGAATTGGCGTTACAATGTGAGCTTGCTTGGCGGGCCCAATGGGAAGTATGGACGCCCGAGACAGCTTATGGCGTCGTTGGCACAGTGTGCTACAGGGCCGTCTGCACAACTAGCATACACATACCGAAAGAAATAATGCACTTTGTACACACTTTCTTTCGGGGTATACGTGTTGTGCAGACGGCCTCTAGCACATTGTGCCAACGACGCCATAGGCTGCTCTCGGGCGTCCATACTTCCTATTGGGCCCGCCAAGCAAGCTCACATTGCAACGCGTATTGATTACTCGTCGCCCTCAGATCAACGCGACAAGACTTTCGAGCACTCACGAGCCACTGACATACATATCTCGCATCTTGCCGCTGCCTGTGACGAGTTTCAGCTGCAAGGGCGACCACGTGCTTTGCGGCGAAGTGGCAACAAAAAGAAATGCCGGGCACTTACGGAGCGCCAAATTCAAAAATTATTTTCTTCCTTAAAACAAAAAATGATTTGATTAGACTTTCTTCATTACTTAACGACAAAGTCTTCCATCAAATGCCGCATGACGAGGATTTTTACTTGGACAGAATTAGTATGAAAAATACGGTCAAACATGCGACAAATCGCATAAGTTCACAATTTTTTTCGGGAAGATTTGAAGTCTATTTTACCCCTAAACATTTTTGTGCTATAATACATTTTCCTGAAAATCATACTATTATTAAGATTGGTTAGGGGGAGTTGAAGATAGCACAAGAAAAAATCACGAACATTGGAGAGTTTTGTAGTTTTTGAAGATACGTGGCTGGTAGTGAAACACAAAAATTTCGGAATTAGTGAATAGGACACCTAAACAGAACCACTACGATAGCGCCAGCGTGGTTTCAAAGCTGAACACAGGAAAATAGATTTTATACACATTTTTCTATTAGGCACGGTTTAACAAATACAAGCGAACTTCGAGGGGGCGCCATGATCGTCAAAATTTTTATCGAGCAAAAATGTTTTGCCACAATACTCTATGTGGCACAGGAAAAAGGCACAAATTTTATCAGCAAAATCTGCGATGTGCGAGCGCCACGTCTGGGACACTTGGCATGGAATGACCCAATAATAATATCTGGGGTTTAACGTCCCAAAACCACGATATGACTATGAGAGACACCGTAGTGGAGGGCTCCAGAAATTTCGACCACCTGGGGTTCTTTAACGTGCACCTAAATCTAAGTGCACGGGCCTCAAACATTTTCGCCTCCATCGAAAATGCAGGCGCTGCAGTCGGGATTCGATCCCGCGACCCGAAGGTCGCGAGATCGAATGACAGGGTCAACAGTTGAGTGCCATAACCACTAGACCACCGTGGCGAGGCTTATCCATTGAAGGTGCAACTAGCAACTGAGCAAAGAGGCTTATCCATTTGAGAGGCCTGTTTTATAAAGAAACTAACTACGAGCAAGACTTCGATTTGGGCGAGTTGGTACATGCTTAGCTGGGGAAAAACAGCGCAAAAAAGGACGAGGACGCAGGAACACAGTACACTGTACGAGCGCTGAACTTACAACTGACATCTTTATTGCACCAACCGCTCGTTTTTACAGCGCATCAAGCCGAGCACGCCATTCCAATCAAACCGCCAATCAAAATCATCAGGTATGCAAACTACATTGTCACTGAAAGCTATCACATGTACATGAATTTCACGTTCTGTTTTGCCGTTTGCCTTCTTTAAAAATTGTGTGTTCTCAAAACAGAATTTGAAATCGTGGAAACGTTTTTTATCAGGGAAGCAGGAGACAGTTGCATCAGCAAGCCATCTATTTTACTCACTGACGCTGAGATTCAATATCTCAAAGGTTTCATGTAAATTATTTCCTTTGCTGTGTTTTTTGTTGGTCATCCTCTAATTTTCCATCGACTAACTCTCAATCATTGTTATCGCGGTAAGTGAGCCTGCGCCTCGAACATGGATTGTTTGTTGTTGTCTTTTTGTGTTTTTTTGTTGCTTGTTCATCCTTGTTAGGAACTGGTTTGTTCATTTTATCTGAGTGTGAAGGATTCATGCGCACGGTGTAATTCATGTACACGTGATAGCTTCCAGTGACAATGTAGTTTGCATACCTGATGATTTTGATTGGCGGTTTGACTGGAATGGCGTGCTCGGCTTGATGCGCTGTAAAAACGAGCGGTTGGTGCAATAAAGATGTCAGTTGTAAGTTC
Organism: Rhipicephalus sanguineus; assembly: GCF_013339695.2. Classification (NCBI taxonomy): domain Eukaryota; kingdom Metazoa; phylum Arthropoda; class Arachnida; order Ixodida; family Ixodidae; genus Rhipicephalus; species Rhipicephalus sanguineus. The sequence continues at coordinate 19,954,162 of NC_051181.1, read as the reverse complement.
AGCGCTCGTCCAGTCTACTGTGTTCCTGCGTCCTCGTATTTGTTTTAGCTGTTTTTCCCCATCTAACTGAAGTTTTTCTCAAAGCGGTGTGCAACAAGCAGACTAAGTGGTTTGATAACGATACTACTACTCACGGGACCTGGCTGGTCACTCGAGCATTTATTCTTGCTCTATTTTCGATCACGTCCACTTCTCTAATGTCTACAGACACTTGGAAGTCTTCGTCGAAACGCTATAAAAATAAGAATGCCAGAACTCAGAAGGGAACTGCGTAACACACGGATGAAAAGTTCGAAAGTGTCATGGTTTCAATGCTCGCCAACAAAGATTCACAGCCTACTTTTGCCACAAGCATTCATACTATTTATATATCCCAAATTTCCGCCATAGCAAGTGACAAGCGCGACATTTTACTACAACTAAAATTAAAACACACTATAACGAGGTTCGACTACTGGCAGTGTCGGCTACTCATACACGTGCAGCAGCGCTAGATGCCGAACACTACTGGAATTGACGCCTTGCGTGGCCTCGAGCAAGAATATCGTACTCAACAGAAGTACCATTCACGTTTTCTATGATGAAAGAAGTGAGGGCTAAATTCTGTGCATCAATGTTGCCATCAAGGCTGACATGGGACCAAATTTGGCAATAACAAAAAATTTAGCGCTGCCGGATTTTTATATAAAATGGACGATGCTCAAAACTGTAACACAAGCTGCAGTAATCGATGACAAACGCTGCTGCAACCGCTACAACATGACGATCAAGCACTCACCGTTAAGCCGATGGTGGAGACGTCAACTTCAGAGAACATGTCCAACTCCTTTATGTTCCATTGAATCCCGCCCCGTCTACGGCTCGTCGAAAGTGATGACGGCATTTCTGTCGCCGTACGTAACGAGGCACTTCGATGACATTGGGCGACAACGGCGCAAGACAAAGAACAGTTCTCAAGCCTGCCGCGGCACATGCACTCGCTCACACATACGCGGTGTAGTGTCTCTACGACTCGATTGCTCTAGTCCTGAAACACCCAAAAGTGAAACGAAGCCGATGAAAAGAAGCTGCCCAATATAGTGCATCCCACAATATAGTACATCCCACATCCTGCGGGATGTACTATATTGCCACCTGCCCAGCATGACAGGTATGGCGAGCGCGAGCCAACAATCCACAAGAATGGAAGAAGACGTTTTGGGACAGAGCGCGCTCTCGCTCTGAGTGGTTGTTGTTGTTGTGTTGGCAGCCATCTTCCCAGTCTTGTGTGCGTCTCTGCCGGTGCAGTATTTCCCAGTTCAAGTCTTTCTGTAGCACGTGACAACTGGTGGAGGTGCTGGGTAGCCCCCAGCCGATGTTCCAAACGCCTCCGGGTAGCCCTGTACCTGTAGTGACAACACCTGTTCACCGGGCCAGCCGAAGAATCCGAGGACTACCTCCTGAGCGTGGACCTCTTCCCGAAATGGCCTCAGCGACACCCCAGAACGCTGCGGAAGGCACTGCAACCGCGCCTTATACGCTGCAGAAGCCACGAGTACCGAAGGTGTTCCACGGTTCCGTCTTCGAGGACGTCGAGGACTGGCTGGCTCAATTCGAACGGGTCGCCGATTTCAACGGTTGGACCGACGCCGACAAGATGAGGAATGTCTATTTCAGCCTGGAGGACGGCGCTCGTACTTGGTACGAAAACCGTGAGCCCTTCCCATCTTGGAGCGTCTTTTGCCGTCAGCTGCTGGCAAGTTGGGCCAATCCCGATCGCCGTGAACGAGCCGAGAGAGCAATTCAGTCGCGCATCCAAATGCCGAATGAAAGCGTCATGATGTACGTTGAAGACATGACGAGCCTCTTTCGTCGAGCTGACCCGGACATGGCAGAGGAAAAGAAGCTTCGCCATTTAATGCGAGGAGTTAAGGAGCAGCTTTTTGCTGGCCTCGTTCGATGTCCCCCAAAGACTGTGGCAGAGTTTTTGACCGAAGCCACAACAATGGAAAAAGTGCTGCAGCAGCGTACTGCCGGCGGACATGTAGTCACACCAATCGGCATGTGCACAGTCAGAGTAAGCATTCGTGGACGTACGCTTCTCGCATGCTGCCTCGTACTTCGTGAATGTTCTCGCGATCTAATCCTGGGAGTCGACTTTTTGCGGGAGTACGACGCTATTATCGACCTTCGGGAGCGTACCGTGACTTTTTCGACAGAGAGAGCAACTCTCGATTCCGACGACAGCCATGACAGCACATTTCGCGTTTCTGCCGACAGCATAACGTTGCCTCCGCGTTCGAGTGTCCTGGTTGATGTGGTGTGCGACAAGTTACGTGATGGTGAGGCTATCGCCGAAGGCAACTTCACGCTTTTATTCAAACTAGGTGTCTGCGCGGCCCGCAGCCTCGTCACGCTTTCTGACGGACGTTCTGTGCTGCTTGTGACCAACTTCAGTAATGAGTACCGGCACCTTTTTCGTCACACCGCCATCGCTTTTGCCTACCCTGTCGCAGACGTTGCTGAATGTTTCACGTCTACATCGGTGGACGATGGGCTTCAACCGACATCAAGAGACGTGACTTCGTCACTCTCCAAGGTTGATATTGATTCGACCCTCTCGGAGCAACAACAGACAGCTCTGCGTGAACTGTTACTTGAATTCAAAGAGTGCTTCGCGTCCACCTCGAAGGTTCTTCAGACGCCCATCACCAAACACCGAATAATTACGTACACCGACGCCTCGCCCATAAAACAACAGCCTTACCGCGTTTCGGCAAAAGAACGCGATGCTATCAATGCACAAGTCGAAGAGATGCTGCAAGATGACGTTATCCAACCTTCCAAGAGTCCCTGGTCCTCGCCGGTCGTTCTCGTAAAGAAAAAGGACGGAACGCTGCGTTTCTGCGTGGACTACAGAAAGCTTAACAGCGTGACTAAAAAAGACGTCTATCCACTGCCCCGCATCGATGATTCACTCGACAGACTGCGGCGGGCCATGTATTTTTCATCTATAGACTTGAAAAGCGGGTACTGGCAGATTGAAGTTGATGAACGAGATCGCGAAAAAACTGCCTTTGTTACACCGGATGGCCTGTATGAATTCAAAGTACTTCCCTTCGGCCTATGTTCTGCACCTGCCACATTCCAGAGAATGATGGACACTGTTCTTACCGGTCTAAAGTGGCACACTTCCCTAGTTTATCTGGATGACGTCGTCGTGTTTTCTGTGACCTTTGAGGAGCACCTGAAGCGTCTGCAGACTGTACTGGAAGCGCTCCGCACTGCTAACCTCACGCTAAAGCCAGAAAAGTGCCACTTTGGCTACAAAGAACTTAAGTTTCTCGGCCATGTTGTGAGCGCGGATGGTGTTCGACCTGATCCTGACAAGAGCACCGCCGTAGCCTCGTTTCCTGTTCCCCGTGATAAGAAAGCAGTACGTCGCTTTCTGGGACTTTGCGCGTACTATCGCCGTTTCATCGCCAACTTTTCCAGGATTGCGGAACCGCTAACTCGACTGACTCGTGAAGACGTACCGTTCGTCTGGAATGAAGAGCAGGATGCGGCTTTCACTGAGCTACGGGATCGTTTACAGACACCACCAGTTCTCGCTCATTTTGATCAGGATGCCGTTACTGAGATTCATACTGACGCCAGCAACGTGGGTCTTGGTGCTGTCCTCGTCCAACAACAAGAGGACGTGGAGCGAGTGATAGCTTACGCCAGCCGCACTCTCTCCCGCGCCGAGGTAAACTACTCCACGTCAGAGAAAGAGTGCCTCGCGGTTGTGTGGGCCACGATGAAATTTCGGCCTTACCTTTACGGACGTCACTTCAAGGTAGTGACCGACCATCACTCGTTGTGCTGGTTAGCCAACCTACGTGACCCGTGCGGACGACTGGCACGATGGAGTCTTCGTCTGCAGGAATTCGATTTCACTATCGTTTACAAATCAGGCCGCAAGCACGAAGATGCCGATTCATTGTCCCGTGCACCTGTCGAAGCTTGTGACCACGACGTTGAAGATGACAGCGGCTTCCTTGGGGCCCTTACTACAACGGATCTGATTACACGACAGCGCGAGGACGCCGAAATCCGCGCAATCATCGAAAACCTCGAAGGGCGCAACTCTCCCATACCTCGACGTCTTTCTCGAAGTCTGTCGTCGTTCTGCCTGCGAGGTGGTGTTCTGTATAAGAAAAACACGAACGGCAACGAGAAGACCTACCTTCTAGTCGTACCCACTGACATGCGTGACGACATACTTCTCGCCTGCCACGACGAGCCCACATCTGGTCACTTGGGTTCCTCTCGAACTCTCGCCAGAGTTCGACAAGCGTACTACTGGCCCAAGCTTTCCGCATCTGTTAAGCGGTACGTAAAAAGCTGCCGCGAATGTCAAAGCCGCAAATCCCCGCCACTGAAGCCCGCGGGGCTTCTGCAGCCGATCACACCACCTAGGGCGCCGTTCGACCAAATAGGAATGGATTTGCTGGGCCCCTTTCCATTGTCATCTGCTGGGAACAAGTGGATCGTAGTTGCCACAGATTATTTAACGAAATACACCGAAACAAGGGCGCTACAGCGCGCTACGGCTTCCGATGTTGCCCAGTTTTTTATAGACCAGATCGTTCTTCGACATGGCGCCCCGTCATGCGTAATTACAGACAGAGGACCAGCTTTCACGGCCCAGCTCATTGACGACGTATTCAAGCTTAGTTACACGAGTCATCGCAAGACCACAGCATATCATCCGCAAACCAACGGCTTGACAGAGCGACTGAACAAAACCATCGCCGATATGTTATCCATGTACGTTGATGTCCGGCATAAGACGTGGGACCAGGTCCTACCGTACGTCACATTCGCGTACAACACTGCCATCCAGGAAACTACACGATTCACGCCTTTCCGCCTTGTCTATGGACGTGAGGTCCAGACTATGTTGGATGCTATGCTTCCACACGATTGCGACGCTTTGCTGACAGCTGACGCTGTCCAACTTACCCAGTACGCTGAAGAAGCTCGCCAGTTAGCGCGCCTGCACATTAAACAACAGCAGATTGCAGATGCACGCCGCTACAATTCTCGCCATCGAGAAGTTAAATACCATCCGGGCGATCAAGTTTGGGTGTGGACTCCAGTTCGCCGCCAAGGGTTGTCTGAAAAACTGCTCAGTCGCTACTTTGGACCCTACAAGGTGTTGCGACGCGTTAGTAACGTGAACTACGAGGTTGTCCCCGATGGAGCCTCGTTGCCCCGGCGTCGAAAGCACCCCACAGAGATTGTGCACGTTGTACGACTGAAGCCGTACTTCACGCGGTAGTGCGACTTGACTTTGTTGCTTTGTTTTTGTCTGTGCGTACTTTCTGCTGGTTCACGTTTTTTCGTCTTTGCATATTCACTTGCAGAGCATCGAAAGGATGCCTGTTTCTTTTTTTTTAAGAGGGGGAGTAATGCCACCTGCCCAGCATGACAGGTATGGCGAGCGCGAGCCAACAATCCACAAGAATGGAAGAAGACGTTTTGGGACAGAGCGCGCTCTCGCTCTGAGTGGTTGTTGTTGTTGTGTTGGCAGCCATCTTCCCAGTCTTGTGTGCGTCTCTGCCGGTGCAGTATTTCCCAGTTCAAGTCTTTCTGTAGCACGTGACAATATTGGGCAGACAAAACGGTGTCTGAATGACAGATTGCGCGAGCACTGCTATAACGCGAGAAATAAGCTTACGGCTGGAGGGTTCCTGGCGGCACACTGCAAATGCTGTGGGTGCTCCCCTGATCTGTATAGCTGCATTGTTATCGGTAGGTCTAGGGATCGGCTCACACGGGAGATAAAAGAAGCCGAAGCTATAAAAGAATTACGACACTTGTGTGTAAGCTCGTCATCGATTTCCTTCTCGGAAAAGGAGATGACCTTCCTTGGTTTAAGAACACATGCAAGATGAGTTGTGCTTTCTCGCGGATGTATAAAATGGGTGTGATTGGCATGAAATAAACAGTTGGAAGTTTGGCGCATACCTATCTCTACGTCTGTGTCCTGTCCCTTTCTTTTATGTGCTGCGCTAATACACGCTACGTATATTGCACAGTATGGGTGCGACGGGGGACCCAATACATATACCACTTCTTTGCATGTAATGCTTGTCCTCAAAGATTACAACAGTCGACTGAAGATAGAATTCCCACAACGTCATAAAATTTTCGCTAGTGATGCCCGAGCTATTTTTAAATCTCACGTCCCCCACTTCCTCAATCTTTGTTCTAACCGCACGAAAACGTTCCACGTGCGTCACTGAGTAATATAGTTCCTCTGTGTCGATCGAGAAAGTCGTCAGCCCAGATTCCTTCTCCACGCACTCCATAAATTCGACCAACTGAGATGAACTGCCGATTCCAAACGGATTGTCACAGGGCAACGAGCTAAGCTGGCGCTGGAGAAAACGGGTGAGGTTAATCAACCACGAACGGCCTTCCGACACAATTGCACGGAACGGGCAAGCAGACTTATGGGTTTTCGCCGTAAAAAAATATTTCTAAAAAACCCGAGCCCCCATTTTCCACTGCTCTCCTGAGACCATCCAAGTGTAGCTCTGACAGTTTGCGAACAGCCAACTTCTTGCACTCCTTAGAATCAAAATAAATACACTTGAAGTTCTTTTGTACAGCGTCCCAAGCCTTGTCTCGAAACATTCCTTTAGGCATCACCACAAACCCCCGTCTTTGTATGCTTGAAGAACGCTAAGATTGTTCTCTTACAGACACTTAACAACGTCCCGGAAAGGAGGTTTCTTGGGAAGCTTGTGACTTACTGTGCGCTTGAGTGAGGCGACGCCATCTCCGACGAGTCTGCCTTTGTCGTCCTCGGGTGCACGGTCTGCCACAGTGCGTACCATAGCCAAAAGTTGATGTCGTTGCTTGCGAGGCTCGTAACTGTATTTGGGTCCCTTGTTCACTACTTGTTCTACCTTTGCAGGCAGGGTCAGGTTTCCCAGAACAGTAACGTTGTGCAGAGTCTTGTTGTGGTTCTCCCGAACTTGACAAGACACCCTGGTGCGTTTCCACAGGAACTCAGTTACCTGGGAGGCCATCTCCATGTAGTTCTGAAGTAGCCGCTCTTCTTTCGGCGGATCCTTGCCTGCTAGCGTGAAGACACGAAGCCAGCCTTCAATTAGCCGAACTTGTCTCCAGTATTCGAATATTAGTATTTTGGAAATCCTTTTTGCCTGCCCTCACGAAGGCTGCACAGCGCCAAACAAGGCCTGCAATTCTAACGGGATGAGTCTCATTTTCAAGTGAAACATGATAGTGCGGGAATGGCACGTCAAGATGGCGATGAGATTGACACAGGTTAAAGCACAGTCTTCATCGGATTTCAGGGACAGGAAAGAGCCCAATGAACTAGAAATGTGGCTTAGCAGAGACTTTCTCTGGGCAAGTTGGTGCGACATTTATACTATTAGGAAGATTCATCTCAAGACTTAATATGTAAAACTATTCATAAAATAGTATTTAAAGAGTCACATCATTTACACACTGCGACATTTACCAGAAATGGTTACTGAAAATAGGTGCTTTCTTTAAACAGTCAATGCCTTAAGTAAGTGCCCCCCCCCCCCACAACCCGGAAAAATATTCCTGGCTGTGGGCCTGGTCATAGTATGTTGGAGCTCTACTTTGAACTTGAAAGTCATACATACTTATGGTCAAGATGGGAGCCGACCGATGGATACACGGGATAGGTTTGAAACAGGAGAAAGTGCCTCAGAGCAGGCTGGCCGACGTTTCGATAGGTGGGCCTATCTTTGTCAAAGGCGCCTTGTCATCCCTGGCGTGTTAGTTTGGAAGGGTTAGTGTTGACGTCATATCCAGAGGTGGCGCTGTTGGTAATTTCTGCCTGGAAAGAAAAAACTCGGAAGCGGCAGAGTGTAGCTTTGCCACATTATTTCAAGAATGTTTGCAACGGCGATGGGGGCTCTCATCTCACAGGTAAAAGGAGCTGGAAAAAAAAGCAGAGAGGAAAAGCGGGGGGGAGGGGGGGTTGGCGGTCTAACAAAGCTGGAGCCACCAAAGGCAATACGAAGAAAAAAGGGGGGAGCTTGAAGAAAATTACACCATCTCCCGCTAAAGGGGACCATGAGGCGATGCGAAGCCGGAGCACTTGCACGATCGCGTTCCGTTGGCGTTCGTTGGGCATGCTACCGACCTCGCGTCGTGGAACGCGAAGAGGGACGCTACGCGCGTCGTATCTTCCATCTAGCCTGGCCGTTAATTCTCACAGGGCGAGCGGGGAACGCGGTCGACAGGCGGGCGAGAGGGGGGCAGCTTAGGAGAGGAGAGAGAAGGGGAGGGGACGCGCATGCGCTCGAGCTCATCGCGGCGTTGCGCAGGAGAGAATTTCGGCATGTCTAGCCCGCGTTTCAGAGGAAGAGTGGAAAGGGGGAGGGGAGAGGGGTATGGGAGAGGGAAAGTGAGAGGAAAAGTGGAGAAGGGAGGGGAGAGGGAAAGTGGAGGGAATGTGGAGAGGGGAGGGGAGAAGGAAAGGGGAGAGGGTGAGTGGAGAGTGAAAGTGGAGAGGGGAGGGGGAGGGGGGAAGGGGAGAGGGGGAGTGGAGTGGAGGTGTGTGGAGAGGGTATGCGCATGCGCAGTAAGCGTGGTCACGCCGCACACCACCGGATTGAGTTCGGCCTTAAGATACTTCGCATCTAAAACAGGAAAGGCGCAGCGGCAGCAGGGCGGTGAGTCTAGCCATCACAAAGGGCCGCAGAAGATGATGGGGAGGACAACTACCGTCCGGGAAAGCGGTAAGCATGCGTTTAAATGTCCACATGTCGACTTTAAAGGCCAACTCCGGCGATTTTTCGAGGTCGATGGATCTCAATGAAATTCGCTGGGTACGTTCCTTTGCACGTTTCCGTCATTTATGCCAAATTACAGGCTTGAGACATGCGCAGATTGTTTGCAAATGAATTTTAAAGATTGTCTGCAAACGCCCTCCTGGCTTCCCACAATTATTGGCAACATTGCGTCTGTGACGTCAGTATTGGGAAGGCGGCGGAAGTGACGCAGCCGAGGGCACCGCTAACTTCGGCGCTTCGGCCGCTACAGCGAGCGTCTGCTGTGCACAAGGCGACAGACAGCGTTGGTTTGGCCGGCGCTTCGCTGGTAGTCCCGGCTGTCACAGTTTTCATACTCCGCGCCGGCGTGACCGGTATGCCTTGCACGACTTCCGGTTCGTTCGTAACAACGTCTACGTCATACGTAGACAGTACACTCGGTTGGGTTTCGGTTTCGGTGTTGCGCTTTTTTGCTTATTTAAAATTATTCTCCAATTCGCCGAGTATTTCTGCTATCGGGCCCGTAACAGGAGCGTCCCAGGAACATTGTCACAAATTAGCGGGTTATAAAGCGCGCGCGAGGCCGCTTTCAAACTGCTACGAGACAGAACGGCGCGAACCGCTCGCCAAGAAGCGCGAAAAGACGAAAAAAACAAGCATCAAAAGACGCCGGCGCGCCGCATCCTCCTCACCCACTCGAGCCAGACGCAGTCAACACGATCGAACGCCCGGCAAAGCCTGGATCTATCTAGAAGGAAAGGGTGACGCATCCGAGAGCGATGCCGCCGCGATTCGAACCTACGAGAAAGCTCTCGCCCCTTCTGTAGCCTCGGCTGTACTGCACGCGGAAGAACTCTCCCGACACTTCTAGAAACCGGGGAAGAAGGGATAAAAGCGTGCAAACGACGAGAGTCGAGTAGTGCAGGCAGAGTAGTCAGTGAGAGAATCGAGACAGGAGTGAGTCAGTCGGCCCGGTGATGGTGAAGTTATGCGAAGTGTGGCTCCGTTAGCCAAAGAAGACTTGTTTATGATGGTGTGCGGTCAGTCGAGCGTCGATTTGGAAGAATCCGATGACGACACCGTGTGAGCCGTGACAAGACACGACGACGGTTGAGCTACGACGATCAACGCTGGAGCTGGCGTGAGTGTTTCCTAGAAGAGAAGCATTCGATTACCGTCCAAGTGTTGCGGACTGGATACGCCATTGTTTATTCAGGACTTTAACTGTCGGTGAATAGTTGTAATGCATGCGATTGCATTTGTAGCGTGTGATCTGTTTGTTTAGCTCCCGTTGTGTAAACACCATCTGAGTTATACCGTGAAGTTGTAACTGGTACCAGCCGAGTGTACATGTGTTTGTGGTATTTGTATTGCCTTAACTGAGAATATATTTCGTTTTCGTTTGTGTTGTCGACTCTCGGCTCTGACTCGGTCTTTGGACCACAACCGGCGTTCGCTGGCGCACCAAAGGACCAACTCTAAATTGTCCGCGCTTTCGTGGTGCGTTTTCGGAGGGCCTTGACGCCAGCCCTTAGAATCCGCCCGGCGATTGCCGTCCCCATTAACGGGATTAGTGACAAACATAAAAGCACCATTACTTTGACATGGCCAAAAAATCGCCGGAGTTGGCCTTTAAGTGATATTGAGGGGGGTTTCTTAAAGGAATAGGTGAAGTCATTGGCAGACATATGCACCACGTGTCATCGAAAGCCTCAGAAGTTGGGCCGCCATCCAGTAAAAAAAAGGAAAAAAAGGACAAAATGAAAAAAGTCGCAAGGAAAAGAGGGGAGTTGGGGGGGGGGGCAATCGGAATATGGCGCGGAGAACGTGCTGGGTAGGCGAGCGCTGTGACATTGCAGGGCAGGGGCGGTCGTAGAAGAGCGGAAAGGGGAAAGGAAACCGTGGTTCAAAGGTTCTAGAAAAAGAAAATCACTTAAGAATGACATATGTATATATGCTATATCTACCTTTATATACACAGATATATATAGAAAGATTGAAATGTTTTTCAAAAAGAACATTGGTAGTGTATTATGGAGGCTAGTAGGAATTTTATGTTGCGAATAAAATATTGTTCAAAACATTGATAGTCTACTAGGGGGGCTAGTATGGATTTTAAGTTGCGAATAGAATATTGGTCACGGTTATTTGAAGGCTGAGCGTACTTTACGTCTCCTAATATTAGAGATATCGTGCTATGACTTTTAGTGATTCCAAATTGCCACGTGCTACATTTATTACTGATGAGTGTAGGGATTGAAATTTGTGTATCAAATACGATTCCATGTATTTCCTCTCACGTGGTGTTCGGAAATTTGTTTGTATAATGTAAAGTTTGGCTTGATCGAACTTGTGGTCTTCTTGATTGAAGTGGCTAGCTACTGCTTTTGGTAAATTGTGCTTTGTGTCAGCGCAGTGGCCGTTCAGTCTTGCATGAATTGGTTGTCCAGTTTCGCCTATGTATTGTTTTTTACAGGTGGTACATTCAATGCAGTAGAGAAGGTTGTTTGAAGTGCAAGTGAAGTTCGATGTTACCTTGTGAATGTAATCCGATGCTGTGCTTTTTACGTTAGTGGCCGGCAGTATATGTTTGCATGTAGAGCATCTGGTCCGCCCACAGGGACCAGATGTTGGTGTAGTTCTTGTTGGGCGTTTTGCATGAACAAGCATGTCTTTAAAATTGGCGTTGCGTCTGTAGGCGACCTTAGGTGGTTCGGGGAAGATTTTTTTAAGTTTCTGGTTGTTTGTTAGAATTGGAGAGTATTTTGTGAAGATGTTTATGTCCGGAAGCGCGTTTGAAAATTTTGTAGTAGAAGAGGCGTTGTTGTTGTTGTGGTTTTAGGGCGTGGTTTGAGTGTCGCAGTGCGGTCTAGTATTAGTGCGTCCGTGTAAGCCTTATGAAGGAACGCGTTTGGATGGCTTCTGTTTGCTAGTGTTTCCTTTAGGGTAGTAAGTCTGTTTACGTAATCCTCATCTTCTACGCATATTCGACGTAACCTTGTCGCCTGGCTCCTGAAAATGCCCTGTTTACAATATTTCGGGTGATGGCAAGTGTAATCTAGGCATTGTTGCTTGTCAAATGGTTTTTTATACAGCGTTGTCTTTAATATGCCATTCTCAAGATATATGGTTGTGTCCAGAAAGTTGATGCACTCAGCTGAGGTCTCGGACGTGAACTTTATTGTTGGATGAAAGGAGTTTAGGAATGATGTAAATTTAGCTAGATTGTCCCTGCCATGACCCCAAAATATAAGTATGTCATCAATGTACCGAAGGTATGTGTGGGGTTTGTCTGCGCAGCGAGCCAGGAAGTCTGTTTCCAGCGTCCCATGAATATGTTTGCATAAGTGGGTGCGAGTGGGGTGCCCATGCTTGTTCCTTGTATTTGAAGGTAGTAATTTTCTTCAAATTCAAAATAGTTGTGTGATAGTACTAGTTCGAGTAATGATAAATATACTTCAGTAGAATGTTGTACCTTATGTTGATTTAAGGTTCGCTTTATTGAAGTTAGGCCCTCTGGGATCGGAATATTCGTGTATAAAGCGGTAACGTCTAGTGTGACGAGAATGGCGTTTTGTGGTAGTGTGTCCTTGTTATTGATCTCTTCTTATATTCGCAGTAGGTGTGGGGTATCTTGTACAAATGAAGGGAATGTCTTCGGAATGTCCCCGAGAAAGTGGTTAAGGAATTCGGAGAGGCTCTCGGTCGGGGTGGTGTTGTTTGATACCATTGGGCGCCCTGGAATATTGGCAGTGTATAATTCGGTGGATGGCACTTTGTGAATTTTGGGGAGGAGGTAAAACCGCCCTGCTGCTTTGTTGTTTGGTTTCAGAAACTTGAATTCTGATGGAGTTATTCATTCATCAGCAAGGAGGGATCTAAGTGTGTTAGTAATTGTGAGTGTGTATTGTTCTGTTGGATCGATGTCTAGTTTGCGGTAGTGTTCTGGGTTATTGAGTTATCTGTAAGTCTCATGCTTGTACTTCTGTATTGGCCAAATGACTATGGTTCCTCCCTTATCCGCTTCCTTGATGACAATGTCTTCGCGCGACTTGAGGTTAGAAATGATGCGGCTCTCCGAATAAGTTCCTAGGCTTCTTAGATGATTTCGATCTATTAATGATTTCTGTAGTGATAGCTTTAAGATAAAAGTCAAGTTCTATTGCCTGTTCTGGTTCGGGAGTCCAAGTAGACTGAGCCCTGAACGTTGTAGTACCTGTATCTGCCCCATCGTTATCTGCAAAAAAGGGTCCAATGCGCATTCTTCGTGAAAATTCTGTGAGGTCTCTGTGAAGTTCGAATTCGTCTCTAGTGTTGTTGGTTGGACAAAAGTTTAGGCCCTTGCTAAGGACCCTTGTTTCCTCTAGACTTAATGATCTTGAAATGTCTACAACATTGGACTGCTCCATTTGTATGATGTCAGCTGTGTTTGGTATTTCTCTGCTTATATTGTCAGTTGTTAGCGGGACTAGAGTGGTTGTTCGGGAGGGTGTTCCTTGATTCGAAATCATTTTCTTATTCTGCTTTTCACTCAATTTTTTATTCTCTTTTTCTTTATATTGTTCTAGGTCTCTTTTTTCTTCGGTTGTTAGAATTATGTTCTGGAGCTTTTGGGAAAATTCTTCAATTTGTTCTATGCAATGGCTCTTGAGTATATTTAAGAAAGAAAATGAAGCGTTGTCTAGTGCTGTTTGCCAGTTATCTTGATATTGGGTGGAGAGCTTACCTAAAGCGGGTGTCGCTTTCAGTTTTATTCCTTTGGGAATTGTGTTGTTCTTTATACAGTGCTTGTACGTGTTGAGGTGGCTCGCTAGGTGGTGATAGTTGCACCCGGCGGCTTGTCGTTCTTGGAGCTCTGTCAAACCGAAACTGAGGCAGTGTCGGTAATGAGGAGCTTGTAATTAATTATCTGTCGCGCCCTGCAGCAAACGATGTGCCGTGTTATGACTAACAGGCCCCCAGCAACACATTGCAGCAAAAAAAACGCGGGCCAAAATTCTTGTGTCAGGACTCCTTTAAGTGATTTTCTTTTTCTAGAACCTCTGAACCATGGTTTCTTTTCCCCTTTCCGCTCTTCTACGACCGCCCCTGCCCGCAATGTCACAGCGCTCGACTACCCAGCAGGTTCTCCGCGCCATATTCCGATTCTCCCCCCCCCCCCAACTCCCTTCTTTTCCTTTCACTTTTTTTCCTTTTGTCCTTTTTCTTCCTTTTTTTTTACTGAATGGCGGGCCAACTTCTGAGGCTTTCGATGACACGTGGTGCATATGTCTGCCAATGACTTCACCTATTCCTTTAAGAAACCCCCCTCAATATCACTTAAAGTCGACATGTGGACATTTAAACGCACGCTTCCCGCTTTCCCGGACGGTAGTTGTCCTCCCCATCATCTTCTGCGGCCCTTTGTGATGGCTAGACTCGCCGCCCTGCTGCCGCTGCGCCTTTCCTGTTTCCTTCAAGCTCCCCCCTTTTTTCTTCGTTTTGGCTTTGGTGGCTCCAGCTTTGTTAGACCGCCAACCCCCCCTCCCCCCCCCGCTTTTCCTCTCTTCTTTTTTTTCCAGCGCCTTTTACCTGTGAGATGAGAGCCCCCATCGCCGTTGCAAATATTCTTGAAATAATGTGGCAAGAGCTACACTCTGCCGCTTCCGAGTTTTTTCTTTCCAGGCAGAAATTACCAACAGCGCCACCGCTGGATATGACGTCAACACTAACCCTTTAAAACTAACACGCCAGGGATGGCAAGGCGCCTTTGAAAAAGATAGGCCCACCTATCGAAACGTCGGCACTTTCTTCTCTTTCAAACCTATACCTACTTATGCATACATGAAGACGAGGAGGAGAAGTAACACTGCATACAGGACGGGCGCCAACTACTTACTCAGTTTATTCGTTGCCGAACATTAGCATGTGTACACAACCACACTATCGCGGCATGTGCACCACCACCATCAACAAAAGAGCAAACGCTCAGACACGTGTATGGTCACAGTCTTCGGCAAGATATTTTAAAAGCCTATTTACTATACATATACAATGGGCAAAAGACAATTCATAGACGATACGTTTTTACCTAGCAGTGACATGGATGGCTTGCTGATACATTTTGAGTCCTGTTGCCTGATACAGTTGCTACCCAAAGTTCCGGCTCAGAAGGTTCATTGAAATAAGGAGTTACATTAGTGAAAGAGAGTTGATTGAAGCCTTCCATATCAGACAACAGGGCTCTACGTGAGTGAGCAGACCATCCCTCTCATCATTACAGGGGTGGAATTGCTGCACCATTCTCCGCCACTCTGCCTTTATGGCGCAATAATCTGCCTTTATTTCATTATTGTTAGAAAACTGTTTCGTAGCGGTGTCCCCCCGGGCTGCAAAATGTGAGGCAACAATGCGATGTTCAAAGCCAGTTGCTTTGCACAGAAAGCAGAAAAGAGGCTGTCGTTCAGCTGTCATCTGCGTGCACCTGACGCATTCGAGGCAATAACGCGGCAACGGCGGCCAGTAACGAGGTAAAACATTGAGTACAAGGGCTTATCTACACACCTGGATCTCTGTGATCGCTGATGCGAAAGCAGTTGCGCAAGCGCGTATTTTCATTTCTATGCTTCTGTGTATCAAGCGTGTTTGTTTAAGCGTATACGGGACGGGCGAGATTTACTGGCTGTAGTCTATTGCGGCAGATGTTGGAGAACAAAAGGGAAATGTGGAATGGTCATGTGATTCATAAGGCCAATGGGGTAATACGAAAACAGAACCGCGAGTAAAAAATTACACCATCTCTCACTCAAGGTCATCATGAGGGGATGCGAATCAGCATTGGGGGCGCACACCAAGTTTCTGTTACGTTCACTCGGCGTTTCCGTTAGTGCGTGAGGTTTTAATTTAGTGTTTGTGTTATCATTACGTTGTGTTTGTGCGTTGCTTTCCGCTAGCGCCGAATGAACGAGTGGCGCCGACGTTGACGTTACAGCTCATCTGAACGGGAGCGAAGCGAGAATGACGGAAGCCGACCGAGCGCACGCGCTTATATACACCTGAAATTGGGGAGGGAGAGGAGAGTGGGTTACAGGCTGTATTTGGCTGCGGTGCGGCTGCATCACGTAGGAGGAGAGGCTGCGCCGCGGTTACAGCGAGGGGGGGGGGGTGGAGAGGAGAGAAGGCGACCGAACACCTGCGTAAATGAGGAGAGTGGGAGAGAGAGTAGGTGCATGCGCAGTGGAGCGTGGACGCGCCACCACCGCCGCCGGACACAGCCGCGAGCAAAAGCTGCTTCGCGTCTAAAACTGTGCACCGGTGGCAATTAGAACACTCGCAACTAAAGTACCGTATTTTCGAGCATACAAGCCCCCAAATAATTGACAAACCTTAGAGGTGAAATTGGGTTGCAGGTAACGGCCGAACTTGGTCCCGAAATGCAGCTGGACCACACTGCGCGCTGTGTTTCCGGCTGACTGTCAAACGGGAAAATAAATTTTGCTATTCAGTCAAACCCGCGTCAGTTTATCTTATCGCGAGCGAGCTTGGTGTTCCAATGTTCCAAAGCCGCCATGCCAGGTCGGTGATGATGACATAACAGGCGCCGTCAAGGACCAAGCGTGAGGTCTGCCTTTTGACTACCTAAGTAAGTAAGTATCTCAGTAGGTATCTAAATATACAAGGGGTGTACAAATGAAAAGGTACGAAACGTCGTAAGAGCATGACCGTTAACATAGGTGCTTATGCCGCTATGGGAGAACGTAGCGAGACATCTAGGGATGCGATTGGAGTCTCCGCCATGGATCAGAGCACGCTGGGGAGCCCGCATGCTCAGTAGAGAGGAGACGCTGTTATCAAGAGCGCCATCCAATTTACGCGGCAGTGCGTGTGAGGACAGGATGGCTCTCACATTGCAAAATTCGACGATTGAGGAGTAGCGGGGCGTTATCCCATTTCTGACAGAGGAACATGTTAAACCGGCCACCACTCATCGCCTGCGGTTTTCATGTATTTGGTCCCCTGTAAAAACGTGTGAAAGGGAAGCGCTTCGACTTAAACGACGAACTCAAGGACGCCGTGAAGGACTGGGTCTCGTCACGGCCACAGGAATTCTGTGAACATGTGATTTCCATAGTTCAATAGCAGTCTGTAAGAAAGATAAGGCTTTAGAGGTACCGTGCAAGCGCTGAACACTGAGGTTATTCAACAGATGGCGAGAAGTGCGGGCGGGGGGGGGGGGGGGCGGAGTAATAGAGGGTTCCTGAGGTGTGGGAATTTATAATACATTTTGTGGAAAAGGGTAAGTTGTGAAATCTTACGATGAAGGATTGTGCTGAGGGATGATTAAATGTAAGTTCTACTTGTGCGCCACTCATACTTTGAAGAGATGAAACGTTCCGCGCGACTCTGCACAGCTTCGAGTGAGTTATATAATGCCACGCGCGCTCCCTTTAATATTTCTATGTAACCGGTAGGACACATGTATGACCACTGCCTTTCGCAAACCGCGCCTGAATGTCCGGGAACCTTCCAGATTGTTTTATAATATTCTAATAGGCCTGGGCGCGCAAACGCGAACAGTTGAGTTTATTCTGGAACTAGCGCAGCCACCAGCGATAAGACTAGAATGTTCGATGCCGCATGTATAAATGTCGACGCGCCTAACTGCAGATCAGATTATCAACGGTCGACGCTCTGTTCGCCGCTATCAGTGTACAGCGTGTGTTGCTTGCAGTTTCACTTTTCGGTTTGCGGACACTGGTTCGCTCAAACAAAGATATTCGCCTTGAACACGCCGACTGCTGCCTTCGTCAAAGTCGCTACCACGTGACAATAAGACAAGTCTGGTGAGGGTTCGAAATACACAGAAAGAATAATCGCTAAAAAGTGACGAGCACAGAAAGGAGAACAGACAAAGGTCTGGCGCCACTAAGAACTGTTTATTTTCGTCACGCCCACCTAGTTTAGTGCATATAAGCATGGTATAGCGCGCGCGCAGCATCGCATTGAAAACATAGAGCGAAAAAAATCGTGTAGTACAAAAACTAATATGTGATAACACCTGCCGTATAACAAGGTACGAGTTACAACTGCACATTTCAAAAGGAGCCTTGCAGAAATTCAAATTCGGAAGCATGCAAGGATACCGAAGCCTCACTTATGCATGCACCAAGGTTCTTTTTGATAAACACTTCTAAAGCGAGCCGAGATGACATGCACTTGCTTAGTTTGTAGTAAGAACTAAAGCTAGAATTCTAGTACCGCGAGTTGGTCTGGGGACAACTTGGCTAAGGCTGTAAATGAGAACTATTTCAAGGAAATCTTTGGACGCACGGGCGATTGTGGCGCAGTTATTCCAATCAATATCCGAAAAGTTGAAATCGCCACATCGCGCGAGATGTCTCTTAGCAAGCAAAACTAGCCCAACAACAAGTCCTTCTGCAGTACAAGATTAGCACAAGGAAAGCGGGAGAAAGGAGCGGATACGATGGAATTAAGTTCGCTTGTAAATGAAATGTCGGAATCAGGAGCACGGTAAGAAGAAATCAGTATGCTCGTCCTTGCCGATAGTAATATTTTGAAGCAAAGGATCTCGTGGTGACCCTCGATGCATAAGAGAGAAGAAGAGACCAACCATTGCTTAACGCCACACCCCCCCCCCCCCCGCCCCTTAACGACACGACCTGTCATGCCTTAAAGTGGTATACGATGTGTCGTTCAAAAGCTTGTCGTCCTGAATATCAGAATCAAGCCATGATTCTGCGATAATAACAACGTCATCGTTTGCGATGACTGTTTCGAGCGTTTCTATTTCGGGCACAAAACTTCCAGCATAACACTCATCGTGTGAAACGTGGGTCTTGTTGACGGCGAATGGCTACGATGAGAAAACGGGAGATCCGAGTTGATGGCTACTTTGCTAGTTGTACGACTCAGTCAGACTCAGCGTCCTATAGACAAACTGCTTTTCATGTACGAGAAGTTTGTCGAAACGGATTTTGAATTAAGAACCAGTTTCTGCACTGAACTAGCGTAAATTCTTTCGGGTGAGCGCACGCGCGGAGTATTTGCGCGTGCACGCAAATCCTCGAACCGCGAGCCTTAAAGTTTGAAAGCTGCTTGAAGGATGGTGGTTTTTTCTTTAAACCGTGAAAAGCTGACGATCATAGGGCGATTTCTGTTGTAGAATGCTCGGTAGTTCTGGAAAGGAAAGAACAGCATTGCTGAATGCTTTTCTTTTGCTGCGTTCCTCTGTCCACTCCGCACCCCCTCCCTTAAGCGCGCTGTCTACGCGCGGTTAAACAATTTTTTATTACCACTCTTACGTTCGTTGCCTGGGTGAACACAACGCAGTTGCCCGACATTTTTTTACGAAGATAGTTTGCATTACTTTTTTTCTTCGCGAAACACAGGCTGCAAGTTGTATACAAGGGCTGGCCATATACTTGAAAATGCGGTACTTTTCATTCCATATTCGTCTTTTCACGGCTTTGCTAAATTCTTATCGCCGGTCACTTGTCGCTCCATCAGCTTAGTTTTAATGGGAACCAACAGACAATCCAGCCAAAGAACTTGCAGGGGACGTTATTGGTAGTGTTAAAGTGTTTATTTGACGGCACTCGTCTACGATGCGCAATGGTGACAGTCAAGGCAAAACACGGACTCTAAGCGCTAGCGGTGCCCTTTAAGGAGAAGCAAAAGAGGACGACCCACTAGAAGGCGCTAGAGAGCGCAACCCATTACTCAGATCCGAGGCTTCGCTACAATCACCCCGGGTACGAAAAGGGAGATGCCCCGCGACCTAACAGCTTGTCAATATGAGCGGGTCATAGGCCTTCAGGCGCTCCACGTTGACAATGTCGTGCCCTCGACGGCGCATGTCCGAAGTTGGTTCGATGGGTTCGATCAGGTAGTTGACCGGGGATGTGCGCTCGACGACACGGTAGGGGCCTTCGTATTTCGGTAGTAGTTTTGAAGAGAGGCCAGTTGCCAGGGACGGAGAGCCATATGAGCGCGCCAGGGAGGAACGTGGGCTCAGAAATAGTGGTGCCATCGTGAATGCTCTTCTGCCGCTCTTGTTTTTGCGTTGTAAAGGTCTTGGCAAGCTCGCGACATTCTTCAACAAGCCTGGCTGTGACAGACATAGGCGCCCATTCAGATGGATCCGGCTTGTATGGAAGTATCGTGTCGATGTTGTACGACACGTGCCTTCCGTACAATACGAAGGGTGAAAAACCAGTGGTGCTCTGAGGGGCGGTATTGTAGGCGTAGGTGACGAAGGACTAATAGGCATCCCAATTTGTGGGATCGGCGGCGACGTACATTCAGAAAAAATCGTTTGGTTAGGCCATTCGTCTGGGGGTGGTAAGCAGTAGTTTTGCGGTGAACAGCATGACACTCTTTGAGAATGGCTTCGACGTCTTCCGACAAGAAGACACGGCCTCGATCGCTGAGAAGCTCCTGGGGTGGACCGGGACACCGTATGAATCGGTGAAGCAGGAAGGAGGCAACATTGCGCGCTGTAGTCACTGGGAGGGCGGCGGTTTCGCCGTATCGCGTTAGATGGTCAAGAGCCACGATGGCCCAGCGGTTACCGGCCGACGTCAGAGGAAATGGTCCCTACAAATCAATGCCCACGCTCCCAAACGGATGGTCACGGCAAGGTAATGGTTGTAGAGCGGCTGGTTACACGTGCGTTGAGGGTTTTCGGCGTTTACAATCGAGGCAGGAGGGAGCGAACTTCTGCACTTAGAGGTACATCCCTCGCAAGAAGTATCGTTTTCGAATGCGGTGGTAAGTTTTGGATACCCCAGAATGCACACATTCTGGATCAGAGTGGAAAGACTCCCATGTTTCAAAACGCAGTCTGCGGGGTATCACAAGTAGCCACCGGCGGCCGTCGGCGTTGTAATTGCGTCGGCGCTGAAGGTCATCACATATGGCGAAAGGGGGGGGGGGGGTTGACGCAACGCGCAAATGGTTGGTGTTGCCGACGGATCAGTGAGCAAGTCTATCAGTGAGGCGATCCATTTATTCTTGCGCTGTTCGGTAGCGATGGTGTGAACGTCGATGTTAGAAACAGCAATGTTAGATACTGAGCAGGGGGTATTTTCGTCAGGCATGGGGGAGCGCGAGAGGACGTCGGCGTCAGCATGCTGGCGTCCATTGCGCGACAGCATGTCGATGTCGTAGTCTTGCAGGCGAAGTGCCCAGCGGGCGAGACGGCCAGAGGGATCATTCAATGACGACAGCCAGCATAGTGCATGATTGTCGGTGACGACACCAAATGGGCGACCATACAATAAGGTTGGAACTTTGTAAGGGCCCAGATGATCGCCAGGCACTCTTTTTCCGTGACGGTGTAATTGGTCTCGGCTCTATTAAGCGTACGACTAGCGTATGTCACGACATATTCGAGGAACCGTGGTATGCGCTGCGCAAGAACAGCGTGGAAGCCTACACCGCTGGCGTCCGTGTGTACCTTCATTGGGGCCGCAGGGTCGTGTTGGCGTAGTATGGGTGGAGACATCAACAAAGGACGGAGCTTTGCAAGCGCGTCGTCGCACTCGGACGACCACGAATTTAGAGGCTCATTACTTCCAAGGAGATCCGTCAGCGGTGGTATGATGGTGGCCATAGGCGTGCGCAGGGGGGGGGGGGGGGGGCAAGGAGGCGAGAAGGGAGGGCGCAAAGTCAGCCCTATACATTGTAGGGGGGGCGAGAAGAGGGGCGCAAAGACAGCCACATACATCGACATAATAGGGAGGGGGGCGCTGCGACGAACCTTCGCCCCCCCTGAAGGGGAACCCTGCGCACGCTTATGATGGTGGCAAAGTTGCGTATGAAGCGTGTAAAGTACGAGCACAGTCCTACGAAACTGTGCACTTCTTTGACGGACGTGGGTTTGGGAAATTCGGCCACGGCCTGATGCTTAGCCAGATCGGGAAGGATTCCGTCCTTGGACACGACGTAGCCTAGGATTGTCAGCTGCCGTGCTGTAAATCGGCATTTGAGATTCAGTTAGAGGCCGGCGTTGCTTATATTGCTTATATTCTGTCAATGCCTATGTTGTTCACCTTCTGCTTGTCCTTTCTGGCGACATTGAACTGAACCCCGGTCCCGGTACTAAAGATACAACAGCAACCCTGCAATCAATTGCTGCAGCAATAGCACGACTTGAGCATTCTCAAAGCACTGTACTTGCTGAGCTTTCAAACATTCGTAGTGCACAGAGCAGCATTGAAAACCACGTTAGCACTCTTTTTATGCGTGTTGATGCCTTAGAAAAAGTGGTACAAGCACATCCAACCAACGAGCAGGCTGTATCGCTTACCTCAAAAGACGAAATTTCCAGGCTTTCCTCTCAATTAAAATCACTAACGGAGAAGTGCGACGACGCAGAAAATCGCTTGCGCATGTCGAACTTAATCTTCTTCGGTATCACGGATGCAAACGGTGAAACCTGGGAGCAATCTGAGGCGCACGTTATCTCCTTCTGTTCGTTATCTCCATCTGTATTTGTGGTGATGCGGATAAGCACTGGTTTTCGAATACCCTACGACGGCTACTAAGTAAGAAAAAGCGTCTTTTCCGGGCCGCCAGAGACTCAGACTGCCAATCCAAATGGGTGAAGTACTCTGATTGTCTTCGTGCTTATACAAATCTTTTAAGGCGCTCTAAGAAGAAATTCTTCCATACAGACTTGCAAAATATCATTAGAAATAACCCAAAAAAATTCTGGAAGATCATGTTACCCAGCAATAACTCTTCACAAAACATCAGTTTGCATGACCAAGATGGCACAAACATTCCTCCTGATCGTTGTGCTGATGTCATGAATGACTTCTTTACCTCTGTCTTTACTCGCGAGCCGGCACATAACATACCCCACTCTCCCAACATTAATTTAAATCAGATACCTCCTATTGTCATATCAGCTGAAGGCATAGCTAAACTTATCAATGACTTGAAGCCATCCAGTGCTCCCGGGCCTGACGACATAACTACAAAGATTCTTAAAGGCACTAGGGATATCTCATGCCAGATATTACAAATTATTATTAGTCATTCATTATGCACTTCTTCAATTTCAGATGATTGGAAATTAAGCAAGGTCGTGCCAGTCTTTAAAGCCGGCGATCGTACTGATCCATCGAACTACCGACCAATCTCATTAACGTGTATTGCCTGTAAAATGCTAGAACATATCATTTATTCTCAAGTCGCTTTTCACCTGGACAAAAATTCTTTCTTCTTTTCTAAGCAACATGGTTTCCGCTCTGGATTTTCTTGCGACACCCAGCTTTACGATTCACCACCGACCTTAACTTCAACTTAGATTCGTTATTCCAGACTGATATTATCTACTTAGATTTTTCTAAAGCCTTTGACCGGGTCCCACATCAACGTATGATGGCTAAACTTTCCACCCTATCCTTAGATCCTTTAATACTGTCCTGGATTTCTTCTTTCCTTTCAGACCGCACTCAGTTTACTGTTATTGGCAACCACCGCTCCAATTTATTTCAAGTTTTTTCAGGCGTACCTCAAGGCTCTGTCCTCGGACCACTTTTTTTTTAGTCTTCATTAACGACCTTCCTACTGGTATTTCATCCACGATTCGCCTATTTGCAGACGACTGCCTTCTTTATCGCCGCATAACCTCGACCACTGACCAGAAGTTGCTGCACAGAGACCTAGATATAATAGAATCTTGGTGCGCCCAATGGCTTATGAAACTCAATGTATCAAAATGCAAAAGCATGCAAGTGTCGCGAAAGCATTCCACCCTAGATTACTCATACACTTTACATTCTACTACCATTTCATGCGTCAATTCGTACCGTTATCTAGGTGTCCTTATCACTGACAAGCTCAACTGGTCCGAACACATGACGAAATTAGTAGCAGATACATCGAAAACACTAGGTTTCATTAAACGCTGTCTTTCTTTATCTCCGAGTTCCATTAGAAAACTTGCTTATGAGGTATATGTCAGACCTAAACTCGAATATGCCAGCGCTATATGGAGCCCACATCAAAATTACTTGATTGAATTATTAGAAAGCGTCCAGAATAGGGCCGCCCGTTTCATCAGTTCTGAATATAGTAGTTGGGTCAGCGTAAGTACCATCAAATCATCCCTCGGTCTCGACTCCTTATCCCAACGAAGAAAAACGCGGCGTCTAGCACTGTTTCATAACCTGTATCATAATCACCCGGACACTCGAACATCGATTTTGATACCACCTTTGCGAACATCACGTCGACTTTTTAATTCCATGAGTGTGCAGCGTATAACTGGCTCTACAACCGCATTTAATAAGTCTTTCTTACCCTTGGCCATAGAAGAGTCGAACTCGCTTCCCGAATCAATTGTGCATCAGCGTGCCAGTTCAAAATTTAGGCAGTTGGTATTAGCTCACTTGTCAAAATAAAGCAGATGACTTCTTCACCAACTCAAACATGAAACTGGAACCTCTCTTCGAGCTGCTCCTTATTCCTAGTGTACAACTATTTTGCCCTGTACCTCTCCATTTTCATTCTTTTCTTTAATAATGTGCCTGCAAAGTGATACGATTTCATGGTCTGAGGCTCCGTAAGAATGTATAAGGACTTTTCTTTCAAAACCAGTTCACCGATCATATTGTAAACACTTAATACGATGTTGTTATAATTTTGTTATGATGTCGTTATAAATTTTTTTTGTGCTTGTGAAACCACAACGCAAATACTTTTTGAACACATGCAGGAACACTTAGCATGTGTCGTTTTGTTTGTTTCAACTTCCGCTTTTATAGCAGTGTACTGACCTAACCTGCCTCTTTCTTTTCTTTGTAATTGTGACCTAGTATGTATATTTCGCTACTTCCCCCCCCCCCTTATGTAATGCCCCATCAGGGGCCCTTAAGGGATAATAAATGATGATGATGATGTTGCTCAAACGCGTCAACACATACCGCAGACGTTGGAGATGCGTGGAGAAGTCCGGAGCGAAAACGACGACGTTGTCCAAGAAGGAAATATTACTTTTAAGGGCTCATTTTTTTTTTGTTACACACAATAATAATCACAACTAACAGACAGCAATGCCAAGGAAACTATAGGGGGTGTTATTTGTAGTAATTAGAATATTAAATGTGAAGAAAGTAAAGTGGGTGAAAAGATAACTTGCCGCCGGCAGGGACCGAACCTGCGACCTTCGAATAACGCGTCCGATGCTCTACCACTGAGCTACGGCGGCGGTCATCTCCCCGTCCACTTTATAGGGTATATATGTGGATTGAAACTTAGGAGTGTCAGTCAGCGCCAGTCCCAGCCATGGCGGCGAGTGGCGGCGGTGGTTAGTCGCCAGTGTCACTATGATGCGAAACAGTGGACGTGAGGCCGAGAGAAGTTTGCCCAACATCCAAAGAAGAACGAAATTCTTCTAACAGTCATATTGAAGATATTCGGCGCAACTTGGCATTCACTGGAAAAACACACTCACATTCACACACGCTTCCAATCAAGAACGCAGCCCACACACAGCGCTCACTACTAACCGTTTACTGTGCGTGACCGATCATTCTATATACCTACAGTATGATGCGCAAGAGCAATGATAGACAATGATGCGCATGTGCAATTGTGGTTGTGTTGGTGGCTATCTAATTTTACAAGAAAGCAATAAACACTACATATGTACTCCTACAATACAAGCGTCATATAAGATTAACGTCTGTGGTTCCAGTGTTGGCTCCGCTTTTATAGCAGTCTAATAAACATTACATTTGTATTCGTATGATTCAGCAGGATATATTGAAGCATTGCTCGACCCCGGAGGAATACATTAACGAAGATAACGTATGATATTCACATCATCGCACCGTAAAGTGCGCGTAGTCCGCCAGAACGACGCTGTGTCTTCTTCATTTCTTACGAGGCTGGGCGATGGACTCATTATGACCGAGAATGATGTCAGATTGATTGACAGCCGCCTTGTAGACTAGGCTACGTAGCCGACATACGCCCAGGTAGTCTACGAATACAAGCGCCATCCACTGATGTTGGTCTACGTAGCACTATCCAGGCCTACCAGCTTCGATGGCCTATAAATCACCAACGCGAGGGGTGACTTCTGGTTCCGACATGTCGCCGGCTCTATCGACGGGCGATTTGTCGACGAAATGACCGAGGCATCCACGATTGCCGACCCGCGTGCTATACCTCATACTTCACTACACATGGACCCATCGTCACCGCGATCGCGGCCGGATATCCGATAACAAGCCATGGCCAGCTGCTTGTTCTCACTGATCACGGTGATCATGACCTTGTTCAAGAACTCTCAAGAACCCCTCCTACACATACACACAGGTTCGTGAAACGTGCGTGCGTTCTCCGTCATAGCGGACAAGTATAAGCATAACAACTGTAACAACTGCAACTGTGACTGTAACGTACGTGCAGTGCGCCGCGCGTGCCACTCGGCTGCGTACCATATGTCCAGAGAAACGTTCCTGAACGAAGCTTAGCTGCAAGTAACGCCTGTCCTGTGCATCTGTGTTCCTTCTTTGTCCTGTTCGGATTCGCGCTATGGAGTATTGAAGAACATAATCACTACATATCAGCTTACCGCGTCCGGTGTTGGTAACACTCATGTTGCTGTTGGCGTCGTTACGCAACTGTAAACAACTGGTTACATAATACATATGCTACTCTTCAACATATTAGTGTGCGTATACCACTTCCACATTTCTCTAGCGTCATTCCGTAACGTTTCGCTCAATGTGAAAAATTACGCCATATTCCCCATCCCACGCATGCTCCGCATAACATCGATTCCCACGGTACGTGGGATCTGCCGAATTTTTTTTCTTAATTTTTTGCGCATGCTCCCTTAGACGGTCATTCAAGCATTTTTCGGTTTGACAGACATACACGTTTCCGCAGGATAATGAAACGGAGTTTAGGACCCCTGTGGAGCACTTGACAAGAAAATTCTCATGTATTTTGCTGGCAACAGCGTCTCTTGCCATTGCAAATGCGCTGGCACAATTTGGCGAGTTTCTCAGGTCTGAAAAAACCAGCGGCACCCCGTGTCTTGCAGCGACATTCTTAACGTTGTGGGAGAGCTTATGAAGCTACGGCATCACTTGAGGCTTGGAACCCGATGAATCTCATGCAGCTCTATCCCTTTGTGTTGAACGTTTCACTTTCTGAATAAGTGACTCGGCGACCGTATTTACGACCGACGAAGGGAAGCCCGCCGCCAACAGCCGGCTGATCTGATCATTAAAACAAGTGCGCATGTGGTGTGGGCACGACTTTGTCAACGCCGATTCTAAGCAAAGTGATGCAACTCGTCTTTTAACAATCTTGGAATGAGCAGACACTTACAGGAACAGTTCCTTTTTCACACGCGATGGTAAAACCAACAAAAGTGATCATTGTCCCACAATATCTTGAGGTGTAATAATTTGAGACAGGTCTCCGTGGGCCCCTCGGTCGTAAATTTTAGTCCGCGTCCATATTCTTTAAAACCATGGAGCACACCATCGGAGAAAGAACGCTCAACGTCAACGTGCTTGGTGGTATTAGTAACAGTCACAAACGCACTTGGTGAAGTAAAACCACCCTGTTTAAAATCATATGAAGTATACTTGGGGGGTGAAGACGGCGCGCGTTTGTCAAAAAGAAGCAAAAGATCGTCAACATATCTAAAAATCTTTAAACACCTTCCCCCTACCTAAAATAAATCCAAAGTCCTATCTGTATCCGCTCCAAAATCATCACACAGGACTGGAGGAACACAGGAACCTATACAAATTCCTTCTCACTGCAGATAGGGCTTCTCGTCAAAAGTAATAAAAGTGACATTAAGATAAAATTCCAAAAGCGCTAAAAGTTCTCAACGGACACGCCCGCGTTGTTCATAAAAGAAACGTTTCCATTCTCTTCTATGCACTCTCGAACCGAGGCCAGAAGCTTATCATGAGGGACATAGTATAACAAGTCTTCCACATCTATCGAGAAAGCCTAAGAAATCTGCAGGTTATTTCGAATGAAACCGCCGACATCACATGAGCTTTTGGTGCGGAAGGGATCATTCACTGAAAGCGTCTTCAGCTTGCTTAACAGGAACTTGCTTACGTTCACCTGCCAAGAAAAACCTTCACTAACTGTAGTTCTAAAAGGTAGGCCCATTTGAGGAGCAAAACGGAAAGGCGAGCTAGTTGGTACTGTTTCTGAATGGTGTAATAGTAGCGCAAAAAAAAACCATTTGTGGGTTTTCGCCGAGAAAAATACATTCAAGTGATTACTTTTGCAACTTGTTATAGTCCTAGCTAGTGTGGGCAGACCCACTTCTTTGCAGAACGCGGCGAACTTACGCGCACTACACTCTTTTTAATGGGTAGGAAATTCTTCACTGCAATCACTTCTAAACATGAGGTGACGTGTTTGTTTGATAGCTTTGGATTGTCTAACATGATTTTGTATTACTTGACGCCATGTTAAACTTGTAAAGTGTATTCTGTATTTTGCATGCATGATTGTCCGCCATCCTGCTGCATTGCCAACTTGTAACGGGGTCGGGACCTCGTCAAGGTCTCGAGCTTTTAGTCCTGTACTCCTCCTATTGAAAGGAAATAAATTGATTGATTGATTGATTGATTGATTGATTGATTGATTGATTGATTGATTGATTGATTGATTGATTGATTGATTGATTGATTGATTGATTGATATGCCAAGAAGGGTTACTGCCAATTCATCTACCTAACTGATGTCTTTCTCACGATGTTAGTTCTGAGAATATTAAAGCTGGGACCATTTCATGCGACATAAGCGATCACTTTCCCATATTTTTAGTTATTAGGCAACGAATAAAAAAACGACTTTCTTTACCATTGCGTTCTATAACAACCAAAAATCTTGAAAATTTTCGTCAGGAACTAGTTCATACGTCCTGGAACGACATTCTCCCAAATGATAACCCGAACATTGCTGTGAATACATACATAGAAATATTCAAGGAAATATATCACCATAACTTCCCCCGGATTACACACCGCCCATCTAAAAAAATTAGGAAGCCATGGATTACACGGGACCTGTTGCAACAAATTAATGAAAAGAATGTAACGTATATTGCATTTTTAGTTTCTCGTCACCCACAGCTATAGGCGGTCATTCACACACCGGCCGGTCTGACCGATGTACATTCCTCCACAGGACGTCGGGATCTCGTACACCACTCCTGTTTTGCAGGGAACAAACCGAGTTGCATGTTTCTTCTGGCACGCAGGTTTCTCAGAGCTTTCCGCATTCACTCGCTTGCAGAGAGAGCTTAGTTTTATAGGCACCGAGTAAACCACTCTTACACCCGCTCGCGCAGTCGCTTTTTTCACCCGGTGGGATACGCCATGCAGGTAGGGGATGACGGAAACTTTGGCCTTGTCAACTTGCTGTGGGGCTTCCTTTCCTTGCGACCTAGATTCGCGTAGCACTACTTCTGCCAGTCCTGCCAGGAACGGTTCTGGAAAGCCAGCCCTTGCCAACCTTTCCATTTGAAGGGCTAAACTTGAAGCGACTTGATGGGGACAGGAACGACCTAAGGCGTTCCTCATGGCGGTCAAGGCGATGGCGCGTTTTGCGAGCTTCGAGTGATGAGAAGGAAATGGCAGTAGGTCTTTCTTCGATCGCGGGGTATAAATCCAGCAGGTATGCCGGTCGTCCAGGTGAATCGTGAGGTCAAGGAAGCATAGTTTTTTGCCTTTAGGCAGCTCCTTAGTGAAGGAAAGTCCAGGGAAGTTAGTGCAGAAGTTGCTGTAGAACACGCCAGCAATCTTGGAGCGAAGACCCGCAGCAACTTGGCAATCCACTGCCCTAGGTGCGGGTGTAGCCCCGATTTCCAGCAGATGCGCATCGTTCGCAGTTACCGAGATTCCCGAGCCCGAGAAATCTATGAAGCCTACGAAATGCATAACGTCGGGTCAGCACGTGTCAGTTCACCTTCGATAGCGTTAACAGACAAAGAGATTAGCTCTCTGCACCGTTAATTTCATGCGTTGTATAGGGTAGGGCGCATGCGTTTTTGCAATATCTCTCCCCCTCCTCTCATGTGAACAGCCTATTTATTCGTGTTCGCACAAATAAAAAGCATTGTTGGCAGTTCAGCGCCTGGTCCTGTCTCACTTTCTGTGTCCGCGTACTTTACGCGCTGTTTCCAAACCATGAAGAGTTTCTTCATCCGATGCAATCAGGCGCTTAGGTGGCCTCCTATCCCTCTTTTTGCTCATAATGGCAACTGTCAAAGGCAAGACGCTTTTTTCTGCCTGGCAATTAGGTCAGCTGAAAAGTAACAATACAACAATACACTATGATGTAACACAGTCACCAGAGTCAATAAATGCACATAGAAGCATTAGGACTGTTTTTTTCTTGCACGGGAAAAGTTGCAAAAACTACCAAAAAAGGTATGTACCATTGGTTTCATAACATCTGAATGTCCCCTGCAGCATCATGAGGGCTTAATACAAGCTTGCCCTAAACACAAATTGACCCCTGTTGAAATTTCAAAAGAAGCTTGCCCTATGCTTTAAAAAGCTAAGGGTCCGGAGTTCCGCTAAAGTTTGCACGCACTTCACAGAAACTTCTATGTATATGTATTCCACATTAGCCATATACACTAACTACTGTGGTTCTTTCAAGTTTGTGTGAGCTCCGACTATGACACATTCTGGCTTGTACAACCTCCAATGGAACACTGATTTCTGAGCTTCCATGAACTGCTGAGACAGCAGTCTTCACAGTAATTCCACAGTCAGCTAGATGAATTTTACTACAATGCAGTGTCAAATTTAGTGCTGCAATAGGACGAATATCTGAACTGGTGTGGGGACTATGTGCAAAAATGGTGTAGGGTACGTAGCACAGTACGTACGTACATTTATATTTAGCTGTATTAGCTTGGCTAATACAAAATGAGGGCAAAGACTTCCTGATTCGCCCTTATATTTATAAGTAGCCTGGCTAGAGTGTACTAGAACTGTCGAGTGGCGTGAACGCGCCTCTCCGCCTGATGCCTTCCGCGTCGACCGTAGCGGCGGCGCTGCAGTCGCTCGGTACTGAAGGCGCGCGGCGCCGCGTGCTAGAACGGGCCGCTAGAACTGCTGGACGCGTCGGCGGCACCCGGCTAATCGGCACTGATGTGGCTTTCGTTGCGTGTCTATCATTATTAAGCGTAGGAATTGTCGTCGTAAGCCTTGATGGACGAAACGTCAAAGCTTTTAATGGGTGCTTGCTTCATATATGCCTTTGAGAGATACTGCAAATCAGTTATTGTAGCCGAAGTGACTGCTGGAAAGTACACAAAATATAAAAATGAAAACGGGCTGACACCGTCCGTGAATATTCACGATCTCAGTGTAATTGAGCCGAACTTATTGTTGGGCTATTTAGACCAATTACTCTGAATTAACTAGACGCCGAACGACCGCCAGAAGAAAGAGACAGAGGAAACAAAAAGGGCATGTCTTATTCTGATTTCTCCGGCCTTAATGCTTTCTTTGGTGGTGATTCGGCGTCTAGTTTATTCAGAGTAACTGAGCTGCTCTATTGGAATTTAACTGTGCTCAGAAAGCTGTGTGCTGATATTGTGCCGAAAGCACACCGAACATTTACCACGCGTTGGCGAAGCTGCGTGTACGGTGCGTATCTTTAAAAATGCGCTGTAAATATGACTGAGACATTACGAGGGCTCAAAGGTATTGGAACTCAAAGTTAACTCGACCGGTACAAATAAAGGTCGTCCTCAGGTGCCTTGCACGGATATTGTTATCAATTGCTAGGCGCCGGGTGGGGAGGGGATACTTTATTGTCCGTATTTGTGCGTGTAAATAATATATATATATATATATATATATATATATATATAATATATATATATATATATATATGTAACGTATGAACAAGGCGATGGTAGGAGAAGGCGACGAAGAAGAAGTGCGCGTGCATTAGAAAAAATGCATGGCAACTGAACCACGACGCGTCTCTGTTTTGTAACGTTACACAAGTCGGCAGGATCGACCTCATCAATCTGCCATGGCTAAGCCGAAGCCTCCACTCAACATACCGAAGTACAAGGGAACACCAGAAGACGTCCCCGTCGACAAGTGGCTTCTTCTTTTCGATACGAAGGCGGTCGAGGCATCGTGGACACACAGCGATCGGGTCAGTCACTTCAGCGAATACATCGAAGGGGAAGCGTTCAAGTGGTACCTAACAGAGATTTTCGGCAAAGGCGAGACATGGGACGATATCAAGAGCGGCATGCAAAACCGCTTTGCTACGACCGACGGAGATGCCTTTCGTCTCTTCATTCACTACCGGCTGAAAGGAGGGCAGACCATCAAGGACTACTACGACGAGAAAAAACGACTGGGCTCCTTGGCCGACCTTAAAGAGTGCCACATCATTTCTGGACTGACTGACGGTGTTCCTCCTGATGTGGAACTAGCGCTCGCCGGACTGTCTTTCACCTCGTCATCAGAGTGGCTCGCCGCTGCTCAACGGGTCGAGACATCCTTAAAACGGGTGAGAGGAGTTTCTTTTGCTCGTAATCCTGGCACTACATCAGGAGCTTCACGTCTCTTCAGCAGACCGCAGCAGCCAACGTTGACTTCTCGACCGCGTGCCCCACAAAACGAATGTAGATATTGCTCAGCTGCTGGCTTCCCACGGCAGTTTCATTGGCACAACGAATGTCCGCGCCGCGGCAACGTGTCCGCTATTGAGACTAGACCGGGAAACGAGGAGAGCGACCCAGAGTTTCATTAATACGCTTCAAAGCTCTCATCAACGGAAGGTCAGTAACTGCAATTCTTGATACAGGAGCCACCATTACTTGTATCAGTGAGGATGTGTACAAACAGCTCAAACTTCAGTTGATGAGAGACTCCAGCATCGCTGTCCAGCAAGTTACTTCAAGCATTCGAACTTTGGGTCGCGTAAACATTCATTTGCAAATTGGGAATGTAACAAAGAAAGTTTATGTACACGTTCTGCGAGGCATGAGAACGCAATTAATTCTTGGCCTAGACAGCGCTTCGTACTTCAATCTTTCTGTAAATTTGGAAAGCAAGTCAGTGACGCAAGGACGTCAAAATTTGAACCTACCGGATCATAATGAAAAGCAAACCATTGAAGCCCCACTGATGAACACCCTGACTTCGGAAAACTTATCAGAGCGTGAATCTGCGGTGCTCGACTCTCTTTTAAACAAGTATGACGAGATCTTTTCGAAATCCCAAACAGATATTGGATGCATCACTACTGAGCAACATAGGATCGCACTTACCAATGCTGTCCCAATTCATCGAGCACCATACAGATGTTCACAGGCAGACAAAGCGGAGATTAACAAACAAGTTGACGCCCTCATTAAGCAAGGGGTTGTGAGGCCTTCGTTATCCCCCTACGCCGCACCGGTCATCTTAGCGGAAAAGAAGGGCGAAGGACGTACTCGGCTATGTATTGACTACCGCAAGCTCAACGCCATAACGGTACCCGACTATCAACCAATTCCACGTATAGATGATATTCTTGACCACTTGGGAAAGGCGGAGTTTTTCACTACGTTGGATGTAACGTCCGGATACTGGCATGTCCGAATGCATCCCGATGACGTTCAGAAAACTGCGTTTGTCACGGCTAATGGTCATTATGAGTGGTTGGTAATGCCGTTCGGGTTAAAGAACGCTCCAGGCTACATTTGAAAGAGCCATGAAATCAATAATAGCCAAACATCAGCTCACTAATGTTAACAACTACTTTGACGATGTGGTCGTATACTCGGAGACATTTGACGATCATATACGACACCTTGAGGCTTTATTGAAAGCTCTTAAAACCGAGAACGTAAGACTAAAACGAAAAAAGTGCCAGTTTGCAAGATCCAGCATTGAATATTTGGGCCACAAGATTTCACATGGAATAGTGACACCTAAGCAAAGTAACGTGGCTGCAATACTCAGATTTCCGACACCTAAACGAGAGAAAGATCTCCAGCGTTTCCTGGGCACTGTAAACACTTACAGACAGTACATCCCTCATTTCAGCGATATTGCTCTTCCCCTCACGAAACTACTCTGCAAAGGCAGCAAGTGGTCGTGGACAGAAGCATGCGAGCAAGCCTTTCGGGAACTGAAGGAGCGAATGACTGAAGAACCGGTGCTTCGCATATACGATCCTTCTATACCATGTACTGTGTACTGTGACGCGTCTGCCGAAGGCATTGGTGCAGTGCTGAAGCAGCCTGACGACAAAGGCAAGGAACATCCCATTGCCTATTATTCCCGCAAACTACTGAAGCATGAGATGAACTATGCTATTACAGAGAGAGAATGCCTTGCCATTATAGATGCCATTGATAAATGGCATTGCTACCTTCACGGAAAGCCATTCACTGTCGTAACGGATCACTCTGCACTTCAGTGGTTGAAGAATGTTAAGAATCCGCAAGGTCGTCTCTTCCGGTGGTCTTTAAAGTTGTCAATGTATGAAGTCAACATCAAACATCAAAAAGGCGTAAGCAACGTAGAAGCGGATACACTCTCCAGAGCCCCCATAGTTCAACTTCTGTCACACGACGAACTTCAACGATGCACCAATGAGCACCCAAGAGGACCGTATTCATTGGAAAACAACATAGTCATCGTCAAAAGAAAAGGACTAAGGAAGATATATGTGCCACATGAACTGCGCCCTACCATTCTTAAGAACGCACATCAACATTTTGGGCATGTCGGAGTGAAGAAGACACTGTCACTCCTGTCTCCACAATACTATTGGCCGGATATGGTAACCGATGTTGCCACCTATATTCGGCATTGCGATACATGCCAGAGATGCAAGAAGACGAAAACAAAGAAGTATGGGACACTTGAATCACTGCCTCCAGCTGAAGAGCCTTTTGACCTCTTCGCAATGGACACCATTGGAGGATTTTCTGGATACGGCTCATCAAAAAGGTTTATCCATTTGGTTATTGATCATGCTACTCGCTACGTATGGGCGTTCGCTCATAAAAGTGAAAACAGTGACGCCTACATCTCATGCCTGAAAACCATTTTTGCTGCGGGAAAACCAAGGAAGTTCCTTTCAGATCGCGGAACGGGATTCACTGCAGGAAAATTTAAGCAGTTCCTAAAGCACAACCGAATACATCAACTCTTCACTTCATCTCATCATCCGCAATGCAATGGTATGAATGAGCGGACAAACCGGACCATTGTAACCAGACTTAAATGTAAGATCAATGACGAGCCACAGAAGTGTTGGACAAAACTGCTCTCGGAAGTAATAGACGAGTACAACAGAACGCCCCACGAAGTTACCGGCTACGCACCTTCATTCCTGATGTATGGAATTCCATCGTATCCAACTATTCTGGAACAACGAGAAGAAACTGTTGAAGAAGCGCGGAAAGCTGCGGTTCACAATTCCATCGCCTACCACAATAAGAACAAAGTCATCTATGATAGGAAATTTCTCCCGATTGAGTTCCAAGTCGGTGACATTGTCCTTTACGAGACACCATGGCATCCCAACAACGGCAAACTGAGTTCCATCATGGAAGGTCCTTACAAGATTCTACGCAAGGTCTCACCAGTGAACTACGAGATCGACCGCTCTGTGTTTCCTTTAGGTAGAAACTCTGATATTGTTCATGTTAGCAAACTGCGGCGTTATTTTGTACCTTCTGAACTGCGACTTTCTCGGGGGGAGGGGGAAAAGTGTAACGTATGAACAAGGCGATGGTAGGAGAAGGCGACGAAGAAGAAGTGCGCGTGCATTAGAAAAAATGCATGGCAACTGAACCACGACGCGTCTCTGTTTTGTAACGTTACATATATATATATATATATATATATATATATATATATATATATATATATATATATATATATATATATATATATATATATATATATATATATATATATATATAATCTCGCAAAGCATAGAGCACCACCGCCCCTCCTGGCTTCACTTTTGACACTTTACAGATAAAGCAATGAAATTATAATACAAAACGTTGTCAAAAAGAAGTTTTTCTAATGGCATCGATTGAAGATCAGGAAAAGTGCAATATAAGCTGTCCATTGAAAATGAGAACTGGCTGTAATTAATTTAGGCAGAATAACCGACGAGCTATATTTACATCTGCGCATTTTAATATACTTGAGATAAGCCCTGATGCATGAGGTTTGTGCCTCGGAGGCGAACACGCGCCTTCGGCTCGGCTTCCTGGCTCGCCTTCCTGGTATTTTAAGCCCTCAGAGGCAGGGGCGTAGCCACGTTAGGGCACACCGGGCCCGTGCCACCCCCCCCCCCCCGAAATTTTTTTTTGCCATAGCATACAGAGCAGAAAATGACACTCGACCACATCTGCCTGCTCGACCCCACTACAGATCGAGGAGGTGCCCCCCCCCCCCCCCCCGAAAAAAATTTCTGCCTACGCCTCTGCTCAGAGGTCGCATAACCGATGCATCGTAACCGCGGAAGCATGCTGTTAAAACAAGATAGCCTTTCGGCATTAAAGAAACAGTGCAAAACTGGCGGAACTCAGCCGTCACTAATATAAATGTTGCGATAGAGTCATTTGTACTCAGGTCACTCATGAAACAGTCGAGCGCATTGGAGCTCATACAGAGATCAATGCTCTGGATATATCGTAGAGACTGCCGGCAGAAGAATTGTAGGCTTTCGTCGCTGGTTCGTTAGTTCTTCGTAGTCAGTGTTCGTAGTCACTTATAGTGTAGCGCGGCTCGAAGCGCTGCTTGCAAACCGCACAGCAATCAGTGAGCAGCTAGATGCATGTGCGCAAAATCCGATTGTCACCTTCTTTGGGGGGTCGGCAGGCTCCAAGAACAGGGAATATCTCGGCGCAATTTTGGCACGCCTGCATATTCACTCATGCACCATGACGCGTAGCAGGCGTTGAGGCACCGGTTGAAGCTCAGTAATGCATTAAACGCGCTCAAAACGCGCAATCACACGCTTTCGTAGGCTGCGACGAGCGCGCGCCAAATGCAGACGCTCTCCACAGCTTCAGTACAAAGTGACTACAGCGCCGCCGCTACGGTCGCCCGTCGGAGCATCACCCGAGATGCGGCGCGGCCGCTTCGTTCGTTCCACTGCCCCCTTCTAGTACACTGTAGCCTGGCTGCGTATACTCACCACCAATCCTTTCAATTCAGTATAGTACACTGGTGTGGGTGTGCAGAAGGTGGAAAACGACATAGCTATCCAAGCCAATTGCTAGGGAAACACATTTGTGCACAATGTCATCGTAATTCCACACTGCCAACTCTTGTGAAAGACTTTTCGCAACAAAAACAAATAACTGTGACGATGGCACTGGACGTGAATACAAGTCTGTCAGTTTCCTAAAATACTGCCCACAGAAGCTGATTGCAGTGGATGACTGAAGAAAGTTGGCTATCAACACAATGTGGCCATTTTTTAGAAGGACACAATTATCCATGTTGTTGTTCTTCAGTGCCCGCAATCCCAAGAATACAGTACTGATGGCCTTCAAAACCCGGAGGCACCGGACCACTGCTGTGCTTTCCAGAAAGCCGGGGACGAGAATCTGGTGCAGGTAAAGTAGATTCACTTAGCCAACTTTCTTCATGAAGGCGCCTCACAATTTGTTGAAGAGCTCGAGCTTTTGACTTGACCAGCGTTTTTAGCTTGTACAGGAAGTTCTCGAACGGAAATACAGAAAATTGATCGAGCGGACCAAACCGGCGGACATCATCAGCAAGATGCAAGAGAGAATGCACATTGTGCACGTAGATACACTTGCCATAAGGTGAGCCAGCCTCAGAAACAAACTGCTGTAGAAGGCTCTCAGCAACATCAGTATAGTGCACAGCATATATAGGACAAGCAAGAATGAAAATAGAAATGCTGAGCTTCATGAAATGATCATAGAAACGTTTTTCAAGATTTCCTTTCAGGGCAACTGGCCCATAATAGAGAAGAAAATTCCTGAACTCTACTGCTTTCCAAAGTTCCACGAACTGCAACGACCGGTGCCTTCGTTTCATGTCACTTGGAACTGTAGCACCAAAGGCAACAAGCATATCAGGCAAACGGAGCTTTGAGTCTGAGTGCATTTTTGAAGAAGATGGTTTTTTGAGAGCCAGTATTGAAGCAGCAGCTTTTTCACTACCCCTAGGCTCACCAGATGCATATAATCGAGTGTAAACTGTGTTACCATTCCAACACATAGGCACTGCAAAGGAGATACGCTGTGGTGATGATCTTTCTGAAGAAAGTTTTGAAAGCTCTCATCAGTTCGCAAAGGGCTGTCACATTCTGGAAAAGGAAAAATTACTTTCTTATCTATATCGGAGTACACGCCCTTCTGTGTGCACTTTTCACAGCCAAAGTAAGCCGTCTGCCCCTTTATGCATTTATTGTAAGCCCTTGCCGGTGCATCACACACAAACGCAGTGAGTGTCACAGAGTATGACTTGTCGTTGTACAAAAGTCCACCTGCAAGCAGTGGACTCATTTCAAACACAAAGTCATTCAAGTACAAAGTTGCATCCTCGGGCTTGCTGTCTCCCTCATAAAGAGCAGCAACAAAAGGATAAGAGCAGCGACTTTCCTTGACTAGTACAAGTATTGGCCAGAAGTGCCTTCGAGAGCTGCGTGATATTGGAAGCCCATCCACATTTACAATTAATGAAAGCGTCTGACACTCTGGTGTAATACGCTGCGAAATGTGCTTAATCAGACCGGATGCTACTCCAATGTAATAGTACACTCCATCACACACTGGCATACGCTCAGTTTGTTTTAAAGTCTTCCGTAATGTTCTTGCATCCGCAGGTAGCTCTGGATGGAAAGGCTTGAGCACCTTTAGTAGAGAAGTAAGGTGAGAGGCTGGCACTTTAGTTGAGACTGCCCACGCGCGCAGGTTGCTCTCACGTGAAGACTAGGGTCTCTGCGGACTTGTCCCATCACCTCCAGAGCTGCTAGCAAACCTGTTTCGGCGTTAGGCAAGGTGGAAGCGGCTGATTCAGTGCCAGACGAAGAATAAAAGCCACTAACGTCACGTTCCCCTGTGACTGATGCGCACGGTAAACTGAGCGCGCCGTGCAAATGCGGGCGCCGAGCAGTTGGGTCAGAAAACGGAACTTCATTCCCGCGCTCTGCTGACACCGAGTGATCGTCGCTGCGACAGCCGTCACTTGCATCAAAACAGCTAACGAGCTCATGACGAACATCTTCAGCTATCCTTCGACGCTTTTGCCTGTCGCCGACTTCACTCAATGCGCACTTCACCCGCTGCATTTTTCGCCCGCGAACTCCGTATAAAGCAAAGAGCCAAAGCAGGAAAAGGAGCAAACCACGGAAAATTCTGCGAGTGACCCCTAACCGGACAATTAATTGATGTTATAATATATGAATCCAGAAAACACTTACCGTTCTCTTTCCAATGCAGTATTCTCGTAGCCTTCAGCTGAGCGCCGCGAAGACCTCAAATATCGCGAACAACTTTCCGCGGGAAACAATGTCACAATTAAACAATGCCAGTAACCGTAACCTCAAATATCGCGAACAACTTTCCGCGGGAAACAATGTCACAATTAACAATGTCAGTAACCGTACGACTGCCGCTGATAAGCAAAGGCTCCGCTTTTTGTTTCGGTTTCACTTTTATATGCCGCTTGCCCCTGCGGCACCAGTGCACCAGAATCAATGCGTCAGTGGGATAATTTATGAAAGTGCATATTTAACACGAGGTACGTATCGTATAAATCAATTTTGAATATGCGCTGTGTACGTGAACGCGCACGCTTTGATTTCAGGCAGCAGTGCAGCAATGGCTTATTAATTTTGGGCAAGCAGCTGAGAAATCTTAAATTTAACTGTGCATGCCACGGAAATAACACCGGTTTTGCAGTTGCAGTTGTTTTGCAGTTGCGGCGGCGATGTTGCAGCCGTGTGGTCAAATATGTGCCAACGTCTGTGAACATTTGACAACATTGTATTAACATAAAAAATGCAACGTTACCTCAACATCGCTGAACGTTGTCTAATGTTGAGCAACATCTGACGACATTGACGCAATGTTGTGAAATGTTGCACAACATTCAACAACATTAGCAACATTGTGACAACATTGCAGCAACAATTCGTGCTACTAGGGCACCTGTGCTCATGATTCTAATACCCCTGTCACACGGCCACCATCGAACTCCGTTTATCTCCGTTCCGCATTGAACTACTTAATGGAGCTTAACCAGAATGGAGTTGTGGCCGTGCTACACGGCTCGGTGCAAGCTTTCGACGGTTGCCGTATGGGGCAGAAATAGCGCTGCTGCGCTCGTCGAAACGTCAAATTTTTTTGCCAGTGCAGTCGCCTTTTTAAAGCAACAAAAATGTGTTTTTGTGTGTTGATGAAGTGCTCGGAATCGCCATTGCTGTCACAGTGCTTGCGCGTGCGCCTCACACGTGCAGAAACAAATATGGCGCGACGCTTCACAGCAGCGGCTGGGCGAGGCGTTGGTGTGGAGAGTACAAGCGCTGATGTCCGAAAAAACACAACTAAAACTTACACTACGTGGCGTGAAATGCTACGCAAAAACATGGCATAGTTCTTAAAATTATAATTGAGCTCATTAGGACGACTTTGCTAGTGCGGTTTTCAGCGTAGCAGTAGCTGGCTGGGAACAGGAGTACTCCATCGAGCCGAAATGGTCTTTACCGAACTACCTCCACCAAAAGCTCCATTTAACTTCCTCAGCGAAATGGTGACCGTGTGACATGAACCCCATCTCCCTCTAGGAAAAGACGAGGGAGTTAAACGGAGTTCACGGGTGCCCGTGTGACAGGGGTATAACTCTTCTTCTGTGCCCATAACCTCTGGAGTCCCTTAAGGCAGCGTTCTTGGTCCCCTACTTTTAATAACTTTTATTAATCATCACGCGGGAACGCGTTTCCTCTAAAATTTGATTATTCGCACGTGATTGCGTTATATATAAGAAAATTACTAATGATGCTCACCGCCTTGCCCTCCAAACTGACCTTGAGGAAATGACAACTTGGAGCTCCTCATGGCTAATGTCCCTTAATGCGTCTTAAACAAAGCTAATGTTATTCACTAACCATTCCACTCGAATTCCTACAACCTACTACTCAATACTGCTAGCATTGAACTTACATCAACCTACAAGTATCAACCTACAAGAATACAACCAACCCCTATACATAGCCTTCATAGATTACGAGAAGGCATTTGATTCGGTGGAGACATCAGCAGTCATGCAAGCACTGCGGAATCAGGGCATCGACGAAGCCTATATAAACATAATGGAAGAAATCTACAGCGCATCCACAGCCACTATAGTCCTTCATAAAGAAAGCGACAGAATCCCAATAAAGAAGGGCGTACGACAGGGAGACACGATCTCTCCAATGCTATTCACCGCGTGTTTACAGGAGGTTTTCAGGGCCCTAGATTGGGAAGAATTAGGGATAAGAGTTAATGGAGAGTATCTCAGTAACCTGCGCTTCGCTGATGACATTGCATTGATGAGTAACGCGGGAGACGAATTACAGCTCATGATTACTGAACTGGATACGGAAAGTAGAAGAGTAGGTCTGAAAATTAATATGCATAAAACTAAAGTAATCTGGAACAATCTTGGCAGAGAACAGCGCTTCGCGATAGGTGGCGAGACGCTGGAAGTTGTAAAGGAGTACGTCTACTTAGGACAGGTAGTAACCGCGGAGCCGAACCATGAGAGTGAAATAACTAGAAGAATAAGGATGGGATGGGGCTCATTCGGCAAGCATTATCAAATCATGAATGGTAGTCTACCACTATCTCTCAAGAGGAAGGTATACAACAGCTGCATCTTACCGGTACTTACCTACGGAGCAGAAACCTGGAGACTTACAAAGAGGGTTCAACTTAAATTGAGGACGACGCAGCGAGCGATGGAAAGGAAAATGATAGGTGTAACCTTAAGAGACAGGAAGAGAGCAGAGTGGGTCAGGGAACAAACGGGGGTTAAGGATATCATAGTTGAAATCAAGAAGAAGAAATGGATATAAGCCGGGCACGTAGCACGTCGGCAGGATAACCGGTGGTCATTAAGGGTAACTGACTGGATTCCAAGAGAGGGCAAACGCGTAAGGGGAAGACAGAAAATTAGGTGGGTAGATGAGATTAAGAAGTTTGTAGGTATAACGTGGCAACAGAAAGCACAGGACCGGGTTGATTGGCGGAACATGGGAGAGGCCTTTGCCCTGCAGTGGGCGTAGACAGGCTGATGATGATGATGATGATGATGATGATGATGATGACAAGTACCGTAGTGTCCATCTTCAGTCTAATTTAACTTGGCGTTACCATATTAACACTGTCTTAACATCAGCTAACCGTGCATTCGGTCTTAAGCGTAACCTCAAACATGCACTACCCCACTTAAAAAAGCTAGCTTACATAACACTCATTCGCCCAAAGATTGAATATGCTGCTGCCATATGGGATCCTGATCAAGCATATGTCATCAGCAACGTTGAGTCCTTGCAAAACCGTGCTGCTCGCTTCATCTATTCCGATTACTCCCGCTTCACGAGTGTCGCAGCATTAAAGCAACGAGCCGAGTTGGAACCACTATCACGTCGACGTCACTTTGCTGGCCTAACCTTATTTCATGAACTGTAATATCATCGCACGCTTCATAATGACTTCCTTTCTTCAGCCCCCGCTGTCTTCCCGCGCCGTGACCATGATAAAAAAGTAGCACGCATAACTTGGCGCTCATCTCTTTACGATAAATCATTTATACCACGCACAATCATTGAATGGAATAACCTAGCGTCATACGTAGCGACTGAAACTAATTTATCATCTTATCAGGCTTTCTTACGTGAAAAGTTTTACTTTGACTGATAGCACTGCCCGTTTTCTTAGGTACGCAACAATACATTTTGCATCAGTGTGAGTTTAATGTAATGCTGCATCTACCACTGTTACTATGTAGATATTTTCTAATCACAAAATGTCAAAGCTTTATATTTGTGTTACACATGATGTTCCTGCTATAATGATGTATTAATTCAATCTTTTATATTAAGTTCCACAGTTGTATTTCTTTTGTTTCCGCTTCTTTTGCGAATGTACCCGCCCCCCTATGTAATACCCTGGTAAGAGGGCCCTTATGGGTATTTTGAATAAATAAGTAAATAAATAAATAAATAAATATGCCATCTCATGAAGCCACCATACCACGTTTACGTGAAACATCAAACGCGAAATCTTGAGCTCTATGACGCAGAAAAGGAAGTATCTTTGCACTTTAACGCGTCACTGAAGCCGACAGTGAAGTCGACGTTCTTTGTCCGCCTTCTCTCCAGAGGTAGTGAACATGTGCATGTATCGATGTTTTCTGGTGTAACTTTCCCTCTTGGGCGTCTGGTACTCACAGCCAGTTAGGGACCTTAAAAGGACGCTAACGAGGAATATGAAGTTGAACTAAACCAACAGGGGCATTGAAGAATGCGTGTAGTTTTGGTTGGGTGTGAAAAGATGACTTATTAGTGGAAATATTCGTAACCAAAGACCGATTATCTCTTACTCGATTTCTCTCGCCCCAGATTCGCTGCTGCAGCGATGTCGTCACGAATATCATTGCTCTCAGCGAATTAGAAGGCGCGATGACACTTCACCACGTGTGCAAATAGCCGCTGCATAGCTGCAGCTTTCGTGATTGCCGCTATGGAAATGGTTGCAGACTTTGAACCTCGCAGCAAAGATCTCGCCATGGAAGCAGGATTGCATTTCAGTAAGTCTGAAATGATCCCCGTGCTCTCGTGGCAGCTCTTTCTGGCAGCAACCGACGGAAAGCGAAGCCTCGTTTTCGTCGACTGCAAGCGACGCGTCCAGTTTCCGAATACTGTTTATGTACACGCGTATTTCATTTTCTGTTTTTGTTCATGGCGATTTTCTTTGGGAGAATTGACAGTGAGGAGAGGCGAAGCAGAGCACTGAGAGCAGGGCCATGCAAGGCATTTCAATCCGCCCTTGGAATGCGGCACGCATCCGAAGAGCAGGTGGGAGAGTGCCAGTGAGGAGAAATGTACCATGTGATCAAAACCATTGAAGCCCCATAGTTCTCTGCGAGACAGCGGCTAAACGCGTGTGAAATCCGACGCAGAATCACTGCGAAGCTCGCTCGTATAAACGACGTCAACATCGCTGGGGTCAAACTGCACCTGGCTGCCGCCATTACCA
Source organism: Rhipicephalus sanguineus (assembly GCF_013339695.2). NCBI lineage: Eukaryota > Metazoa > Arthropoda > Arachnida > Ixodida > Ixodidae > Rhipicephalus > Rhipicephalus sanguineus. Next base: position 19,910,065 of record NC_051181.1, on the reverse strand, counting down.
CCGCGCTCACCGGCAGAAGCAAAATAAAAATGACTGAGGAGGAAACCACGATAAATATCTCTTTAAGAATCGCTGCCGGACTGCGTTTGTGACCACTACGAAAACGTTGAAGGGGCGTTGGTGCATACATCCTTCAGTTAAATTTCGCTATTTTCTCTCGCTAAATCTCAGTTCACAGTAAGAATGACATGAAGGGGATCGTAATAAGATAGTTTGCCGTTAGAGTTCTACTTCGTGTATCTCTTTAATGTTACTGTGCTCAAGGCCCACCATGGAGACACGGGCGCTGCAGTTGTTGTGATGTGCTAAGTTGGATCACGTGATGCCACCTTTCTTCACGGAACCTTGCTCAGACGACGGGAAGCCGGCGGCCCGAGGGCGTTTATTTATTTGAGTTTCCCACTTCAATCAGCCACAATTCACAACCAGTTCATGTGCACTGGCATCTAGAAACAAGAGCTTGGAAAGCGTGGCCAATGCTTTCGGCGGCATGGTGCTCTGGTGCTGTGTGCACAATGAATGCACAACGCATGCAAATGAGCAGGGTGTAATTTCATATTTACGGTTTTACCTCATGGATAACGAACATCACAATACATGGCTCATAAAGCTTAGAAAGGGCAATGAACCGAAGTCCGGTCTACGTGTTTGCAGCAAGCACTTCCGAGAAGGCGTCTTTGACTGCCGACTAGGAGCGCGAATGTTAATTTAGTGAGAAAAAATGGATTCACACGTGACACTGACCCTTTCCAGTGAAGACGTCCACACCTCGAAGTCATTTAAGAATTACTTCATATAGTTAACCCCCATCCTACGAATGCTGATCGGGGAACATATCGTTGGGAAGGTACCGATACACAGAAAAAAACATGAGGAGAGGAAACGCACTTTGATAGAAAAACGTTTTCTGTGAAAGAGTTTCTGGTTTGAAAAAAAAAAATGAAAGAAAGAAAGCTTGCAGGAAAGCCTATGATTAATTCTTTTTTTTTTTTTTTCAAGTCGTCAATTCGTCCCGGCGTCTGCCCACGAAAGCTTGCCCTATGATTGGAGGTCGACAGGCCTGGTGAGTGGGTGAAGAGCTCTTCGATGGCATCTCTTCAGTATAACAAGACTGTGGGCCACGCTTTTTCTTTCCTATTTTCACTACGGTCATTACGTGTGGAATAACCAGGGTGGTCTGGGCCGAACCGGAAGAAAACGAACATTTTAAGCGATAAGTTAAGTGGCGAAGCCGTTTGGGGGTTCATCCCCTACCGCCCTGAATTTATTACATTCTGTAGTGTACATATACGCGCATAGAACATAGATAAAGAGAGGTCAGACCATAGATTAGAACATAAAGGGAGGTCAGACCCCCCCCCCTTAGAAAAATTCTGGCTACACCCCTGGGTGGTTCATGGTTAAAATCGTGCTTATGTGCGATTAGGCTTACACCGACCTTTTTTTACAGCGAAAGCAGTTATGAGATCATTTCACCGGCCGTTTTTGGCGCCGTAGTTGTCCGCCGCCGCCGCCGCCGCCCGTGTCCGTAACCAGTATCGCTCGAAATAAGAAAAAAAAACTAAATAAGAAAAAAATTCCAGGATGGAACGAGGTTCGAACCTGGGCCCTCTGCGTGGGAGCGCAGTATTCAACCTCTGAGCCATGCCGGTGCTTGAAACTGCTTTGCAAAAAGGTCCTATACAGGCTTCATGTCGGGAAGGAACCACATTAGCATATGCAATTTAGCGTGGTAGAAGAGTAAAATAAGTACCAAGCGTCGCACAATGCGAATTCTGTAACCAGGCGTCACACAAGCGAATTGCGCAACGAGTAGGTTGTTGAATGCATCCAACCCATTATAAAGGATTCTGCCATAATTCTTCGTCATCAGGCACAGCATCAACAAAGTGCGCATAATGCCTTACATGCGTTTAGCAGGCACCAACGCTCTCCGTAGAATGACGAAAAATGGCACAGTGCCTGCTGCCCTACTTCTCAAAAATTACAATGATTTATAGCGTAGCGGGTTCCTCGCAAGTGCACTTGTATTGGTTGCCAAGGAAGCCCATAAGCGCATGATCCATTTCCTCAGGGTCTCAGTAAAGTTCTTCGCCCCCCCCCCCCGTCTCTCTCCCAGGTCAACGTATGTTATACAGCATGACGGGAGAGGGAAATAGCGACCGGGTGTCACCCAATGCAAATTACATAACTGGTGGGCCGTTTAAAGATTCCAACCCATTACAAAGGGCTGAGCCATAATTCTTCATCGTCATCAGTCGTCGCGTCAACAAAGTGCACATAATGCCTTACAGATGCGTAGCTGGTGCCTCGCTTCTCCGCAGAATGACGAATACTGGCTTAGTAGCTAGGTGCTTCCCAACTTCACAAAAATTGTGATTTATGGCGTAGTGGGTACCTTTGTAGTGTACTTGTATTGTAGCCCCAAGAGAGCTTAACGGGCTCTAGAAACGCCGCTCTTCCAGCTTTCGCTGTGACTGTGCTGCGGTTTCAGCGCAGGCCTGGCGTTTTTTTTTTTCTGGTTGCTTTTCATCGGCTTAGATAGGAGAAAGGAAAAAGGCAGAGAACGAGAGGCATCCTAAATTCGTGGCGCTTAGAGTTACTGTATATGCTACTTTTAGGTGGCATATACAGTGACTCTAGTGGCGCTGAGACGTGCTCCTGCAAGGGCTGTACAATAGAGCGTCAGCCTTTACCTCCTGGAGAACCACTCCAGGACGGAAGATACATTGAACCAGACGAAAGCAGGCAGTGCTGTTTACGCAGACAAAGCACCGACAAATAGAGTGCCAGGAGTCACAGGGTTCCAGAAAATTGTGTTTCGTTTGTTGAAGGAACGGAGCACCCTGTAACCAGTCGAAGGAGTCTCTAGCCTCATGGATGGTATCAGGGGAGAAGAAGGCGAGGAGGGGGGGGGGGGGTGTTTAAACAACCTTTAGTGTGGGGCATTCCCCCATTACAACACCAGAACGCCCCCCCCCCCCCCTCCCCATCGGTGCGCCACTGGTGTTCTGTTTTGAGTGCATTGTAACAATTCTTCTTGACACCTATATCACAATTGCTACAATAGACTTAAAATAGTACAATTGACGTACCCGATACCTTCCTTGGGTTCATTCTCTGCCTGTTTTCGTTAAGGTTGTGTCGAGAATATGTGACAAACACGCAACCTTTCTGCGTTTCCAGGTGCTCGCTTTTCTCTTTCTGGATAAAAGCAGGGTTCGAGTTCTTTCTGGGTATTGAAAACAGAGCCAGGTAGAGTATCTAAGGCTCAATGTGAAAAGAAGCACACTAACAAATACGTGAATGGCCGTGCATTCCGTTCAGTTGACGAAAGAGTTACATACGCGAGGCAGGCGATAGCTTGCGCGACACAATAACAAACTGACACCACCAGGTAGATTTATGTCTCAGCAACTACGGCTACGCTGCATCGCCAAAAACGTAGCTATAGTCTACGTATTTAATAAACGAGCATCCGAGGCAGAAATGATTGCACATATTTTACCTGTATAGGGAACCCAAGCTCAAGTTTGCGGCGCTGCGGCTCTGTCCGAAAGCTCTGAACCTTCTGCGCGGCCGACTCAGCCGACTCGGCCCCTTTCACGGTAGCGGTAGCGCACGTGCGCGCGCGTTCTTCTCTCGGTGCGGGTAACTGGGGGACCGTCAGCTGGGTACGTTGAACTGAGAGGCTTGCTGTGCTGGACGTCGACAGGAGATGGCCGTCCGGACATTTCAAAGCTGTTTGGATGCAAACCGCTACACGCTAGTTCATCTGACAATGCGTGAAACTGATTTTGCAACATATGGAAACCGCCGCTAATTTTTATCTTTCGGAAAATATCTGATTGAGGAAATATTTCATGGATAATTGTGCGAGCATGTATGCATTGCATTCGTGGCATTTCTCGCGATTATTTACGTGCTTAGGAGAAAGGTGAATGGGTGACGCACATACGTAAACGTGACTGCACTTTCTTCCCACGAAACACAAAACCTCTAAAAAACGTCTTAGTTTACAAGAAGACCAAAAATATATGCATTTTTTAAATATAGCATTAATTCGCCCCTCAAATGTGCTTACATACTCTCTATTAGCATTTTCAACAGCTACGGCATACCCAGAGTCTATTTTGCCAAAGAAGTTCATAACGCCTAGTTCGAGACATTCTTCAGACATTTTGTCTGAAAGTACGAGTCAGGGGCGTAGCCAGAAACTTTTTTCGGTGGGGGGGGGGGGGGGGGGGGGGGGTTCAACCATACTTTATGTATGTTCGTGCGTGCAAGCAAAACTGAAAAATTTCGGGAGAACTTTGAACACCCCCAACCCCCCCCCCCCCCTTGGCTACGCCCCTGGTACGAGTGCACAACGACTATCTCAATGATTCTTCGAATGTTTTCTCGAGAAGGGCCAATATACAAAAACGGCATGTCAAAAGAGCGGTTACCGTCGGTTTTACTCAAACAAATGACGCAGACAACCATACCCCCAAAATAATTTGTTTCACAACGATGCCTCTAACAGCACGCTCGGACAGCAGCGACTGACAACAGTAGTAAAACCGGCAAAATGCAGGCACGCACGCAGCGCACCCGGCGCACCATGCGGCGCACCGTGCAATCAGCTTCGGCGGCACTCATGTTGAAACGTGTCCTTCGCGATCGTGCTGTGCACCGGCGACTGCGGAGACGCCGTTGGCGCCGTCGCGTCGTTTTGCGTTGGCAGCAGCTCGGCTGTCATCGTTTCGCATTTTGTGTAGCGTGCCAGCTTTTCTGTACGGTTCACTGGCTGTTCATACTGAAAATTGGCAGCGCAAACAAACGGGACACAGAAGAGGAACACAAACAGTCGCAGACTGAAACTTGGATTTATTCATAGTCATAGAAGATAATATATACCTGAAAAAACATGAAGGGAAAGGGAAATACATGAGGGAAGGATCCACCATGATCAGGTGTCGTCCATAAACGAGATTTCACAATCTAAAAGCGATATAGAAGGTGAGCTGACACAACTATCGATATTCTTTTTAATGAAAAAGGCTTCCGCAATCTCCCTAGTTTTAGTGTCACAATTTTCAGTATGAACCTATACCAACTTGCCCGCCTTTCAACACTTCTGCAATTCACTGGCTGTTATCTGGCATGAAGTAACTGTGCTCATGCCATTTGCCGCATATTTTCCATCAGTGATTCGTGAAACAAGCTCTACTGTGTGTTTTCGCCGACGGTCCGTTACAACAATGGCCTGATCTGCTCGCCACCTTCGTTGCAGCTAGCAAGCAGCTATTCGGATAACCTACTTCTTTCGGTAAGTGAAAGTAAGTGTGCCTGACTTTCCGTCATTACTGCTGGAACTTTTGACAGTTCTTTGCTGGTGGTTGAATCTTGGTCGAACGCGAAACTATATACGGAGGACGTGCCGTTGCGAATCGTAAGCCAGACTTACTCGCCCTATTCCAGGTCGGTCATCTTGTTCTTCTGCGGGTTACAGCTCGTGTGTGGGTGGGTGTATGCGTGCGAGCGAGTGTTTGCTTGCTTGCTTGCTTGGTTACAACCATGCCGGCCTGGCGCTGACAAATAGTGCAACGATTCTACAACAGGTGCCTCGCTTTGTGAGTAGTTATGATTGTCGTTAATAAATACATGACAGCATTTGTGCACATCTGTAATTGGAAATCTGTCTTTAGAATGACTTGATGCTCAGTTATTTGTTGTAAATTATACCTAGCTTACTTGCTTCTTCTTGTATGCAGCTTTTCTTCACCGCTGTTTGTACACAGGGGTCCACTGTTAAAGGGAACATCGGAGCGTGTGGCGGCAGCTCGGCGCCACCGACGGCCAGCGGCTGCAACGAGTTTCCCGCAGGCGCAGTGCGCACTGTCACTCGTGCTCTTTCATTGTCTCCTACCGTCTGCTTCCGCGCTGCGAATCGTCGCGAAGCGAACCGTTGACGCGATGAAAGAGCACCGGGCACGGTGCTCACTGCGTCTGCGCGAATCTCGTTGCAGCCGCTGGCCGGCGGTGGCGCCGAGCTGCCGCCACATGCTCCCATGTTCCCTTTAACAGTGGACCCCTGTGTACAAGACATGAGGCCCGAGACCACGCCAGCTTGTGTGAAAGCCAGCGCAGTTTCTTTGACGGGACCTGGAGTGCATTCATGCAGAACTTGAATTTATGTTGCTGCTGCGTCAATCAGCTTCACCTTGTGCGGTCACCTTCTGTCGTATTTTGTGCCACATTCGGTGCGCTTTATTCATTAATAAAGCCGCTTTTACAAGATCATTGGATAATTTATTGTTTCTGATAAGCATGATTATTTGTGCGCCATACACTAAACGTCATTTATGAAGTACGTGTTCATCCTCTGCATGTTCAGATTTATTATTTGTTCAGTAGTAAACCGATGTGAATTCTACATGGAAATTGGATATAAGTGGTGTGTAGAAGAAAAGTAAGGACACAAAGAAGCGCTTGTTTGTGTCCTTACTTTTATTGTCTGCGTCTCGATTTTTGAGCTGTATTTACAATGAGCCCATTGGTGCCCCGCTGGATATAGTGAGGCTTTTGGTCATTATCACGTCCAGAGGTGTACTTTCTGTGGATCTTTGGGCACCTTCAGGATATGATATCCTGAAGGTGCCACAAATACACAGAAAGTCCAGCTCTGCACGTGATAATGACCAAAAGCCTCACTGTGTCCAGCATATGGGTCATTCCACGGACGTTTTCTGGACGTCCGGTAAGATTTTTACTGAATTTGCATACGTCCAGGCCCGTCCGAATATCCGGTTTTGACGCCCGGTGGGATTAACTCGGGATGTTCAATTCCTTTGCGCCATATAGTCCTGCGGACGTCCCGTTGAACGTCCCACGGTATTTGTCGTGCATCCGTCGGATGTACGTAATGTCCAGTATAGTGGTCCGATAGACGTCCCAAAGTTATTGGTTGCCCATTGGGTCGCTTTCGTTCGTTCCGACTACCTGAATCGGTAAGTAACGCGGCGCATGCACGCAGCGACTACATTAATGATTACTCGCTGTCTTCTCGTATTGTTAAAGTCCAGTTACGGTTGTAGGTGAAGCAACTTTGTGTTTTGATTCCCCGTGTTCGTGAGACCTACCCGTCGTTGTTGAACGTTCACATGCGCGTTATACCGTTAGCATTGCGCGGTTGGTTGAATTCAACTGAACTCGGCACATTGTCAGAAGTTCGGCACCTGCATTTCACGCGTCGGGAAGGCTGCTTTATCACGCCGGAACGGACGTCCGTGCATTTTCAGCAAGCTTTGACATCGTTCTGCAGGTTTGCTTTGTTTTTGTCACTTTATTAGGGTGATAAATATTTAAGCCGCTAAATATAACTGGCACTTAATACATGCTTTGCAATTGCAACCTTAAAGTAACCACCTTCTGACTTTGTGCGATTTTCTAGCCGCGTTCACGCAGCAGGTTTTATACGCCTGTCAAGTCGATATCATAAAAAGAGACTGCAAGCATGACGCGAGAGCCGAAAAAACGAGGCGAGCAGTTCATCTTGCTTCACAGTGGTTAAAGCTCAGCTAGCTGCCTCGCGTCTTAATCGGCGGATGATTCTCCAGCGGCACGGAGGACTTGACTCTAACCTTCTCAGGAAGCAGTGCCATGGCCGTGTAATCTTTTTTTCGCACGCCGCAAACGTTTGTTCACGAAAGTACACGGCTGCTACTGTAAGCATGCCATATCAAAACAACAATCACATGATTCGTAGTCCACGCCGCAGAACATCGATAGCGTGTACGGCTTCATTTCGGAGTGCATGTGGACCATTATTCATCTTTAACATGACAGAATGAGACTTACCTCGAGGTATACATCCTACACGGTGTAATCGCGACTTGGGAAATGCATTTCACTTTGAGTTGGGCGTCGTTGTTGTCGATCGTCTGCTCTTCACCGTTAACGTGATTGACGAGCCTTTTTCATTTTATCAAGTTCGCTTTTCGGAAGTGCCAGTCAAGCTTGAAAATCCTTTTGAAGCCGCACTGCAAGCGGTACATTGTAAGCCACCGCAAGTGCACCGCGAGAGCTCTGCACGTGCACAGAAGCGAGCGGCAACGCGGTGGAGATAAGGGAAAACGCGCGCTGCGTACATTCCAGTTTTTCTTTTTCTGCCAGAGATGGCGCTGCCTGTCACGAGTAGCAGCGCCGGTAAGCGTTGCTTGGGAAGCCTATGGCTGTGTAAGCAGAAATGCTAGCCATAGGCGGTGATGCATGTGTTAGCACTCCGTCTATTCCGCTGTCAAGCGTAGGTCGGCAAACTCACTCATGAGTCCACTCACTCAGACACAGATCGGGCCTGAGTGGGTGAGACCGGGTGAGTAATATTTTGGTGAGTTTTAGTCCACGTGAGTCCTGCTGCGAAAAATTTTGGTGAGTACGTCTGAATCCGAGTGTGCCCTAAGTGCCAAATATATTTATTGAGGGAGTCTGAGTGATGGATGGATGAACAACTTTATTTTATTCCTTCGGTACGCGCGATTAGAACGCAGCGGGCCGCTCCCACGTCGGGACAGAGAGAGCTCTACCTCCTTTCTTTTCTTTTTTTGCTTACCTATGCTGTCAAGTAAAGAATTCTTTATCACGTGCCCATGACGCCCTCTGGCAAAAAAGAGTGTTCGAAACTCGCAGCCTGAGCTACGGGTGGCGCTGACCAACACTCCCAGGTGTACATAAATACCCCACGAAAAAGTGGATTGGGGAGCGCCCTCCATCGTAGCTCCAATGGTGCAGCATCGAACGCGTAATTTGAAGGTTGTGTGTTCGGATCCCACCGACGGAAAGTGTGATCTTTCGTTCACTTAAATTTCTTTCAATTTAAGTGAGAATCATAGAATACAGTTCAGAAATCACAAATAATATCCCCTATGCCTTTCTTGGCTTAATCGAATCTCGGCTTCATAGTCAAGTAAAGAATGGGAATTCTTGCGCATGGGCTCATTTATACGTGAATTTTTTTTATTTTTTATTTATTTATAAATACTGCGACCTTTCATTTGAAATATCATGGCAGGGTGGGAACAATGTTCGAAAATATGTACATACATTCAAAGGAACAATCAAAGTAAATAAATAAGTACGATGTGAATATACAGGGCTAAGGTTCAAAAACGCTTATTTCAGTAAATTCGTTGAGTAACACAATACAGAGTAACATAATACATAATAACGTAATACGCATAATACATGTTACAGACTAACACAATAATTACAATAAAGCAAATAATACAATGCAGTAACTAGTGATGGTTTAGGTGAGGCTGTTTTCAAACAATGACAGTGTGTTACGTAAAACGACATCATTTGTATGGCTATTCCTGTCATTAATAGTTCTAGGGAAAAATGAATACTTGTAGCAGTTAATCCGTGAAGTTAAAGGGGTTATCATTTGACTGTGTCGCTTGCGAGTGGCGTAACCGGAAGAGTACTGAAGGATGCCTGTAGTGTCAACATTTAAATGGCCATTTATTAATTGAAAGAAAAACTTAAGTCGGCAAATGCGGTTTCTGTCCACAACAGATTGGAGGCCACTTTTTATCAATAGCTCGGATAGCGATGTTCTACCGTAGGAGTTATAAATAAAACGTAAGCCTTTCTTTTGCACTTTTTTTAGCTGATTAACATTACGTTTAGTGAATGGAACCCATAATATCAAAGCATATTCCAACATTGGACGAATGAGTGTTTTGTATGCTAGCATGCGTACTGACGAGGTAGAATACTTTAAGGATCGTTTTAGAAAAAAGAGTTTGCGTAGACAGTTACCTGTACTTACCTCAACGTGTTTGTTCCAGTTGAGATCATTAGTTATCCATAATCCAAGGTATTTGTGTTCTGCAACTTCTCTTAGATTAACGCTGTTTGTGCCGTACTGATAACATAAAAGATTTTTCTTTAATGTTATTAAATGCGAAGCATTTCTTAGCGAACCTCAGGCACTTTGGCCGTTTCTATCTACGTATCTATCTATCTATCTATCTAGCCGCCTACGTCTGGACGCTCTCCTGGTCGTCTCCATAACTTGTAACATACAAAAATTAGCATAGCAGGGGATCAGTGTATGACGAACACGATTCACTGGTCATGACATGAATAACGCAAAGTACCTATCGCGTACGTCATGAAACCCTTTCTCTCAGTCACGTGTGGCCCATACCCGTAAAGCAGACTTAATGTTATGCGGGTATGTGCCACAGGTGATACAGAGTCTTATCCAACACAGTAACCGCGAACACACACACGCACATCGACACGAAAAGAAGGAGATAATGTTAGTAATTGTTGGGGTTTATGTCCCAAAACCACGATATGATTATGAAAGACGCCGTAGCGAAGGGCTGCGGAAATTTTGACCATCGGGGATTATTTAACATGTACCGAGATCACACAGAACACGGGCATATAGCATTTTGCTTCCATCGAAATGCGACCGCCGTGGCCGGGATCGAACCCGCGACCTTCGAGTCAGCAGCCGAGCACCTTAACCGCTACACCACCGGGGCGGACGCAAGGAAAGTGAGGAAGCTGAAGACAGAACAGCCCTGAAAGACGCTCAACTACCATCCACTCGTCCACGTGGTCCGCAACGTGGACCACGTGGACTACGCAAAAACCGTGGTCAATGCTTCCTACAATAAATCTGCTAAGAGAACCAGGCCTCTCATCATAACCGGTGACTCCAACATTGATTTATCAAGACCCAACAACGCTTGGTCCTTATACTGCGTGAAAGACTGCTTGGATGTGGAGAAGGCATCAAAGGACCTCGCTGCCACGTCCACGACAGGAGGCATCATAGATCATTTCGTAGTAAGAGGTATCCAGGATTTCCACCATCTGCACCATACCTCGCACTTCACTACATTTAGACTCCTCATAGCCGCGATCACGAATGAATCTGATTAACAAGTCCGGTCCAGCCGCTGGTGCTCACTGATCACGGTGATGATGACCTTGTTCAAGAACTGTCAAGAACTTCTTCTACACATACACACGGGCTCGTGAAACGTGCGTGCGTTCTCCGTCATAACGGACAAGTATAAGCATAGCAACTGTAACTGTGACTGTAACGTACGTGCAGTGAGCCTGCGCGTGCCACTCGGCTTGTATATATCTAAGGAAACTTTCCTGAATCAAGCTTACTTGCGAGTATCGCCTGTCCTGTGCATCTGTGTTCCTTCTTTGTCCTGTTCGGATTCGCGCTATCCAGTATTGAAGAATATAAGCACTACATATCAGCTTACCGCGTCTGGTGTTGGTAACACCCATGTTGCTGTTGGCATCGTTGCGCAACTGTAAGCAACTGGTGACATAATACATATGCGACTCTTCAACATATGAGTGTTCGTATACCACTTCCACATTTCTCTCGCGTCATTCCATAACGTTTCGCTCAATGTGAAAAATTACGCCACAGTCACCATCCCGCGCATGCTTCGCATAACATTGATTCCCACGGTACGTGGGATCTGCCGATTTTTTTTTCATATAAACTGTTTTGTTGTAATTAATTGTCATTTGCCATTGCTGGCACAAAGAAATGACCTTGTGAAATTGATTATTGAGCCTTATCTGATCCCCAGCAGATGATACTTTCGTGTATAACACACAATCATCAGCATAAAGCTTTAGATTAACAGAAAGACTATTGATTATATCATTTGCGTATAAAAGAAATAAAAGAGGTCCAAGGACCGAGCCCTGAGGTACGCCGGAATCCACAGGAAGTTTGCTAGAACAGCTGTCATTAAGTGAAACAACTTGTTGTCTGTTTTGAAGGTACGCTCGTATCCATACTATCAATTTCGAATTTTTGAATATATATTGAAATTTATGAAGTAATTTTGCATCCGAAACTTTATCAAAAGCCTTTTGAAAGTCCATAAAAATGGCATCTATCTGTTCACCTTCATTTAGTGCGTTAGCGAAATCGTGGATGGTTTCAACCAGCTGTGTAGTGGTTGAATATCCACGTCGAAACCCATGCTGTGCTCGTGTCGCATGTTCTCGCTTTTTCTTTCTTTTTTTTCAGGTGTTTGCAATGTATGTTTATCGGTTAATTTTCGTTGATGTGGAATTGTTTACGCTGATTCACGCACTTGTAGCGGATCGCACAATATTACACGGCAATACAACATTCGTTTAAATGTAGCGCCTTATGTGCGCGTTCAGCATCCAACGGAATACAAGGCTTGCTCTGAGGGTATGTTACTATATCGTTACTTGCGAACCGCCTGTAGAGCGATGCGTGGATGTTTTCGCTCCCCATCGCAAATTTGAACTTTGCGCCACACTAGATGGCGTTACAGATTGTCGCGACGAGCTGCCCTCCTTTATCGGCAGATGTCGCGCCAGGCGCGCCAGCCGCTCCAGCTGGCTGGCTGCCTTTTCGCATGGCATTTGTGCGTCCGAGTGCCGCTCGGCGACTCGCGCAGCATTGTGTGAGCCCGGAAACTTTGTGCAAAGAACTTTGTCCGCAACGTTCGGCAACTGCGGATAGGCTGGGCGCTGATCGTATTCAGCCGGCGACTCGTGAACGAGATCGCAGCGGTAGAAGCGCGGCATTTTTGACGCTTTGTATCTCCCCGAGTGCTTCGCCACCGGCAACCTTTTCGTCCTGGAAGTAAAAGGCCAGCCTTACGAGCTCCTCTACGCGTTCGTCGAATCACGCGTGTCACCTTCTAGCTATTGAGTTCACCGCCAGCCCGCCATTGGGGTCGCGCAACAAGTGTGAGCACTGTGCGTTTTGAATCACACCGGCCAACTGCCGCAGCACTTGCTCATCGCGCATCGGTGGTCGATCGTGGCTGCGTCGCTGTCATCCTCAACAAGTTTTGCAGACTGCGACATGAGGCTTCGCCGCGTTTTCGACTGCCTCGTGGTGGCATTCATTTGCGCCGCCGGTCTCCTGCTACTGCCGCTGTTGCTGCTGAGCCTGCGCGCGCGCCAGTGGTTCTTCGTGCGAATCATGGCCGTGGCTGGCTGGCTGTGGCGAGACGTCTTCGAGAGCACTCGACGCCGAGCGATCGCTGCGCTTGACCAGCCAGAGTCGAACGACCTAGAACTGCGAGCCGACGGCGCGATTCGAGTGCTCGAAATTGGCGCCGGTTCGGGCGCCAATTTCGGTTTCTTGCGAAGAAAGATCAAGTACTGGAACGTCGACCCCAACACGGAGTTCCAGAGTTTCTTCCTGGAAACTGTCAAGAAATACCCCAAGGTTGGTGTATTTCGGGTCTTTTTTGAAATGTCTAACATCTCGTTATTTCCAGAAAACGATTTATGCCACTATCGTAAGCGCCAGACAAAAACAAAAAAACAATCAGTTGTGACATAGCTTGCGCACAGATCGTGCAAACGTAATAATATATTAGTAATATCCGGGGTTTTACGTGCCAAAACCACGATTTCATTATGAGACGCAATCGTGCAAACATGACGTGACATGGGTGTGTTCAGATCAGAACGTCGGTGCATCTCCGGTGACCTCTTTTAATTTCGCTGGCAAAACTATATTTCACTGTCCTAGTTCCCAGGAAAACAACACCAATCTTAGTTTCGCGAAAAAAATTTTGCCTTCATATAAAAAATGGGGTCTCCACTGATCCAGCACCGCCTTTTTTTTTATCAAATTGCGAGGAAATTGGAATTCTGACGAGATCCAAAAAAAAAAATTGGGCGGATCCCACGTGTTGTGGGAAGCGGTTTCATGCGAAGCAGTAAGCGAGTACTTCTATGCTGCATTTTATGGCTTTGAGCCAAGCGTTACGAGGTGGATCGACGTGTTCTTGTAAGTGTAGTAGCTGTGTGCACATCGTCGGCTTACCAGGCACGTCGACAACACTGGCGTTTAAAGGGTAACTTATAGTGCGACGTAACGTCAGGCCTCACGCTACAGTACATACGCCAGTATTATCTAAACCATGTGCACTTTGTGGTGCAATCAGGTGAATATCATACGTAACTTTCGTTAATTTATTCATCCGGGGTCGAACAGTGCTTCAATAGAGGTTCCTCAATCATAGGAATACAAATGTAATATTTATTAGACGGCTATAAGAGCCGAGCTAACACTGAAACCACAGATGTTAATCTGATATGACGCCTCTATCGTAGGAGTACATATGCAGTGTTTATTGCTTTTTTGTAAAATTAGATAGCCAGCATCACAACCACAATTGACGTTGCGCCGACACTGCGCATCCATGGGCTGTTTTTTTCCAAACCAGTTCATAGACTTGGCGTAGCTCTGTGGTAGAATACCTGACTGGCACACAGAATGCTTGGGTTAGATTCCTGCTGGAATCCTAATTTTAATTATTTTCATTCCTCTGTCAACGCTGCCGATGTCGGTTTTTCTTCACGCTTTTGCACTTAAATCATCAATGTCTGTTCTCGCCGTTCCTCGGTAGATATAAGCTGTCAATCTCCTGTGGCGCATACCCGTACACCACGCCCCATGGTATACGGGTATGTGCCACACGTGTTTGGAGGAAAGGGTTTGACGACGTATGCGACGCGATTTTCATGTTATTCATGTTACGGCCCGACAATCATATTCGTCAAATCCTCTTACCCTGCCATGCCAATTTTGATCTACACCAAGTTAAGATAGCGAAGGTTCGCTAAGAAATGCTTCGCACTTAGAAAAAGCTATTGTACCTGTAGCGTTCAAAAATTTTCTTGGCATACTATGAGTAGCTTGAGTTCATTAAATTGCGTTATCTTGCAGTATTGATGCCCTTAGTTTAAGCAAAAAAAATTGCTAATGTCGTAGAATGTTCAATAATGCCCTAGTTTCAGATTCTGTTCCTCCGGTGGTATGACTGTCAGTATTTTGAAAGTCTTCCAGTGTGTTGCCACACGTTAACTTGACATGTGTACCAAAAGTAGTGGTCGGGTACAACATCAAACGCAAACCAAAAACGATTAAATAAGGGCATGTCTCTAAAGATGCAGTATATTGAAAATCAATTTTAAAAAAAGTTCCCGTTCAGTTTTCTTTAAGTTCGCCAAAATTAAACCAAGCATGTCTTCTAACTTAATCTTTAAAAAGATGTTGCATTATTTTTGTGAGGTGGGAGTTACAGCGCCACCAAGTTCGCCAAATTGACGTTAACACCAACCACTTAAATGAGCGAGCATGTAGCTATAGTTACCATTGTCATGATTATTAGGTGCTAAGTATGCTCTCTCATGTTAACGAAACAAGTTGTCAGAAAAAATGAAGAGTTAGTTTAGAAAACTAAATTATTACTGCATTTTCTCACCCAAATCGCGAGAATCTCGACATGGCTCCCAGCGACACAGCATGCTCTGCGTTTCTTAGTCACCGCTTCGTAGCGCCACCTTCCAACATCTCGCTCGTATGGGAGCCTGCTTACTCCACATAAAGGAGGAGGCCCGAGAGGATCAGTCACCGGGCCCTTATCGCCTATCATCCCATGGCTGTAATCTGATAACGCAGACGGCGCGCGGCGGTTGTGATGTTGTTGCTTTGGGGCTTACTTGCTTTGTTTGCCTTTTTGTTGCTGTTCCTCGGCCTTCACCGACCGCCGGCGCGCACTGCCTCGCTATGTAGTCATGGCCGTACGCGCCAAACACCACCGCGGGTTCGAGCACTGCGAGCTGCATGCAGGGCGCCGCGTCCTAGTTCGTCTTGCGCCGTGTACTCTTCGCACCGCTGCGCACGAGAGCTCGGCCCATCACTGTGAACAGACGGCGAGTCCGCGCGCGCAGCGAGGGAGACACTAGGCGACAATCTCCAAATTAGTGGTTTAATACTGAGATTTTAGTACAAAGAGATCAACTGTTTTACACCAGAACCAATCGTAAATGACATTATTATACCGGGCACCAATTCGCCAATACAAGTTACAAAAGATATCGATTAGTGCCCGCGAATGGCACACCTATAAAACCAACGAACAAAGAACCATGTTTGGAGGGCCGACCTACCCTTCGGCCAGCGCTCCCGTGATCTCGCACCCCAGAGCAGAAGGCACAGAACAGACATAGGAACACTTGAGAGAAACATACGGTGCAGGATTGCGAGGCGCTGCCTCGGGGCCTCGAGACCGCGGAAGGGAGCGCGCGCACGCCGAGGCAGGGGCCCCGACGCAACGACGTAACCACCGGCCGGCGACGAAGAACAAAGGATCGCCGCCGGCCGGAGAGACCAAAACGCATACGCACCCTCCTATGTCCCGAAGTGGTCTCCCCGAACCTCGTCTCGCGCCTCCGCTTCTCGGGCGAGCGCGAGCAAGGTCCGAATCCCGCCAAATTTAGTCCAAAGCACTAAGGAGAGGCCCTCGCTATCCGAGCTGCAGCGCAAAAAGTGTGGCGGAAGTCACGTGGTTTTTTCGCAACGGCTGCTGGGATTCCACGGGCACGCCGCCGGCTCGTGTACTCTGCTCCACCACCACAGAGCCGGCCACAGAGTTGCGAATATGCATTTTTATGCGATCGTTTCGTTTCGCAGATGACGCACGGTTTTCGAAGCCTACAGTGAGCGTCGGTCTTCACGATTGTGTGTTCAGTTCATTCAGCATGCAGACGCAAGTGGTTGTTTTCGAAGCCCGCTACAGCTTCTCCGCAAAGGCGTCGCGCCGCAGCTTCCTTGTTAGCCTTTGGCACCGTGCTGTTGTGTCCCTTAGCGGTGAAATGCTACATTTCCGAGAAAAAAGAAACGACACCTCTTAATGTGGGAGACGGCGGTGACCCGTTCCCGCGCACGACGGTGACAACGATTGGAAAGCATTGGCCCGGAGCGCTCAGCGAAGGTTCCAGCGTCAAGGGTAGAAAAGACGTGCCAGACCCAATATTGTTTCACTCAGTCAGGTGATTTGTAAAGCAACTTGGAGCGCTCGGGCTCGGATTTTTTACCTTTTGTACGCGGTAAGTTTATGTGCGCCAAAGTTATCTTCTATGCGGTCGTAGACGACCGACCCGAGCCACTGTAGGCTCGAGTGCTACGACGTTCGTGCAAACGTTAAGACACACACAGGCCGGGGATAATCTGAAGGCGCCGCATGCCCCTACGTAAGAAGACCAATTCAGATGTTGCTGTTAGATTACGTCGCGTAGAGTTACTGTATATGCTACCTTTAGGTAGCATATAGTGACTCTAAAATGTCGCGTGCCCTGAACTTACCGTTTCTCCTGGAAAAAAAAAAGCGATCGAGCTGTCCGCGGCGACCATCCTGCCGAATTGCACCATTGCTTTCTTGCATTCAGCTGAATAAACATGAAGCACAAAGTTGGAAAATTATTGGACAATCTCCAGGGCGCAGTTATTGCGGTCTCTCACCAGGGCAGGGACGGCATCCTCGTGGAGGCGAACTACCAGCGGCGACGCCCGATTGAATTGTTCGAGTGCAAAGTGTTTTGAGCACACGCAAGCCGACTTCGCCGGTTCCCAGTCGCGTTGACCGGGTCTTATGGCTTCGATCCATAGCCTCCGACGATGGGGATCTTTGGGAAAGCTGTTTGAAAGCATGCAACAATACATACGCGCATTCGCATACATTAATAACAAATGGACAAACAGCCACGAAAAATTGAAACACCGCGCAACCACGACGTGCACAAAGAAGACGAAAAGACAAACACCAGCGCAATGATCGTGTCGTCGTTGCGCTATGTTTTAATAGTCAAGGAGAGTCACCAACTGGCCCAGCTTTCCATTCCTCTACAGCCACGAATAAAGCAGAGGAACACTACGCTCACGCATGCAGTATCGTGCATTATGTTCTGAGAGCTAGCGCATGCGTTTACTTTCGATCATGCGTCAAATACAAAGCAAATGCAATACGCTTACGCGTGGAAGGCGACGCCCGGTTCCTTTCTTATCGCGCGCGAGCGGCACCCGGGCACACTGCAAGAAGGCATTGCCGCTCCTTTGTTCTTCCTTCGATACAATCACATGCTTCGTTCTTCGGCTCGTCTGTCAGCTGACGGCGCCCCGACGCTCTGCAGGCGCGACGTGATAGTCTGCTAGCCGCTAACGACGCATGCGTCAGCGAGTTAGCGTGCCCAACCTTGCGAGAAGGAGCCTTCTCTACCCTTCCCTACTTCCGGCTTCAAGAAATGTGACGTAACTGCCTCTTCTTATTTTATTCCTTCCTCCATGGTCCAAAGGGACACCGTGTTAAACCTTTGAGGGGCGGGGTTGCCAGGCAGCGAAGTGACGGCGATTTATGACCAGCTGCCACCCGTCTGGTCGGGAGGAGAGAGACACGAGAATTCTCCAAGGGAAGATGGCGTCGAGCAACGGGTGCGGACGCCTGAATTCCCACACGGTACACGCGGTGCTTTTGAAGCCCCACCGTGCTGAAGAATACAAAAACATAGCTGATCCCTCCGTCATAGGAATCGGCATAACATGAAAGTGAAACGTGTCTTCACAGAAGTAGTGCTTATTGTGTAGTAATATATGAGAGCTTGCACAATGTCTATTGGATCTGGCAGCTATAGCAGCATTTGACGTGTATGCACCCACGTTGACGCCTAGTCGCGTATCTCCATCGCGACGACTAACGCCCATGATCATGATGTAACCGTTGTTGTAGCTGAAGCTTTAGGGGTTGTTATGCCAGGGCTCCACACCCAAACTTCCTTGCTTCGGCAAGGAATTCAAGCTGGTAGAACGTCTGACGCAAGTGGCGATAGACTTTCTGATGCAAACAGCGTCAACACCAGCGAGGCGCCTATTGCAACGGGTGCCAACCAAGGCGGGAGTCTCGTGCAACCCACGGCAACTCCTGCGGTGCGCCTGACGTAACCGACGGCAGTTCCTCACGCAATGTGCGACAAGCCCTCCCATCCACGGATCCGATTCCAGGCAGCGACGAACGGCGGTTCCTGATTGTAGGCTTCAAACTACTGGCTGATGCAAGGAATCGGCCAGAGCTATAAAAGAACCAAGCTGCGGGGGGAAACGGGGACAGCGAACGAAGAAATCCCGGATCGTCGCCGCACCTCAGTGCGAGCCCAATAAGCTGTCGGCCCCAGTGCCGAATATGTAACGCCTCTGTTTATATGTATATAAATTTGCCTTAACTCACCGTCGCCTTGTCCGCTTCGTCTATCAGCTCTGCGCAGATGCAGCCACAAGCTGAGACACCCGATACCCAACAGAGCGAAGCAAGGTCGAGGCTTCTCCGGCGTCTTTCCGTGCGGCCGTCACGGAACAGCACCGCACATATATGTGGCTGAGAACCACTGTTGGGGACTCACCAAGAATTCAGTGGTTTTGTAAAATGTTAGGCAACTTAAAAATAAGGGAGATTATAGAATAGAAATATTCAATCAAAGCATATGACAGCACAATGCACGCTGCAGTGAAAACACACGAGAGGGCGCATAAGCGCGTTCCACACCACACATTCTGCCATGGATGAAAATGCCAAGCGTGAACGTGCTCTCGCCCGCGAAAAACAATGCCGACGCAGACAACAAGCTACCCCGGAGGCGAGAGCTTGGGAAGCAGCGGCAAATAAAAGTGGCAACGCCGACAACAAGCTCCTACTCCGGAGGCGAGAGCGCGTGCATCTTTCTAGTAATGCGTGATTATGAAACAGAGTACAAGAACAACCCTTTCGTACTTGTCGGTGACTTTAACGTAGACATCATGGACAACGACTGGCTTGTGCAGTACTTAACGTCTCGATATGCTCTACGATGCATTTCTTATGACTGGAAACAACCAACAACCACCAGGGGAACGTGCATAGACCTCGTCTTTGCGAATTTCAGGCTAGATCCGGTAAAAGAACCATTGCCTCTACATTTCACGGACCACAAAGCAGTAATAATGAAGGGAAAACGGAATCCACAACTCAACGCGACATACCATTTATGACCAATAAACATTGCATATAACTGTAAACCGCTTTGTCACTCATTTATATGCGTGAATGGGCAATGCCACGGGTGATCTACGGTTACACCGGACGATCCCAATGCTTCGCCCAGTCGTCATCATTCACTTCGTGTTGATGCGGTGATTTTTTCACATATACCTGGACACAACGTGTCGTGAATCCGGCGCAAACATGGCATCAACAAGCACATAATAAACACCGGTATTCGATATGCACTTCTTCAAAGGGTCGTCAATGAAGGAGCAAAATGGCACGGCGTGCGCTCCCGAGTAATAGGGTAACCTACGCCTGTGCTCATGCATACACTATACCAAGCGCTTCAGCAACACGGGATGCAGAAGTTCTTACATTGAACGGCGAACGCGTGCAGGCGTTCCACGTCCCGCTGGCCTCTGTCTGACTCCACCAAGGCACGACATTCGCCCGTCGGCATCGTTGCCTTCCTGCAGCGCTAATGCAGCAGTTTTATTAGCTGATGCTATTGCACTCAAAGCAGTCGGCAGCGAAACGTCGTTGGTGCATATGGAAGCCGCACTACTCGACAACAAGCCCTCACAAGCTAACACGAAGCGAAATGCAAAGAACGTAACTGCGTCTAGGGCGAATCCCCTATGCTAGCGCGGCCAGTGTTTTAACACGAAAGTGTTTTATGCCGGGGTCCACCACGGCTCCGATGCCGTCACGGATATGATGTAAAATATACACTAACAGATGGTACAGTGACTAGAATGGGGAAGTGTGACGACCAGCGAGCAGTTCCTATGGGAGGCGCTGAAGACTGAGCAGAGGGAACCGCGTGGGGGCGCTCGCTCCTGCATTCACGTCGCTGAAGCTCCGCCGCGCCGGAAAGCCTGCTGTTTCTCTTTGTGTAGTGACATGTGCGTGCGGTTAATTTTACGGATCTGCGCGCAATGTTCGCCACCCGTCTTTTGTAGCCATGCCGCGGAGGCAGAGTCACTGGTTTGTGCCTGGATGTACGACAGGCTTTAAGTCTAATAAGACTAAACTGTCCTTGTTTGGTGTACCGAAGAATCCAGCCTTGCTCGCACAGTGGCAACGCGCTGTTATTCGCGCCGACAAGGACTGGAAGAAAATTGTGCAGTGTGCGGACTCCACTTCCACGACAGGTTTACTTTGAGCACACTGTGAATGCTGAGCTCGTGCGCATTGACAGAACCAGGCCTGTGCTGCTTCCGGGAGCAGTTCCAACTCAGTTTCTGAACCTCCCTGCCTATTGCTCAAAGAGGCTACCACCGGAGAGAAAGCGCCCTACAAGGACTGAACAGTATGACCCACCGAGGAAGAAACGTGCACAAGAAATTGCCTCATCAGTAAGTGCTCAGAACGCGATCGACAGTGTTGACATGGACAGCGATTCGTGCATGCCGTTTAACAATCTCGCCTTACCGTCGCCCTCGTGGGGAAAACACACGTTCAGTGTATCTCCCCTAACTGTTGGTTACAGCGTCTGTGAACCCGGAAAAGACAAAAGCATCTTGTTCGCCAGGAAGTTGGTTGTTTTCACACAAGAAGAAAACGGGGTGAAGCAAGAAGTGTTTGTGAAAGGAGTGCAGATACTGCACGATGCGTGTGACAACCCTGTCTCACTGTTAGGGCAGGTAGACGCTCTAAGTGTGTACCCAGGGGCTGGAACTCTTCAAGAATTTCCGTTTGCCATCGGCAACGAGAGGTACGCGGTCACTGGTACCGTATATGGAGTTCAAAATGCCAGGGAACTACACAAGAGAAAAAAAAACAATGCGTTTCGTGTAAGCATCTCAGGAAATACCTCATTATTGAAAGATCTGCGTGGAAACAACGCAGCCTGACTCGCGCTGTTCGTATATCATTGAGGAGGGCACAAACACAAGCTCTTACATGATTAAGGGCCAAGCTTTCGCAGTATGAAGACACTATGCAGAAACTGAAACAGCAAAGTGAAGAGCTCGAAGAAAACGTCCTTGAAAGCCGACTAGAAGATCTCACACCGAAGCTTGCCATCATGCAGTGTTTTCAGGTTGCACGACGTAAGTCGGCAAAGGGAATGAAGTACAACCCAGATTGGTTAATTGAATGCATGATAATGCGAATGAAGAGCCCTCCGCTGCTTTATCATCTGGTTGGTTAGGCGAGTGCCTAACCAACCAGATGATAAAGCTTTTTTTTCATAACGCACCTCCACTTTTACACGAAGTCGCTGAACCCGCGAGAGAAAAAAAAAACATCTGAAGCTTAGCCGTCTGACATAAACATTCAGGCCACATGACTGCTTTCTAACCTGTGCGACTGCGTCTGCGTGTTTTTGTGTTTCTGTTTGGACAAGTATACAATAAAGTGTATTACAATAAACAATAATACAATAAAGTGTTCACACTCTTTTTTTCATTAAGAGTTGTTTAATAAATCTAAAAGCGAACTAAAATATTGCAATCGCAAGAATCCAACATCCTGTTGATCGCGTTTAGCTGAGGGCATTCCGCATCCCTGCAAGCTTCTGCCATCTGTTCACGTCATCGTAGCATTACATATCAATGAGCTACAACATGCAAAGTGTGAAGCATCACTAGCGAAAAAAAAAACGCTAAGTGGAATAACGAAATGCAGCGATACGCGACCCTGGCAACGCTTCTGCTTCAAGCGCGCGACGTGAATACGGGCCGCCGCGCCATCTATCTTGTTCTCTGCAAAACGGCACGACCGAGCGGGCGCGCTCATCACACTTCCCCATTCTAGTCAATGTACAGATGGCAAAGAAAAAAACTAGAAGAAAAAGTTCTGTCACCGGGAGTCGAACCTGCGACCCCTCGCTACGCATTGCGCGGCGCGAACCGACTCAGCCCCATACGGCACGTTCTTCAGTATGATAACGGCGAGCTATCTATATACATCGTTTACCGTTGGTGGTACTCGGACATCGGTGGCACTTCAGCGTGTTTTCGTTATCACTGGCGAGATAGCGCGGAGGGCTTGAAGGGCGCTCTTTAAAGGTCGTCGCCCCGCGCGTTGCGATGCGCGCGCGTCTCCACAGGGCGTGGTCCCTTGTGCGCGTAAGCAATTATATCGTGATGGGGGCCAGTTCGTACGTCTTGTGCTCTCACCGCAAGTTTGCGTTGAAGTTACAGAGAGCACGAAGGTCACTTCGCTCACTGCCGCGGCCGCTTTTGCAAAAGGAGCAGGCTGCTCACACACAAAAAATTGGCCGCGTATCTGCGTGCTTCGCTGCAAATGTCGTGTAAAGACGATAGAAGAGGCGCTGTGTGAGATATGGACGCCATCTGGCAATACGTCGGGAAACATGAGTGCTGTGTTGCGTGCTGGTAGTCCCGGCGCAGTAGCAGGCGAAGACCGGCGGTGACCAACGCGACCGGCGGGGACGCCAGCCAGCCCGAAAACGCGGTTTGGCGCGAAGCGCTGAAGCAGAGAAACGTCCGCACTCAACGAGTACTCTCCACACACTCTTTTATTTACACGTCGCCTGGGTAAAACAGGAACGCCAGAGCGGCGCCCACAACCGGCAGCCTGAAGGCCGCCCACAACGCTGCTTTTTCATTTTTTAAATATCTTTTTTTCACCTTCTTGGCCTTCTCAAAACTAAAGTTTTTCAACACCAACCCATGGCATTCGTACAGTGCAATACAGAACCGAAACCGAAACACAACAATGAGCTCGTGCGAAGGGCACGGAGGAAGGCAAATTTCAGCGCAGTCGCATTTTCAGCTTTGTTGAAACAGCGCTCACTAGACGACGACGAAGTAAAAGAAGGCTCACGACAGGCAGCGCCTGTCCTGTGCTTTCTTTTACTTCGTCGTCGTCTAGTGAGCGCTGTTTCAACAAAGATGAACGCATACCAACTCGCTCAAGCTTCCATTCTTATGCATTTTCAGCGCAGCTTAAGAAACTAGGGTCCTTAAAATTACGTATGTATGCATTTTCTATTAAAGGAACACGCCACCTAACACTTACCTAGTGATGTTGCACCTCAGATATGCATGATATTTACTTTTTGATCGACAACGTTCACAAGTATGAACAGCCATACCAGTTCAAGACGGCTGGCCCTTGGGTAAGTGGTTCAACTTTGGCCGAGTGGCTGAATCGAGGGACGTGCCGACAAACAGAAAGACAGAAAGACAGACCAAAATTTCTGCGTTTAAGTTCCCCAAGAAAGACTATCGTCTTTAAAAGTTACAACTGTGGCACGACGCTGACGTCTCTCTGCGGCCTTGTGAGCTCTCACCGCAGGTTCTTGACGGCGAGCCCGCGCTGCTGCTGCCTTCCGAGCCCTGCGCTCCGCCACCTTGTTTCTTCGTTAAGTTATTAGTATCGAAGCGCACGGGTTCGGTTCAGGGAACCGTTCAGACCGATGGCAGGAGCAGAAGAAGACTATTCTTTATTCTTCGTTTTCTTTTCCTCGCAGCCCGCAGCACGAGGAACGAGGAGCGTGCGCATGCACATGCGCCTGTGCGCGCCATAATTAATAGTCAGCCGATGCAGACGACGATGGCCGCTAGACTGTGCATGTTCATTTTGTGCGTCCTTTCTGCTCAAGCAGCGCGTTACGAGTTTCGAGCTGCTAGCCGTTCTACGCGTGACATTACAATTTCGTGCTATAGCATTCATTCCTTCGCCCTTGTGCCGAAACAATGCACAACAAACGCTCAACTACGTCTGTGAGGACACGTTTCACTTGCGTGTCATACCGATTCCTATGACAGAGGCATCAGCCATGTTTTTTTGATGGTATGGAGACGCTTTAACAATGGCCTTCGAGACTGCGCGCCGGCGCGCAATCTCCGAGGCCATGGTCTAACTGCCTCGTCGCCGAATATTTATTGATCGGGGCTAGTATGTGTCATGCCGCATTACTTCGCTTCCCCGCTCACAGATGGCGGCACCATCCCACCCCTCCTAGCCCTGCCAATAGAGAGCACCGTGCTGGATAGAATGTGTCAGAGCTATGAGGTGCGTTTGTGGAGTGGTGTCCGTCTGCCTCGGTAGCTCTGTCGGTAGAGTGTCGGGCGCTGAACATCGCGGCCAAGGAGTCGTAGGTTCGATTCCCGGCGGGTTAACTTTTTCTTAATGTTTTTTCCTTCTCATCCGTTAGCGTCTATTTTATCAACTTCATATCCGTGACGGACATGCGTCACTAAAGTCTTGGTGGACACCGGCATAAAACACCTCCGTGTTTTAAAAAATCCCCACCATATCCACGAAATGAATGATGTTAGAGGAGCTTGCTCGGAGATAATCGGTTAAACCGTGAATGCACCGTACAATTCCTCTACTGTCATTAAAAACGTGACACGTTGTTAAGTAGCGATTGGAATCAGGCTGTTGTCGAACCACAAGCGGTCGCAGACCTTGCAGCTGTGGCCGAACGTGTGGTCGAGGAAGTCGCGCTTGAAGCACGCCTCGGCGCCATCAACTTCAGGTAGCGACCGCTTTCGGCGCTCGGCGTTGCTTCGCGGGCTTGCATCTCGGGGTCCGCAGGAGGCTGCCGTTGTTTGTGTCCTTTCCTCGTTCGTCCCGTGTTTTAGCGCTGTTTCTACAGTTAATCATGAACCAACCAGCCCAAATGCGTACCTTATTGCAGGCTGACGAGAGAAACCTTGCTAGCTCTCACCGCAGGGTCTTGGCGGCGAGCCCGCGGTGCGGCTTTGCGAGCCCTCTGCTCCGCCGCCTTGTCTTCTTCGTTCATGTTATTAGTATCCAAGCGCACTGACTGACGACTGTCGTAAGAGAGAGGAAGCGCGCAGTTGTGGCGCTCTAGCGGTCTGCTGTCAAACTACAGCACGCGCTGGAGTGGAGCGAGCGCCGCATGCTACAGTTGGCTATGGTATATGTGGTTTTGCCTGTGTTAACATCAAGGCTCTCGAAGAACAAGAGGAAGAAGACTTCTCTTTCGCGCGAGCGTGCGCTGAGCCAAGCTAGCGGCAGCAATGAGAACTAGCGGCTACTACGGCGATGGACAGGCCTCGAGCATAAAGAGTAAGCTCCTAAAAAATATAAGACAACAGAACGGTAGAAGTGGCAACATACCGTCAGCTTTCATGTCCGTCCGTCGTGTCGTCGACTGCCCGGCAATCCTCTAGTGAGCAGCCGATTTGAGTACATATGCGCTTCTTGTGCTTCCCACGCGTTTATGGCTGAATTCCCGCACTGTGTCCTTCCACCCGGGGAACCCCCCACCTAAGCGCTCGGTTCTCCCAAATATCCGCTTAAAACTGACTTGACTGCTCTTGAAATGTATAAATAGGTGGGAGCAGAATCATTGAATCGCTGGGCTGGAAATGTTATGGGTGCTGTAGGTAGTGTGGCTACGATAGAGTTTATCACTAACATATGAAAACCTCTGTGGTGGTTTGTTCTCCGTGGTGGGTGTTGGTATTGACCGTGAACTGTGTGCATTAGCGAGAACCGCCTATGCCCATGGGGACGTGGTCGCGTTGTGTAAAAGTGTTGTAGAAGGTGATTCATGTGCAAGTCGTTGCCGCTTTTGTTAGTTCTGCGATATAGCCGTGTTCAGCGGACGCTTATGAGTGCTCGGAGCTTCTCTGCGGTGCTTGTAGGTAACGCCAATCTGAAATAAAGTAGGTTACTTAGTTGGTAAAAAACGTGATTTCTGAATGTCTCCTTGACGCACAACTAGTATTGTGGCGTGCGTGGATGTGTGGTAAGTGCGTGTGTTGCGTGATGATCTATGGCTATCAGTAGGACTGTCATTTGGGCGAATTGCTTGAACCAGTGCTCTATTTAAGCTACGTCTTGCGTAATTGCGCGAGACAAATACAGAGTGCACAAGTTGGAACCGAAGGGATATGAGCAGGCTTTCACCCAAATTTATTGTCGAGTGGCTTAATAATGCTCTCGCCGATTATGACAATCGGTTTTCTAAGCAGTGTCTGTTTAGGTAGGTGTATACAAATAAAAAAGGAAATAAAATAGAAATTTTATTGCTAGGAGCATTATGTAGCTTAAATTCCCGACACCTAAACGTCTTTATAAACGTCAACATATCCGCAACACAGCTGTATCATGCGGCGAAGTGCACGGAGTTTATTGCAGTAAAGCATACACAGTACACGCGCGCGTGTGTGTGTAAAATGGAAATGTAGCTTTGTCATTAGGCCTCGTGTGTGTGCCTTAATTATACACGCGCCGTCCTCGTTCTCATTAGTGGCGATGCGGCGGACAGTATCGCCACCAAGTTCAACCTTTGTAACGAGCCCATATCAATTTACCCTGTAAAACATTGTGGCGAGTGATTCCCAAGGTAATAAGCTTCAAGTTTATTGCAAGATGAATTCAAAATTTTTGCATGGTACCCTCAAAGAAGTGCAAAATACTTGTGACAGACTCCAGTGGTACTCCAGACTTCGTGTCACACACACACAAACACACACACACGCATATATATATATATATATATATATATATATATATATATATATATATATATATATATATATATATATATATATATGCATGCTCCAAAATGAAAATGATTATAAAGGACATATATACTCGACTAGGCATAGGAGATGATCATCCTTATTTCATTAATTTTCTTTGAAAAGCAGTAGCTTATGGTTCACTTTATCGAGTTCTTCCGAGTGATCAAGAAAAATAGCTATTGAAGAATGGTCTAAAATTATTGATGGAGTTTGTCACGGAAGCAAGTTGAGCTTTGCAAGAAAACGATTTATGAAAACTATGCTGTGCCAGAACTAACAGCAAGGTGGTTTCAGGAAACTTATGGTGACCTGAGATGATAGCACGTGTTCGAGCATCTTACAGGGGCCGCTCGTTGGAAAGATGGTGTGATATGTAGGCAAGCACCTGTCATAAGATGGGGAGATGCATCATAAAGTCTTTAAAAAATGGCTATGAAGGGCATGCTAAAATTTTTTTCAAGGAATGAACACACAGCAGTACTTATTAAAGCTTCCAATTTAATGAAGTTAGGACTGGGCCTAGCAGGTATCTTAAGTGAGCTGGTCACTTTAGTAACACCTCGTAGATCAATAATTATTGGGATCACAGCATGGTGTGGATGAGATAGGAGTATACAAGTCGGGCTGTTAGAAGTAATGAAGTTAATGAAAATACTTTTGTATATAATAATGCCTGGACAGTCCTAATGCGGAATGTGGTTTCCATCAGGGTGAATTTACTTTTTCTGATGCTTCTGGTGGCATCGTTGCAGTTTATATTCCCTGGTTTCATGCGCTGTACATCAAGCACCACTGATGACAATCTGGTTTTTCCTAGGTTAATTTACTGATTTAAAAAAATAACATCAAGAAACTACATCCCATGAAACACAAAACCTCTATAAAATGTCTTCAATATGCTTAAAACCTCTATAAACCTCCGTAAATGTTTTATAGATGTTTCGTGTTTCGTGGGAGGCTTTCTTATAGCTTACTCAGGCATATGATTTAGGACTCTTTAGTGAATTGTATAGGGGAGGCTTGTGCACTTCTGCTTGTGTCCCTTGCACACTTTCGCAAGATTTTGACAGACGTTAGTTCTGGCAATGCTGCCACAGGTGGTAAGAAGGACCTTCAAAATGTAAACACTGACCACTTCTGCTTTTTTCCCTTGCATACATTCACAAGATTTTGACAGACGTTTGTTCTGGCAGACGTTAGTTCTGGCAATTAGTTCTGGCCCCTCAACAAGTGCCAGCAGTCCTGTGGAGATAGTGTCAGACGACGACAGTGGTGACGAAGACCTCCATGTTTTTTGGGTGACCTTTGAGTTCTTTTTTTTTCATCAGTGTGAACATTTAAATTATAACTGTTATCCTCATCTGTGATGAGGTTTACGACGATCGCAGCACTGAAGCCTATAGTATTCTAGTTCTGCTCTTTGAAAGACTCTTTTATATGTTATTTTTGCTCTCATAGTTTTGGGGAGCCTTTAAGAATGATAAAGGTTTTTATCATACGAAATTTCCCTGTTCTTTAGTAAATTTTGTCTTAGCGGAAAATTCAGCGGATATGTTTTAGCATCTAGCGGAATTTGGTGGATTTCTTATTGCTTTTTAGCGTATTTCAGGCGCCCAGCGATGGCAACACTGCCCAAAGTGGCGTCCTGGCGTGCCAGGAGTAACTCGTGCAGCAATGCAACCATTGCGTGGTAAACGCGCAGTATTGCACCAGCCGCCAATCACGCCACGTAAATTGCGTTACGCGTTCAAAGCTACGCACCCATTACAACAGGCTCAGCCATAATTTATCATCATCATCAACCACACCACCGACAGAGTTAGTACCGACTCCCATATGGCCCATGCATGGAAATCTCCGACCGCATGGGCGCAGCAATTACCGCCGTGATGCATCGGTATGGATGTTGCTAGCTCCTGACTTGACGGTAGTGTTCAGTTTTGATCTGCCAATCTAAGCCAGCTAGCTCGACACGCTGTGTTTTGATGCGGGAAGCCGTGCGTTCGTGTAGTACTGTTTATGCAGCTGACCCGAATGACACCAGTTAAAATTGCCAACTGTTTGTACATGGTTTGCAGCAGTCACGCACTACCAATTATGCATAGCCAATGGAGCTTCTCTCTTCGTTGACACAAGGTTCACTAGAAGTTTTCGACTCGATGCTATCGTACTTCGGTGCAGAGCCGCAACAAAGAAAAATGTCTTGGACGATTGTAGCATGCAGTGGTGAATGTGAGTGAGACGTCACCTGAAAGCGTCAGTCACAGTTACACGACACAAATGCACAGTGAGGTGTAATACCAGGGTTTAATCGCAGTTAAAGAGGCTGTCACATTAAGTGGAGTGCTTGCTACGTGTTCAGTGAAAATGCTGACGTCGAGGCACACGACGCGCAATCGGCCGCCATCTCGAACCTCACTGAGTAAACCCCTCTGCAGAGGCTCCTTTTCTTTGCTCATAGTGAATTGCATAAATATGTATCGGATCGTGCTTAAAATATTTCAGACGTGGAAATGCTTGTTTGCGTATAATGTTCCGAGTATTATTAGCGGTTTATAACGATTAAGTTTCATAATCATTTTCAGCCTACGTGTATGTCAACCGCAGGGTGAAGGAATCTCGTCATGGTCTTTGCCTGTCCTGTGCGAGCTGGTTCCGTTTTATGCCTGCGAACTTGCCCTATGTTAGTGCTGGCAGTATATAATGGCTGTACTCTTGAGTCTTTCTGTCAATAATACCAATGGCAGCAATGAGAAGTACCAACATATCGGTGCTCTTGAGGTTGTTGCTTTTCCGGCCCAGCTTTTCCTCTAAAGCAGGGGTCTCAAACACGCGGCCCACGGCTCCACAAGGAATAAGATGTTTGTTACATTGCTCAGAGGTACTCGCATCATTTACCCGCCTAGTACGATTAACGACGCTTTGTTGGCGTAAGCTACAGAGGCGGCCGGGGCTTGTCTCAAGCAAGCATTTCTTTTTCTCGTGAAAAAACATAACCTAGAGACAAAATCTCTGTATATCAGAATGGGCGTCAAGGTTTGAGTCATTCTGGAGATCGATATGCTTCTCGAATCATTCAACC
The DNA here is from genome assembly GCF_013339695.2 of Rhipicephalus sanguineus. NCBI lineage: Eukaryota > Metazoa > Arthropoda > Arachnida > Ixodida > Ixodidae > Rhipicephalus > Rhipicephalus sanguineus. The sequence goes on along the minus strand of NC_051181.1, from coordinate 19,879,610 downwards.
TTCTTCACACCCCCGGCTCTTGCGGGATCGTGACTGTGGCCCACTAGCTGAGGTGAGCTTGAGACCCCTGCTAATTTTGACACCATCAACAACGTTTTTAGATGCAATCGAAAACTTAATTCCAGGCGTCAAGTGTTGTGATTGGCCTAATGAGTGAGCACATTAAACAAGTCCAAATATTACAAAGGGCTGTGTCGCAGTTGATGCATCATCAGTAACTCCAGCAGCATCAACTGCGGCCTCCTCTGTCGCGAGGGGTCGCGTGGGCGGCTACGTCGGCGCACGCATTGCATTTGCGTAGTTTCGCACAGGTGTCGCTCCAGTTCAGCTGCATAACTTACAGTTGCGTTTGAGCTACGCGCCCATCACAAACAGCTGTGCCACAATTAGTTGTCATCAGCTATAGCAGACTAAACAGCGGCCTCCCATAGCCTTTAGGAGTCATGTGCAGCTACGCAGTTGGTGTGGCAGACACACAATATTGCATCACATGTCACGTCGTCGGTATCTACAGCTGCGTAGTATAACTCCATGTGTCACGCCATATAGAGTGCGTAATTGCTGGGCACTAGGCAAGCCAACCAATACGAAAAGCTGTACAATTCATCAGCGGCCCGGCCGCAACTTTCTTTATGACTCCGTTGATGCGGGCGCGTTAAAGCTCGGCACCCATCACAGGCCATGCCACAGTTCATCAGCAGCAGCAGCCTGGCCATAGCTTTCTAGGCGTGACAAGCGCAGGCTCTTTCGTAGCCTCGATAGTAGCAAATAGAGTGTCATGACCCTTGTTTTAGATGTGAAGCAGCTTTTGCTCGGGGCCGTAGTCCGTAGTTCCATTGGCAACCGTCCGCTTTCTACCACCTAGCATAGCCATCTGAACGCGCGCTCGCGTCAAGGAGAAGTCTTCTTCCTCTTGTTCTTCGACCGCCTTGATGATGATACGTGCAGAGTACTTGAGGGGCCCGGGCTTCCGTATGCTGTCCTAGCTTGGCGTAACGCAGACAAAACCATGTGTGCTGGCACGCGCTAGCACGTTCGGGCCTGTGTAAGACGCTGTGGCCTCTCCCCCTTACACTCTCACAGCAATCATGTGATGGCGTCGGGGAAGGAGATTCTCCAGACGCGGGATGAATCTGCGTGGCGTGCTTCAACAAGAGTTCGGGACGAGTAACAGCAACACCATACACAGTGAATTCATAGTGTGCTCCACTTGCAAGGACGCGTTAACATCGGGCAAGGTGCCCGTGATGAACGGAACTTAAGTCGACCCATGCGCTGCTTCGCATCCCCACATGGTTCCCTTTAGTGGGAGATGGTGTAATTTTAGATGCGAAGGCATCTCTTGCTCGGGGGTATGTCCCCCGGCGTCGGCCTGGTAGTCCGCACTCACACTACGCATGCGCAACTCTCCTCCTTCCCTCTCTCCAACAGCTGCGCGTTACTCTCTCCACTTCTCTACCAGCACCTGCTTGCGCTTCTCCTGCGTTCTCGCTTCTGCTCTTGCGGCGCATGCGCTACTCTTCTCTAGTCTCCTCTCCTTCAAGTGGCAGAGCGCTGCGCGCGTTCAGTCCAGCGCTTTCTTCGGTTCACTTCTCTGAAATGCGGGCTCGACATGCCGAAATTCTCTCCTATGCAACGCCGCGATGAGCGCCAGCGCATGCGCGTCGCCTCCCTCTCTCTCTCCTCTCCTACGGTGCTCCCCTGTCGCGCGCCTGTCCACCACGTTCCCCGCTCGCCCTGTGTCGGTAGCAGTGATTGATGCCAACCCTAGGGATTGATCTCTAGATCTACGGATTTTCTAAATCTTTCAGGGATTTGGCGTCTTTTTGTTGAGACTAGGGATTTTTCAAACGCTGCGGAAATGTTACCGCCGTATTCACGAACCGACCTTAACTTATCGCGGTAAGGCTACTTACGAAAGGAAGAGAAAAGTGTAAGTATAAGAAAAGGATAAGGTGAGTTTCAAAAACCTGCCTTTTCTTGCCATAAGTGCGCCTTATGAAAGGCGTCCTTAACTCGTCAAGTATGTGCCCTGAGAGCCAGGGTAGGTAAAGTTTTGTTACAAAATGATTACTTCGAGCAACAATAAATTAGTTTCATTGCAAGAAACCAATAATGGTATGCACAAAAGCACCCATGCGTAAACACCAAAAATGTTTGCTAAGGCACCGCCCGCTTTTGGTGAAATCCGCATTCTTTGTCTGGCCACATTTGTTGAACCCCCGTCGACACAGTCGGGCCGCGAGAGCACGATTGCTATTTCGACGTCTTTTCGTGTACGTTTTTGCTTTGTTCGTTGATGGTATTTTCGTGCTCGCTTCAGCGTTTATCGTTATCTCTCACTTTTTTTTACTTCACTTGATTTATGCAATTGGTTGAGCGGTTTAGAGTCTTTTGCCTTCTTAAATTGCGTTCATTATGAAACGACGCACCAGGCGAACTTCAACGACGAAGAGTGCGGCATCGCGGCCATGTCGCGGCGTCTTGACGGATCTCGTCAACAAGTACCGTGAGGTACTGCGTTGTTGACTTTCTTTCGGGCCATGAACGTGAACGAACTTCGTAAACAGTGTACTCTGTGCGTGTGTGTGTTATCTTGGGAGTTTCTTGAATACAATGTTTACCACCACCACCACCATCGGTATTTTCCTGCAGAGGCAGCACTGCGGGAAACTTCTTCACGGCACTTTTTCTAAAGCGGAAGCGACACAGAAATTCGTGTCCATCGTAGGTCTCCATCGGGTTCCACTGAGGATTCGCCGCGGCGGGTACGCGTATGCATACGCTGTGCCGTTCAATATTTTTTATTACGGTCCACATATAATCAACGAACTGCGCATAGTTGTCCCCCGCCATGTTGTATGTCTACAAGGAAGCCTTAAGGTAGGTCATAGGCTACCTTAACCGAGCCTTACTTATGACGGCGATAAGTACGAGGAAAGTTCTCCGATAAGTACAAGGTTCGTTCTTGAAACGCGTTAAGGGCGGACTTATGGTTAAGGGCGACTTAAGTCATAAGGATAAGGTTAAGTTAGGTTCGTGAATACGGGGGTAAGCTACCTTAACCGAGCCTTACTTATGACGGCGATAAGTACGAGGAAAGTTCTGCGATAAGTACAAGGTTCGTTCTTGAAACGCGTTAAGGGCTGACTTATGGTTAAGCGCGACTTAAGTCATAAGGATAAGGTTAAGTTAGGTTCGTGAATACGGGGGTTACATTACGCAGCCTCATGACAAGCGTTAATGAGCAGTGTTGGCGGCAACGCGTTACAAGGAACGGCGTTACCGGTAACGCGTTACTTTTTTCGGTAACTTACCCTTACAAAAATAGATTTAGACAGTGTATAGACTGTTGCGTACTCGCCCCAAGGAGGAGCGAAAAGCAAACACCTATACTCCTTGAAGTCTGGGCAAGAACTAGTTATTTTCCAAGAAAAAACTGGCTTCGAAAACGCCAACACAAAGGGGGCGTGGCTGCTTATCTCCCGTGGCACGCCGGTGATTACGTGAGGCATGTTGGCCGCGTATGCGCCGTGCGCCGCTGCATACGAATTGGTATGCGCACACAAATAAAACTTATCGCGGTCACCGGCATCAACGCCCGCTACAAGAGCCCCCCCCCCCCCCCCCCCCAGACCGTGGAGCCAGGAAAAAAAAAACGTGCAAATGTTAGCAAAAACGAGTTAGTCCATGAGGTGAGCCGGTTTCACGCGGTCGAGAGAAACGACGTCCTCTCTGTCGCGAACACGAATGGTCACAGTTTTGTGCGACCGCGACAGCACACGGAAGGGCCCGTCGTACGCAGGAGTCAACGGCGCTTTCACTGTGTCTCGTCGCACGAACACATGGGTTGTCGCATTCATGTCCGGGAACGAAAACATTCTTTGGTCGCGGCTGACGCGTGGCGCGTTGGGTTGCAGGTGCTCCAACCAGGAATGTAGCCTTTCCATGTGTTCTGAAGGTGTCGGCGCAGTGCTTGGTTTCTCATCAAAGAATTCTCCCGGTAGTCGGATTGTAGGGCCCTACAGCATTTCTGCTGCACTGAATCCGAGGTCTTCTTTTAGCGCGGTACGCAGTCCCAGAAGAACGAGAGGGAGCTTCTCCACCCAGTGCTCTCTATCCAATTTGGCCGTTAGAGATGCCTTCAGTTGACGGTGTAGCCGCTCCACCATTCCTGGGTGGCTCGCTGGGTGGTAAGCCGTGGTTAACTGGAGCCATGTTCCCAGAAGCCTTGCCAGCGCAGAGAATAGGTTGCTCTGGAATTGTCGTCCACGATCGGTTGTTATGCGCAGTGGGCAGCCATAGCGTGAAACCCATGTGGCCACAAACGCCTGTGCGACGGTCCCGGCTGCGATGTCCAGAATTGGCGTCGCCTCAGGCCACCGTGAGTAGCGGTCGACACATGTGAGCAGGTATCTGTAACCCTGGGAAGGAGGAAGAGGCCCTACCAAGTCCAAGTGGACGTGGTTGAAACGACACTCTGGTGGCCGAAATGCTTGAAGTGCTGTGCGCGTGTGACGAGTCACCTTGACTGCTTGACATGTTCGGCACGTCTTCGCCCAGCGTCGAACGTCGGCGTTAATGCCTCGCCGCACAAAGCGGTCCGTCACGAGCCCCTGCGTCGCGAGGATTCCTGGGTGGCTGAGTTCGTGAAGGCTGTCAAACACTGCACGCCGAAACTGGGCGGGGACGAAGGGTCTTAGAGATTTCTGCGATGTGTCGCATGTGACCATAGTCGTCGTGTATGGTAGTGGGATCTCTGCGAGCACAAGTGACAGTGGATTCTGCCGCAACACGGTTAGCTCTGGGTCTTCCCGCTGGGCGGCGGCTAATGCCTCAAAGTCGACGGACGCTGAAACGGTGTCGATACGGGAGAGTGCGTCGGCTGCTTGATTTTCGATCCCCGCTATGTAGCGGATGTCCGTCGAAAATTCGGAAATGAAAGAAAGTTGGCGCAGTTCTCTTTCCGAATATGAAAAACTGTTGTTCTTGAACGCATATGTCAGCGGCTTCTGGTCCGTTAAAATGTGGAAAGTGCGACCTTCGAGGAAGAAACGGAAATGCTTTATGGAGCAATAAATAGCCAGCATCTCTCTTCCAAAGGTGCTGTAGCGCACTTCCGCTTGTTTCAGCCGTTTCGAAAACAAACCTATCGGTTTCCAGTCCTTGCCGTCGTATTGTTGCAACACTGCTCCCACTGCCGTCGTTGAAGCGTCAACCATGAGCCGCGTTCGCGAGTGGGAAAGCGGATGCATCAGAAGTGTTGTGGAGGCAAGCTGAGTTTTGGCGTCCTGGAAGGCTTTTTCATGCTCCGCTGACCAGTGAAACTCGGGTGTTTTCTTGGTGTCCCGGCGCAGCAAGTCAGTTAGCGGCTGTAGAATGTGTGCACAGGATGGGATCAAGCGCCTATGGAAGTTGATCAGCCCGAGAAACTCGCGCAACTTGCGGAAAGAGGTAGGTGTGGGAAATTCCCGAACGGCTTGTACCCGTGATTCGAGCGGCAAGATGCCTTGCGGGGTGGTTCGATGACCTAGGAAATCTAGTGCTTCAATACCAAATATGCACTTTTGGGGCTTCAAAACCAGACCGTGCTCGTCAAGACGCTTGAAGAGGAGCCGCAGGTGATTTTCGTGCTCTTCCGGCGTTTTGCTGGCGACCAAAATGTCGTCTAAGTAGACGAAGACAAAGAGCAGTCCGCGAGTGACCTCATTCATGAAACGCTGGAATGTTTGTGCCGCGTTCTTCAGTCCGTACGGCATACGAACAAATTCAAAGAGACCGAACGGTGTTGTCACGGCCGTCTTTGGGATGTCGCTTGGTTCTACTGGAATCTGGTGATAAGCGGCCATCAGATCCAGCTTAGTGAAGATGGTCATTCCCGCGAGGCGAGCGCTGAAATCATGGATGTGAGGGAGAGGATATTGGTCTGCCGTTGTCGCAGCATTGAGTGCCCGATAATCACCACAAGGCCGCCAGTCACCAGGCTCTTGTTTTGGCACCGTGTGCAGCGCAGAGGACCAGTTGCTGGAAGAAGGTCGAATAATGCCGAGCTGGAGCATGTGGTCGAACTCACGACGGGCGACTTCTTGTCTTTGTCCAGCGAGCCTTCTAGGTCTAGCGGTGACGGGCGGTGCGGTGGTGACAATGTGATGCGTCACCTTGTGCTTGATTGGCATTTCGGTGTTCCGAGGTTTGGTGATTTCAGGGAATTCAGCCAGAATCTTTTGAAAGTTTGACTCTGGGTGGAAAGTGCAAATGCCGCATGAGGACAAGTCAGACTTCAGTCCGACAACAGCGAGCAAAGTGACGTTGTCCTTGAGACGACGATCGCGAACGCTAACGTCAAGATTGAAGTGGCTCAGAAAGTCCGCTCCCAGGATGGCCATTCTGACGTCGGCCACAACGAGGAGCCATCGATATGTGCGCCCGAGTCCGATGTCTATCGTCATTGACTGAACTCCATATGATGCAATAGCAGTATTATTGACTGCAATTAGGCTGGAAATGGACTTGCCGCGTCGGCGATGTTGAGCTGTTGCTGGTAGGATAGATAGCTAAGCTCCGGTATCGACGAGGAGGCGTGTGCCGGTGATGCGGTCGACAACGAATAAGAGGCGGCATGAGAGATGGCCCGTGTCGCATTCCGCCGTTAGCGACTGGCCGGTGCGTTTCCCGTCCACGAGCATGGTTGGGTGCAGCGAGTGGCTTGCTCTCTGAAACGGCGGTGGTACCAGCAGACGCTCTGCTCTGCCTCGCTTGAGTGGCCGCGGTGCTGCGGGCTTCGAGCACGGGACGACGAACGATGCCGTGCAGGACGGTGTTTGTTGGACAGGGCGAGGTTTTCCACTGCTGCAGCCAGTCGGTCAACTCTGTCCTCTAAGCGATCTAAGCGGCTTGCATGTTCGGACATTCCCGCTGCAGCAATAGGCATTTTCTATGGCTCGGTGCAGTCGGTGATGCGGTCGGCGAGTTGAGCCAGACGCTCGAGAGCCACGTCGTCCGAGCCAGCGAGTATCATCCGTGTTGACTGCGGCAGTCTCTGCAAAAACAACTCGCCAAGCAATGGCTGTTGACGCACCTCTGACGCTTGTTGGCCCAGCAGCTGACCCATTCGGTGGAGTAGTTGCGAGGGGCGCTGGTCACCGAGCTCTTCATGAGACAGGAGTTGTTGCAGCCTGCTCTGTTCGGACACCTCAAGACGTTTCAGGGCGGTGCTTTTTAGTTCGTCGTAGGCCTTCTCCAATGGAGTGGAGGCGAGCACATCGTCTACGGCGTCAGTGATGTCAGGTGGCAGTGCTGTAACGACGTGGAGGTATTTCGACTCCTGTGATGTGATGCGTCGAAGCTGGAAGCGGGCCTCGACTTGGCTGAACCACACCCTGGGGTTTTCGGGCCAGAAATGAGGAAGCTTTAACTCCGAGGCGTTGGTTGTGGATGAGCTTGAAGTGCCTTCCTCGTCTGACATGGCTGCTGTTTTCCCAAACGTCGCGGCTCACCAGTTTTATTCATTTATTCATTTATTCATAATACCTCAAGGTTCCCACATGGGACATTACATGAGGGGTGGGCGAACGAAAAAACTGGCAGGTCAGGTCAGGTTTCATGTCTTGAAAGATGGTCTTCAATGGCAGCTTTGAATTGAGCAATGTCGGTAATGAGGGCGATATCGAATGGAAGGGCATTCCATTCTCCGGCAGTATGCAGGAAAAATGAACGTTGGTAGGTGGTCGTATGTGCACGTGGTAGATATACAGCATTTTGGTGCAAGTGGTGAGAGGAACGATGTGCAGGAATGATGATTTGGTTTCCTGGAGGCAGCGAATGGAAAAACCTAAAAAATAATATTAGACGAGCAGTCTTGCGGCGAGAAGAAAGTGAGGGGAGGCAGAGCTGGGATTTTAGGACTTTGTTGCGTACTTGCCCCAAGGAGGAGCGAAAAGCAAACACCTACACTCCTTGAAGTCTGGGCAAGAACTAGTTTATTTTCCAGGAAAAAACAGGCTTCGAAAACGCCAACACAAAGGGGGCGTGGCTGCTTATCTCCCGCGGCACGCCGGTGATTACGTGAGGCATGTTGGCCGCGTATGCGCCGTACGCCGCTTCATACGAATTGGTATGCGCACACAAATAAAACTTATTGCGGTCACCGGCATCAACGCCCGCTACAAGACTGTCTAAACTTATTCTTAGACTGTCTATAGACTGTCTACATACATTTTTGTAAGGGTAGTAACGTACTCGTTACAATTTCAAAACTGTAACGTGTAACGTACTTACGTTAACATTTTTCGGTAACGTGTGGTGTCACGTTACTCGTTAATTTTTCATCCTGTAGGCTCCATTTTCCCAGAGCTCGCCCCGACGAATTCTCTTGTCGCAGCGTCGGACTGCTGTCGGCCTGCCAGCGATTGGCAAAGAAAACCCGGGCGGAATTGCTTGTCGCCACACAAAGCTTGAAGAAAGCCGCGGAATCCACCATGAGAAACTGTAAGGATATGCTTTTCGTGGAAGTGGATGGATTGCTACAGGTGGATTGCTGGCACCTGCGCCTTTTCGTGCCCGAAAGACAGGCCGCCCGAAGAGAAAGCGCAAGAGTTTGTTTACTCCATACCATTTGGTGATCGTGACGCTTCGTACGTGAGGGAAACAAAGAACTTCCCCGAGAGGCTGCGACAACATAAAAAATATGGCTGATCCCTCCGTCATAGGAATCGGTATAACACGAAAGTGAAACGTGTCTTCACAGAAGTAGTGCTTATTGTGTAGTGATATATGAGAGCTTGTACAATGTCTATTCGTGTTTCGCAGCTATAGCACCGTTTGACGTGGATGCACCCATGTTGAAAGCATGTCTCTATCGCGACGACTAACGCCCATGATCATTATTAAACCGTTGTGGTAGCTGACGGTGTGAACATATATTTGGACACAGCGAATCGTGAATCCCGCGTAAGGATGATATCAACAAGCTCATAATCAACACATGGTACCCGGTATGCGCTTCTCCAAAGCGTCGTCAATTAAGGAGAGAAACGGCACGGTGTGCGCTTTCTAGTAATGGGTAGCCGACGCCTGTGCTCATGCATACATAACACACATTGCGCTTCAGCAACACGGGATGTAGAGGTTCGTAGCCTGAGCCGCAAACGCGTCCGTCCCGCTGGCCTCTGTCTCACAGGCGCGGCTCTCGCTCCACCAAGGCACGACATTCGCCCGTCGAAATCGCGTCCTTTCTGCAACGCATATTGCAGCAGTTTTATTAGTCGGTGCTCTCGCAGTTGAAGCAGTCGGCCGCGGAGAAATCCCGTTGGTGCAGGTGGAATCTGCACTACTGCGATGAGCCGACGCACGCTAACACGAAGCCAAAGGCAATGAACGTAACTGCAAGGGTGCCTCGGCGACGCCAGCGCGGCCAGTCTACCTCTCTAGTATCGAGACGCTTTAACCATTACCTCCGATATGGGCGTGCGATCTCGGAGGAAGCGCTAGTAAGTGTCGATCGTGAAGCATTACTTCTTTTCGCACCTCACAGACGGCGGCACCGCCCCGCTCCGCCCGCCGTGAAAGAGAATGCGTGAAAGATATGCGCGTTCGCGCCGTGTATAGCGTCTCCCGAGTTAGCTTACTCGGTAGGGCGTCGGGCGCTTGCCGTCGCGGCCGCAACGTCGTGGGTTCGATTCCCAGCGGGGTATCTTTTTCTTGGTTTTTTTTCTTTCTCACCCGCTGGCGTCCATTTTGTCAACGTCATATCCGTGACGGATGTACTTGGTGGACCCCGGCAGAAAACACTTTCGTGTTAAAACGAAATCCGCAAGTTCGAGTGACAAAGGAGTACACTCGCCGTGCACAGCGTGGTGAACGAACACCGCATCGAATTTGACAACTCCCGCGGCGTCGACTTAGAGCCCAATTACTATAAGCGGCTTTTAGATGCGAAGTATCTTATGGCGGAGTTCAATTTGGTGGTGGTGGTGGTGTGCGGCGTGACCACCCTTACTGCGTATGCGCATACCCTCTCCACTTCCCCTCTCTCATCCCCCTCTCCACTTCCCCTCCCCCTTTCCACTCTTCCTCTGAAACACGGGCTAGACCAACGCCACCTAGACAAACTTCGTCAAGGCCGGGAAGCTAAACTCCATTTGTCGCGTGACGTCAGAGGTAGTGGGCTGAATTTTTTCAGTGGGCCGCTCTTGCTCGGCGGACGCTAGCACCCATGCATCATGCGACGCTGGTTGCGTTGTGCGCTGTGCTTGGTGGCGGATCATCGCCTACGCCCGCGTTCGGCGGCGCGTTCGCATCGGCGTTTTGGTCACTTCAGCATTACTAGTTTTCGAAGCTGGACGTGTATCGAATCTCTCACGCGCTGGCTGCCATCCGATGCCGAGTTAAGTTGAAAGCAGTGCGAGAAACGCTAATGCTACGTTGCTTTGAGTGCCGTCGGTTCCTTCGAAGCTGTGATGTGTGCTGCTTGTGTTTGTGAGCGTGTTGGTCGTTGAGTGACTAGGCTGTGATGCCAGGGAAGTGTTGTGTTCTACATTGTTGTGGCAACTACGACTCGAGGCCCAAGGCACACGTATATGGATTTCCAACCGATGAGGACACGCGGAAGGCATGGATACGTGTTAACCCAAAGGATAATTTCAGCCCGACAAAGCATTCAAAGGTAAATACACACCTTCTCTTTTGATTTTCGTGTATTCCCTTTCATGTAGTATGATGGTATTACGTTTCGTTTTTGTCACGTGCGTGCGTTTCGCAGTATGTTAGGGTGAACTGCAGAAACGCGAATGGTAAAGTTGTCACTCTCTTGTCACTTGCAGGTGTACGAAAAACACTTCAGTCCGGACGATATTCTACGAGAAGTTTGCAATAAACAAGGCACAAAAGCGGAACGAGATGTGTATGCTTATTTATGTACTTTGAAACATGCGTTGTTTTTCATTATTAGAACATATGGCACGCAAATAACGGGGGTTCCAATCGAATATAAAAGTCGCCACATGTCACGCACTGTGGGAGTTGATGTAATGCGTAGCAGTCAGCAAGGATCTGCATATATCGCATTATTTGTCTGTGAGGCAAATGAAGGCCTTCAGGTCATAACAACGGGTTCACTATTGAATGTTTGTCGTGCATTCATGCATGTACATTTCGTTAAATACCATGCTATAGAACTTACATTCTCGTGTATGCAATACATGGCTGCTCATTTATATTCGTCACGCACTTATTTCACGTCCTACCGCTTTTGGTATAAATCCGGTTAGCGAAACAGCCGGAAGTTTACTTTGACAATGTCATATAATTCCCGCCTTAATTGACCAACATGTCATGATTTGCATGCTAAGACCTGTCACTTATGCTCCTCATACAGCCACGTCACGGCATGCCAGTTTTGATACACATCTTGCTAGCCAAACGGTTGCGAGCCCACCATGAGCGTGGCATGCAAGTCATGCCGCACGTGGCATGAATGTCATGGTTTTTACGTTACAACCTGTCATTTATGTTCGTCATACAACCATGTAACGCTATGCCAATTTTAGTATACATACATTTAATGAAACGGCAGCGAGCGCTCCAAGAGTGTGTCATGTAAATCAAGCCTTACATGACATGCATGTCATAATTTACATGTTACAGCCTATGAGTCCTGTTTGTCATACACTCCTGTTCCGCGATACCGATTTCGGTGTATATTAAATGAACTAAACGGCCGCTAAAGCACGCATACCGTAGCTCACGCAGGTCGAGCGTCAGCCCACTAGTGACACGTCATTCGAACAGCTTCCAGGCCTTGACGAAGTTTGTCTAGGTGGCGTTGGCTAGACATTCCGAAATTCTCGCCAGCGCAACGCCGCGATGAGCACCAGCGCATGCACGCCCCCTGCCCCTCTCTCTACTCTCCTACGCTGCCCCCCTCTCGCACGCCTGCCGACCGCGTTCCCCGCTCGCCCTGTGAGAATTAACGGCCAGGCTAGAGGGAAGACAAGACGCGCGTAGCGTTCCTCTTCGCGTTCCACGACGTGAGCTCGGTAGCATGCCCAAAGAACGCCAACGGAACGCGATCGTGCAAGTGCTCCGGCTTCGCATCGCCTCATGGTCCCCTTTAGCGGGAAATGGTGTACTTTTTTGTGGAATCCTGGCCCATCCAGGAGACAGCCGGTAACGTCAGCTGGTCTACAGGTGCGCAGCCGATCGAGAGTACGCCTCAACGGAATTCTGCAACATCATGGAGAACAGGCGTGACCCCACGGCAGCAAAGAAACCCTGAAGAAGAATGCGAGTGGGACACGAAACGTCGGATAAAGAAATCTTTTTACTCATTACCTTGGTTGGGCGTCCCTCTGTTTCAACCAAAGCCCATTAATACCGCTGTCACGCGAACAGCCTTAACCGCGGTTAATCTAACTACGGTTATGGGCTAACCACGGTTACAGGTAGCTAGCTACACGGCAGACATAACCGCAGTTAGACTCCTAACCGTGGTTATCGCAAACGAGTGATTCCTAGAGAGATCGACACGGATCCGAAAATTGATATTTTAGTTTTGATGGGGTATTTTACATCTTGTGCACATACCACCCAACAGCCCGGAAAGGAACTTAGTTTTCTTATTAACTACATAATTTACGAAGGAGAAAATATCGAACATATTCAATACGGCGGGACAAATTTCATTACCTGTCGTTCTCTAAATTTAACGGCGATGTAAAACGCAAATATTGCCGTTAAAAAGAAGACATTTTGTGTATGAAATGTGTGCACAACAAGTAGTAAAGTAACATTGTTTGAAACTTGTAGAGCGAAGGAAACTATTTTTGAAAAAATGTCTAGATATGCGACATTTTATTATAGTTGCTACAAAATTGATAAGGCTTATCAACTTTGTTTTGAAAATAAGTTTTGCTTCTTTCTATCCGCAAGTGCAGCTAAGTTTTGCGTGCGAGGCTGATCTTGGACACCCTCACATAAACGCTCGCAGTTCTTGCGGTAATTATGCAGGTTAAAGGGAATAAAAAATGTTTATGCACAGATTTTTTTTCCGTGACTAGGTCATTAAAGCAATTCTTTACTACTACAAAATTTGCGCATCTATTTTGCTACTAGAAATCCCGCCATTAGAATTACTGTAAATTTCTTGAGTTCAGTGGTGATATCTTTGCGGATAGCGTTGATGATTGGATCTCATATTGTGTATAATCTCGCATTGAGAAAAATGGTTTCACCATGGGCCAGAGTCAGAAGCCATCACACGTAACTCTACGGCTAACTTTAAGCCACTATAACATTCCTAAGGTCTGGTACATTTGTGCAAATAATCCAACCCATACTACATGCCTGAGCTTTGGAAGCGAGCGCTTAGCCAGCCCCACCCTCGAAGACCAGCGCCAGCTGATAGCGAGGGCTGTCGACGCGGCGAACGCCTATGGTTTCCTAGAAGGGGAAGACCACGCCGAAGACGACGCTTAAATAATACCGAATGGTGCAAGCCATGAAACAGTCTTTAAACTACGCGCGCCCTCCCAGCGGACAACGGCGCCTTCGCCGCACGCGATCGGATCGCGTGAGATTATGACCAGAAAAGAGAGGAAGAAGAAGTGAGGAGCCGCTCGATCAAGAGGGAGAACGCTTCTTGTTTTTGACAAGTTAGCCCTCAATAAATAGTTCTCACAAGACTACCTGAATTGTTCGTTACAATTCTGGTGGAGCTGCTGGGTATGATCTCAAGCCCTGTTCGAGTTAGAGACGGAAGCCCTGAGCCACGGCGACTGGGACCCAACGATCTCACGCCTGTCCACCAGCGCACCAACCGTCGTCTGCGTGGTGAGCCACCCGAATTTCCTCTTTTGCGGGAGCCTGCTAAGGAACCACCGGCTGTCTCCGGCGGCAATACCGAAATGACGTCCCCAGTCGCCGCAACCCACGTCATCGTTGATCAACCGCGGACGCCCGAGCCTTTCCATGGCGATACGTATGAAGACGCCGAGGATTGGCTTGAAGGATTTGAGTGCGTCGCTGACTGCAATGGATGGGCTGAAGACCGCAAGCTGCGCCGCGTTTATTTCGCGTTGCAAGACAGTGCAAGAACATGGTTTGAAAACCATGAAGGAGCTTTCCGGTCATGGGACGATTTCCGGCGGGAGCTGCTGACCACGTTCCCGAGCACGGACCGCCGGGAAAGAGCTGAAGCCGCTCTGCAAGCGAGAAGCCAGCGGAACAATGAAAGTGTGGCAATGTACGTCGAAGATATGTCCCGCTTGTTTCGCCGCGCTGACCCGAGCATGAGCGAGGACAAGAAGCTTCGGCATCTGATGCGCGGTGTGAAGCAGGAGCTCTTTGCCGGTTTGGTGCGGAGCCCTGCACGTACCGTCGCGGAATTCCGCTGCGAGGCGACAACTATGGAAAATACACTCCAGCAGCGAGCAAGGCTCTATAACCGAGAAGTAAACGCCGCATCTGTGGAAGGGGTGTCCGCAGTATTCGGGAACAGCATCGATGTCTTGCGAGAACTCGTACGATCTCTAGTTCTGCGAGAACTCGTACGATCTGAGGCAGCAGCTAAACAGCAACCCAACTACAATCTCCTCGTTGGCAGAAGTTGTTCACGAAGAAGTTAGGCAAGCAGTCCGTGAGCAGCAGCCCCAAGCACAGCCTCAAGCGTCGTTACCGGTGCAGCCAGCGATCTCGTATGTCGAGGTACTCAGAGGAACACCTGGACGTACCTTCGTCACGGCAACTACACATCCACCCTAACCTCGGTTCATGCCGCCCCCACCTGAGATGAGAGTCCGGAAGGCTGACATATGGCGCACTCCCGATCGAATCCCGCTTTGCTATCACTGCGGCGAAGCTGGCCACCTATACCGGATGTGCGAATACCGCCGAGCGGGACTTCGGGGTTTCTCCGTAAACGCTCCTTGCCCAAGAAACGGAGAACGCCCTTTTGCAATCCAGGAGTACTTGTCGACGCGTCAAAGCCTTCACACCTCACAACAGCATCAGCCTCGCTCAACAGCGCCACTGAGGTATAGATCACCAAGCCCGCGTCCATCTTCAAGTTCCCCAAGGCGACGTCCCCAAAGCCCGCTTCAGGAAAACTAAAATCGGCGACCTGTGGAGGTAAGGCCGCTGCCGACACAACAGAACCTCCAGCGCTGATTTCGGAATATGACGACTGACACGAGCACGGGTGCAGAAACAGTAACGTTGCTTCCGATTTGTGTGTGCTTATAGACGGCTGTGAAATTACTGCTTTAGTGGACACAGGTGCAGACAATTCAGTTATAAGTAGAGAGCTTGCCAGAAAACTGAAAAAAGTGCTGACTCCTTGGACAGTACCGCAAGTGCGAACGGCAGGAGGACACCTGATCGACCCAGCCGGCAGGTGTACTTCTACAATTGGAATACGTGGCTTCACGTACGTCGCCAGCTTCATTGTCCTGTCGGAATGCTCAAGGGATTTAATTATTCGAATGGACTTTTTGCAGGCGAACGGTGCAGTTATAAATTTGCAGGAAGCGTCCGTGTCCTTCTCCACGAAGCGCGCCATTGCGACATTCGAATGTGAAGAGCAATACGACGCGCTCCAGATTGTGGATGACGACGTAACGGTACCCCCAAATCCAGTGTAGCTGTCACCGTAAGAAGCAACGTATTCAGCGACTATGAAGGTATGGCGGACAGCAACACTAGGCTTCTCCTCGAAGAAGGGATCTGTATGGCACGAGGTCTTGTTCGGCTGCGTAATGGGTGCACGAATGTCTTTTTGACTAATTTCGGAAACGGGGTGCAGCACATGGCGAAGGGAACCGTCATCGCCCGCCTGAACGATTACGTTGAGATTACAGATTTGGGCTCTTCTGATATGGCACCACTCAATTCTGACAACGTAAATTGCATACTCGCATCCATCAGCATCGACACAGCCTTATCACCGGACCAGAAGAGGCAAATCGAGAGCCTTGTACGAGAATTCGCCTCCTGTTTCTCAACGTCATAAAAAGTCCAGAGGACATCTATCGCCAAACACCGCATCATAGTTGAGGACTCGGTGAGGCCTATTTGCCAGCACTCCTACCGAGTGTCACCAAGAAAGAGAGAGATCATCAGAAGCCAAGTTGAAGAAATGCTTCGAGACGACGTCATACAACCGTCAGCCAGCCCGTGGGCGTCGCCTGTGGTGCTAATAAAGAAGAAGGACCACACTTTGCGCTTTTGCGAAGATTACAGAAAGTTGAACGTCGTCACGAAGCGGGATGTCTATCAGCTCCGAAGGATCGATGACACTCTTGACAGATTACGGGATGCGAAATTCTTTTCCTCTTTGGACCTCAAGAATGGATACTGGCAGATAGAGGTGGACGAAAGAGACCGCGAGAAAAGCGTTCGTCACTCCAGATGGGCTGTACGAGTTCAAGGTACTCCCGTTCGTGTCTAAGTACAAGCCACAAAGTATGGCTGTTTCTTGCGCGAGGAAATAACGAGGGAAGGGGTGCAGGGGAGCGCAAACTTTCGACTGTTTATTCAAGAGAATTAATAATAATAATAATATCTGGGGTTTAACGTCCCAAAACCACGCTATGATTATGAGAGACGCCGTAGTGGAGGGCTCCGGAAGTTTCGACCACCTGGGGTTCTTTAACGTGCACCTAAATCTAAATACACGGGCCTCAAACATTTTCGCCTCCATCGAAAATGCAGCCGCCGCGGCCGGGATTCGATCCCGCGACCTTCGGGTCAGCAGTCGAGCGCCATAACCACTAGACCACCGTGGCGGGGCTATTCAAGAGAAAGTGCAACCAAATATATAGGCACAGACATGCGCAGCAAACTAGGCACACAGCGAGCGCATACCACCCTAATCACAACCTCTGATCTATGAACTTGCGCTCTGCCTGCGAAAGGGACAATGAAGTGTCACTGATACACATGGAACCTCGTGCTTTGATATGATATGCCTCCAACAACTCTCGAGCCGTGGTGTCCCCGCTTCTACCCAGAATCTTAATCTGATTCAAGCACGGCTCACACTTATGTGAACTGCAGTGGGTCGGCAAATGTGCCCCATCTTTACCTTTTAGTGAAAGCTCGTGTTCCCGCGCACGCTCATTCACGCACCTTCCCGTCTGGCCGACATACGTCTTGCCACAGGTTAGCGGAAATTCATACACAACACCGGTGGCACATTTTGTGTACGACTTTGCGTGCTTCTTGCCGCAGCCACCTTTCTTGCTCCCATCAGATAGGATACGTGGGCATAGCTGAGCCAGCTTCCGCGGCGCAGAAAAAACAATTGGCACGCTGTTTCTGTTAGCAACCTTCTTTAGTTTGTGTGCCACCCGGTGCATATACGGCACGACCTCAGGTCTTACCGTTCTCCGCTCTTGCTCTACCCCAGAACCGTGGTGTTCACTCTTGAACGTCTTGAGGAGCGACTCGGCGACGGCGATGAGGAGCGTGCGAGGGAAACCAGCCAAGGACAGACGATCCAATCGGTTTTGAAAACCCTTCTGCATCACGTGCGAGCACGACCTTGCAAGTGCAGACTCCAGGCAATGTTTAGCTATAGCCCTTTTCACAGTTTTGGAATGCGCCGACTCATAAGGCAGCAATTCGTTTGTAGACCTAGGCGAATAAAGCCAACACGCGTGACACCTCTGCAGGGTAATGTTCAAGTCTAAAAACTGCAAGGAGCCACGAACCGGCAACTCGTGTGTGAACACCAATCCCTTCCTTAGTCGGCAAAAGGCCGCTAACACATTGTTAACAGTGGGATGATATGCAGCGGTTGTTAGTTGCTTTAAAATAATCAGAAAATCGTCAACGTACCTAAAAATTTTTAAAACCTCCCCCCCCCCATTAAAATGCTGGTGCAAGGCACGGTCAATAGAACATAAAAACAAATTGCACAACACAGGAGCGACACAAGAGCCTATGGGAATGCCTTGTCTTTGGACATAAAAATCTCCATTAAAACTGATGAAGGTGACTTTGACATAAAACTTGAGAAGGGACATAAAAGCTTCTACAGTCATTCCCGCAGCATTCCGGAAGGCAACAACACCACTCTCGTCTATGCAACGTCTTACACATGAAAACAAGCAGCCCACATCACTGAGGCAAAGTGGAACCAAGTGCTAAGGGATGCCCGCCGTTTCTTCCCCAAGAAGCCTGCTCGTCCGGCCCGAGAAGACCTCGTTGTGCTGGGGAATATTAGCATTCCAGAAAACGCACGCTGTGTTCTCAACAAAGGTCCAAAGTTTAGTCAGGAACCTTCGTTGCCGGCTCACGAATTACTGGCAATGAACCGACGAGTTGCCGGAAAAGCCGACGTGGAAGTTAGGGACCGTTGCGTACAAGAGGGCGTGGAAGCCCTAGCCAGAACCGGGAAAACCCTTCTGCACGTGATGCAGAAGGGTTTTCAAAACGAATTGGATCGTCTGTCCTTGGCTGGTTTCCCTCGCACGCTCCTCATCGCCGTCGCCGAGTCGCTCCTCGAGAAGTTCAAGAGTGAACACCACGGTTCTGGGGTAGAGCAAGAGCGGAGAACGGTGAGACCTGAGGTCGTACCGTATATGCACCGGGTGGCACACAACCTAAAGAAGGTTGCTAACAGACACGGCGTGCCAGTAGTTTTCTCTGCGGCGCGGAAGCTGGCTCAGCTATGCCCACGTATCCTATCTGATGGGAGCAAGAAAGGTGGCTGCGGCAAGAAGCACGCAAAGTCGTACACAAAATGTGCCACCGGTGTTGTGTATGAATTTCCGCTAACCTGTGGCAAGACGTATGTCGGCCAGACGGGAAGGTGCGTGAATGAGCGTGCGCGGGAACACGAGCTTTCACTAAAATGTAAAGATGGGGCACATTTGCCGACCCACTGCAGTTCACATAAGTGTGAGCCGTGCTTGAATAAGATTCAGATTCTGGGTAGAAGCGGGGACACCACGGCTCGAGAGTTGTTGGAGGCATATCATATCAAAGCACGAGGTTCCATGTGTATCAGTGACACTTCATTGTCCCTTTCGCTGGCAGAGCGCAAGTTCATAGATCAGAGGTTGTGATTAGGGTGGTATGCGCTCGCTGTGTGCCTAGTTTGCTGCGCATGTCTGTGCCTATATATTTGGTTGCACTTTCTCTTGAATAAACAGTCGAAAGTTTGCGCTCCCCTGCACCCCTTCCCTCGTTATTTCCTCGTGCAAGAAACAGCCATACTTTGTGGCTTGTACTTAGACATGAACCGACTAGCCCAGCAACGTGTACTTCTTTACTCCCGTTCGGCCGCTGTTCCGCACCTGCCTCCTTTCAGCGGATGTACTATCCGGGTTAAAATGGCAGACCTGTCTCGTTTATCTCGACGACGTCGTAATCTTTTCAACCACCTTCGATCAGCATGTGGAACGACTACGAACTGTTCTCAAGGCCATTAGTTCAGCAGGGCTAACGATAAAGCCACAAAAGTGCCATTTTGGTTTCCGCGAACTCCTTTTCCTGGGCCATGTGGTTAGTTCTGAAGGCATCCGCCCTGACCCTGAGAAGACTACAGCAGTAGGCAAGTTCCCAAGACCCACGGATAAAAAGGCTGTCAGGCGGTTTTTAGGGCTTTGTGCCTATTACAGACGCTTCGTAAAAAATTTTTTCAAGATTGCCGAACCGCTAACACGTCTGACAAAAGAAGATGTGCCTTTCGTCTGGACGAGTGAGCAAGATACTGCATTCCATGAACTACGACAGCGGCTTCAAAACGACCCGGTTCTTGCACACTTTGATGACGAAGCGGAGACAGACATACACACGGACGCAAGTAACTTGGGACTCGGTGCCGTCCTCGTTCAATGGCAAGACGGAGAGGAGCGAGTGATTGCTTACGCTAGCCGCACTCTTTCGAAGGCGGAAACTAACTATTCGGCGACAGAAAAAGAATGTCTCGCGGTTATTTGGGCCATAGGAAAATTCCGACCATACCTATACGGTAGACCATTTCGAGCAGTGAGCGACCATCACTCGCTGTGCTGGCTCGCGAATCTCAAGGACCCGTCTGGGCGACTTGCAAGATGGAGCCTGAGGCTGCAGGAGTACGTCATAACCGTAGTATACAAGTCTGGCCGCAAGCACAGTGACGCTGACTGCTTGTCACGAGCACCTGTCGGATCTGCGCCTGCGGAAGATGCAGATGACTGTCCGTTTCTTGGAGCCGTCACCACATCAGAAATTGCTCAACATCAGCAGTCTGACGATGATTTACTTCTGCTCATCAGGTATCTGCAAGGACACCCTGTCCGTGTTCCACGAGTTTTCACACGGGGATTGTCATCGTATGTGATGAGAAATAACGTCCTGTACAAGAGGAATTTTGAGCACAGCACCGAGAAATTCCTACTTGTCATCCCTTCGAACTTGCGATCGGAAACCTTGGAAGCCTGTCACGATGACCCCTCATCAGGACACCTCGGAGTAAGTCGAACATTCGCTCGCATTCGTGCCAAGTACTACTGGCCAAAATTACTGCATTCGGTACAGCTATATGTCAGAACTTGTCGAGATTGCCAACGGCGCAAGACGCCTCCACTAAAACCGGCCGGCCTCCTTCACCCAATAGAACCCCCAGAGGCCCCGTTCGAACAAGTAGGAATGGATGTGCTTGGTCCATTTCCGACATCATCATTAGGAAAAAGATGGATTATAGTAGCGACAGATTACTTAACCCGATATGCCGAGACAGCCTCTTTGATCAGGGGGACAGCCATCGACGTAGTAGAATTCTTCGTCACTTCCATAGTACTACGACATGGTGCCCCTAAAGTTGTTATTACAGACCGAGGAACTGCATTTACAGCCGATTTGACGCAGTCCATAATGAAGCTTACCCACACCTGCCACAGGAAAACCACAGCTTATCACCCGCAAACGAATGGGCTGACCGAGCGTCTCAACAGAACGCTGACCGATATGTTGTCAATTTACGTAGACTTGGAACACCGTACATGGGACAGGATACTACCGTATGCCACATTCGCTTATAATACCGCATTGCAAGAGACTACCCAAGTGACGCCCTTCCAGCTTGTTTATGGCAGAACAGTCACTACGCCTCTGGATGCAATGCTGCCCGTAAACGACAATGCTGAACACAAACTTGACATCAGCGATTTTACCCAGAGGGCTGAAGAAGCACGTCAGCTGGCACGACACCGCATTCGACAACAGCAGCGCATCGATGCGGACCGATACAACTTGCGGCGAAGAGAAGTCGAGTATGCACCAGGTGACCGAGTATGGATATGGACTCCCGTACGAACCCCTAGCCTCTCCGAAAAGCTTCTTCGTCGTTATTTCGGTCCTTACCGAGTGCTCCGCCGAATTAGCCCCTTCAACTATGAGGTTACGCCAGAAGGACAGGGGAGTTCATCAAGGTGCCGACGTCGCACAGAAACTGTACATGTGGTCAGAATGAAGCCATATTACGACCGGCAGTGAACATTCTCTACTTTGTGCCGAATACCACTATCACCGACGCAGATAACGGCTAACACCGTGTCAACACCCTCGCCGCCATACGCATCGGGACGATGCGTTTGGAGAGGGAATAATGATGCAAGCCATGAAACAGTCTTTAAACTACGCGCGCCCTCCCAGCGGACAACGGCGCCTTCGCCGCGCGCGATCGGATCGCGTGAGATTGTGACCAGAAAAGAAAGGAAGAAGTGAGGAGCCGCTCGATCAAGAGGGAGAACGCTTCTTGTTTTTGACAAGTTAGCCCTCAATAAATAGTTCTCACAAGACTACCTGAATTGTTCGTTACAGTACCAAAATAAACAATTTTATTCTCTCTCTCTCTCGTTAAATCAGCATTTTGGGCATAATCGTTGTTTGAGTTAGAAGTTTTATGTGAAACATAAATTTCAGGTTTAAAAAATTCTTATCGTGGGTTCCTGCAGCAAATACACGTTGATTAAAATTTATGATTGCGGAGTAACGGCAGAGGTAACGTCCGTTACTTTTTTCGGTAACGGTAACGGTAACGCGTTACATTTTTTGTAGGTAACGTAGGGTGGTAACGCGTTCTTTTTTATAGTGTAACGAGTAACGTATTTAGTTACTTTTTTTCAGTAACGCCTACAACATTGTTAATGACTAATCACGCTCTTTTTCTTCGTTCAGCGAACTGGGAGCGCGGAAAAAAACACACAAAGGACGAAGCGAGGAACCACATAAGACGAGCGCTCACTAACAACTGATTTATTTTCCACATCGGAAGGACACACTTACACACAAATTGCGCATGTCAAGAAAAATTATGACGACGGCATGAACAGCATGCGAAGCGTATGATCAAGGCACATGTCTAACGGTTATCTAGGTAGCTCAATTCACAGTCATGCAGTGACAGGGAAGGATGACTTATACATTGATCCGTATTCCTGGAAATGTGATATGCTTCAGATATTTCGCGCGTAGTTTGATGAGGATGCCGGAACAACACAACTGTATTCTCAAACAGAGGTTGGCACTTGCACGAAAAGCAATGTGACGCTAAATGGGAGTAAGGTGTATTCTTCAACGAGCTTTTGTGTTTTCTGAGACGCACGTTCACACATCGGCCGGTTTGGCCAATGTACATACGTCCACAAGAAAGGGGTATCTTATACACCACTCCGGTGTTGCACTTAACAAACTTGTTTACATGCTTCTGGAGGCATCTTCTACCTTTAGATGCATTCTGTGCCCTCCGGTGCACCATTGAACATATACTGCCCAATTTATTGGGTGCAGAAAAAAGGGTGTTAAGTGCAACACCGGAGTGGTATATAAGATACCCCTTTCTTGTGGACGTATGTACATTGGCCAAACCGGCCGATGTGTGAACGTGCGTCTCAGAAAACACAAAAGCTCGTTGAAGAATACACCTTACTCCCATTTAGCGTCACATTGCTTTTCGTGCAAGTGCCAACCTCTGTTTGAGAATAAAGTTGTGTTGTTCCGGCATCCTCATCAAACTACGCGCGAAATATCTGAAGCATATCACATTTCCAGGAATACGGATCAATGTATAAGTCATCCTTCCCTGTCACTGCATGACTGTGAATTGAGCTACCTAGATAACCGTTAGACATGTGCCTTGATCATACGCTTCGCATGCTGTTCATGCCGTCGTCATAATTTTTCTTGACATGCGCAATTTGTGTGTAAATGTGTCCTTCCGATGTGGAAAATAAATCAGTTGTTAGTGAGCGCTCGTCTTATGTGGTTCCTCGCTTCGTCCTTAGTGTTTTTTTTCCGCGCTCCCAGTTCGCTGAACGAAGAAAATGAATTACCAACTGACCCACCTTTCGATCCTCCTGCTAATCACGCTCTTTCAACCAGAAAGGTCATAAAAAACGATAATTTTCGCTATTTGCTGGTTATCGTTCAAGAGAGCTTTGGTCTTCTGCTGGGCCGAGTGAAGGCGAGATTATTATATGCTGAATACTGGGGGGAAACAAAAGCTTGTTGTGTTACAGTGATGTACGCGCGTATCATCGTGAAGGCCCTGTGCGATTGCTGCTCTGTGAAAGAAGGAGAACTTTTGTCTCCTAATGCACATCAAAATGTGTCAAGTTCACACTAGCCGCGTGCCTCCACCGTGCAAAGTCACTATATTTAATAACTTCCGGACCTGCGGACTTTGAGAGAAAGAGAGCGAAAGTAGGACTGACAGTTGTGGACGACTTTGTGCGGATTCATTGTTATGAATGCGGCGTGACGTGAGACGAAAAGACTGCGTGTTTTCAGTTTGTCCGTCGTACCGTTTTTATAAGAGCGAGAATAGTCACAGAAGTATTCGACCAAATGTGGAGCTGGTCGAAACTGCGCAAGAAGGCTAAGAGCCTGTAAAAGAAGGCCTCTGTGCATAAACTGTCAATCACGCAACGCTGATTACAAATGGTGAAAATGAGATTCATATTTTTAAAAAAGCGGCGCACAGAAAGACGAAGACAAAGAAGAGAACCACACGCGCCGCTTTTCTTTAAATATGAACATGCACCAACTCGCCCAACTTTCTATTTTGTGAAAATGAGAAATTGACGGCCACTACCTCGAAGGCTGCAAGCACGACAAAGGCGCTACAGACTTGCACTTGACCCGAACGATCACGTCTATGCCTTCAATGAGTGGGCAATGTGAACTTGACAAATATCTGTCTCTATAGCAACTCGCGCCACCTGCAAGCGCTTTATGTGCAATTACGTACTTCGCAGAAAACGTAGAAACATAGCCTTCAGTGGCTGTTAATCAGGCTCGTAGCCAGGAAGTTTTTTCGGGGGGGGGGGGAGGGAGGGGCACTTGCTGACAACCTTGACTATTTGACAAAAACACCTATTTTCATTATTTAGTTTGGTAAAAACAGCTACTTCATGAAAATTTCGTGGGGTGGGGGTCTAGCCCCCCCCCCCTCCTGGCTACGGGTCTGCTGTTAATATGTTTCTCTTTTTCTTCCAATAACATTCAGAAGAATTGGGCCAGAGGGCGAACTATCTTTATATTTTGTTAAAGGTGAATTAGCCTGAATAACGCTATTTAAAAGTCAACCAAAGGATTTTTATTGTAATCTAGGATATTTTCGGGGGTCAGTCTAGGGATAAAAGGTTGACTTAGGTTGGCATCACTGGTTGGTTGACTGCTCTGAAATGCGGGCTCGACATGCCGAAACTTTCTCCTGCACAGCGCCGAAATCAGCGCCAGCGCAGGCGCGTCCCCTTCCCCTCTCTCCTCTCCTACGGTGCTCCCCTCTTGCGCGCCTGTCGACCGCGTTCCCCGCTCGCCCTGTGAGCATCAACGGCCAGGCTAGAGGGAAGACACGACGCGCGTAGTGTTCCTCTTCGCGTTCCACGACGCGAGGTCGGTAGCATGCCCAACGAACGCCAACGGAACGCGATCGTGCAAGTGCTCCTGCTTCGCACCGCCTCATGGTCCCTTTTTTTTTGCTATATTGAGCGTGAGGAAATTAGCGCAGACACAAGAAACACGACAGACAAGAACGAGTGCTCGTTCTCGTCAGTCGTGTTTCTTTTGTGTCTACGTTAATTTGTTCGCGCTAATTACAGTTATAACGTTGCTACGTAGCCCAACAATTTGTCCTTCTGATGGCCATCGTTTTTTAAGGATTTTTCCGTGGTTTTACGTAGTGTTTTTAAACGGCAAAGTGTCCGTAGTGCCAAATGAAATATTTTTCACAATGTGCTTTTTGGATCACAAAGGAAAATCTAAACATGGCAAACCTTGTTGATCTCCAGTTGCTGAACATAGCGACTCGGGGTTGCTCGTTCGCTTTAGTTGGCACTGAAGCTGCGGTTGTTGTGGCAGATTTCGTGATCATAACCTTCCTGGCCTTCGCGAGAATGAGTGCGTATTCAAGCAGCAATCTTTGTTGCCTTCGGTTAGCTCTGTGGTGCGATACCTCGCTGTCTATCTCTCGGCGCTTCGAGTTTGGTTCAAAGGCGGGCTTGTGGTGGAATAGCAGGGACGCAAACTTTCTTTAGTTTGACGCCAACAGAGAATCAACACGACCGTTCAGTTTGAACGAAGACTGCTTCTTTATTCGTTCACAGCGCTCTCGTAGTGAGGGAAAGGAAAACAGAAACACAAGTACAGGCAAAAGAATTTTCTCTGCAGGAAAACCCAGGGGGCGCTCGTCCAGTGTGGATGTGCGAACACGTCGGCTCCCGTTTGTGCAAGCGTTCTGGCACGGATTTTTTGCCTCAAACAGCAAGAACTGTGCATCATTCGACGCCGCCTGTTGCAGTGAACCAGCGGATACCAAAATCTTACCGGTGGGTGAAATGTTTGGACTTCCCCAGTACTTTTTACCCCACGCCACGCAGACGCCTAGTGCGTCGACGCGTTTTTCGGGTTCTGCAACAGCGTCGCGACGACGCTTAACGCGTCGTCGATCTAGAAAATGGACTCCAACCTCAATGTGTCGGTTGTACAAGGCATGGACAACAATCCGGAAGAAGCGGAGTGCGCAGGCTGGATTGAAGCAGCCAGCAAGAAGAAACTTGCCGAGCGGTTGGATTGTAACGCTGGTAAGGCGCCGACGTCAGCAACAGAAAGCGGTAACGGCGGCTCCCGCACTGCCGCCTCACAGAACGTGTTGAGGCCTGTTGTGAAAGCTTCCAGGATCGCAAACCTTCCCAGGGATCACTTTAAGACCATTATACGGCCACGTGGAGGGATGGATGTGAAGAAGACAGACCTTATCGTGAAGCGCTCGCTCGCAAAGGCGGCTTCTCTAAAAGCAGAGCACGTGTTCGACGACACGCAGTGCACGAACCCCTTCCAGAACATTTTCGTCGTTGCCACGCCGTTCGAGGCGAACGCGCGCGCCTGCGCCAGGGTCCAAGAGGTAAGTATGGGCAAGACTGTCATAGGCTTGGTGGCTTACGTGGCTGCGTCGGACGACACATGTAAAAGAGTCATCCGTGGAATCAATGTGGATCTCAGTGACGCAGAACTGACGGAGATGATCGTCAACCGGAGGAACCCCGATGCTCTGGGGGTTCGAAGAATCAAGAAGACACCAACAGTGATCGCGTTGTTTAACGGACAAAAAGTCCCCTAGTACGTCTTGCGTGATAGTGTTCGATACCCTTGCTCCTTGTTTCGCAGGCAAGTGGACGTGTGCTATGCGTGTCGTGATCTGGGCCACAGGTCCGATGTTTGCCCCAAGGGCGAAGACCACAAGAAATGCCGCGGATGCGGCGTGCAGTCACCATCACCGGATCATCAGTGTGATCCCACGTGTGCCATCTGTGGCGGAGCGCACCGAACGGCGGATCGCAAGTGCAGAAAGCACTTCCAGGTGCCGTACATCGTGCGCCAACGACGGCGGCGGCGCCGCAGGCGCGCCCGGCATGGCTCCGACACAGCTGGTGGCGAAGAAGCAATGACGGAAGAGGAATCCTTCTCCAGCACACATCGCAGCAGATCGGCATCAAGAGGGTGCTCTCGCTCCAGAGGGCGTGACAAGGGCAGCAGCCGCTCCCTTTCGAGAGGACGATCGGGTTCGAAGGACCGAGTCCAGAAGCAAATGTCGTGGAACAATGCGAGGATGAACATCCCAAGCGGCAAAGAGGTAACGCAGGGCATTTCTCCAGAACAAAACAGAGAACAATCAGAGATTTTAATGCTTCGTAAAGAAAATGGAGAGCTAAAGAAGCACTGCGAACGCTGAGGTCCGAGTTCGAGCTCTTCCGTAACTCGCGTAAAACCCGCGAAGTGGCCACGGCCATACCGGTTCAAGCAGGAGGGTCGAATAAGCGCAAAGCCGTTCCACCCCCGCCCTCCGCGACCGCGGAAAGCGAGGCAATGCAAAGTGACGAGTCCCCTGCTCAGGTCACTGAGCAAAATGTACTCGCGTCTTTAGCGGCAGTTGAGGAATCGCTCAAGCAGATGAGAGAGGCCTTATCTATTCAATCTAGCACAATCGAGCATATGGACGGGAGCGTCTCCCACCTGGCTCGTCGAGTAGGAATCCTCGAATCTAAAAGGAAAATGATTGACTCTAGCAAATTCAAGACGACCAACACTGGTACGATTGCAAAAGCCGAGATAGCGCAACAGGATTCGGACGCTACGAGTTCGCCGCAGGCTATGCTCCTTCAATAAAATTCAAAATGGCAGGCCAAACCGGAAGCATAATTATGTGGCAGTGGAATTGCGCAAGTTTCTTAAGGCGTAAAGCTGCTCTACTGCAGCTCATCAAAGCACAAGTGTCCGTGCCGCACGTCCTGCTCTTGCAGGAAACCCTTAACGAGAAGGTAGGTCTCGGGCTACCGTTCAGTTAGCCAAAAAGGCGCAAATGGCAGAGGTATCGCCACGTTGGTCAGAAAAGATACCTCCTTTGAGCAGCAAAAAGTCAAAATTTGCGACTCGGATAAGAGATCCGGTCTCGAGGCACAATTAATTGAAATCATTCCCAATGGCAAAATCCGAAGGAACATATTCATTTTTAACCTGTAAAGCCCTCCGTCGGCTTATAAACATAATATCCGCTCACTCATTCATAGGCTCACAAGTGCCGCCAGATCTCACCCTTTAATAGTGGCTGGAGATTTCAACGCTCCCCACCCGTCTTGGGGTTATGTTACAAGGACAAAGAAAGGGGTCAATCTAGTTGCAGCCAGTGTAGACTTAAACCTAACGCTTATCTCCGACCCGCGTATTCCCACGAGGCTGGGACACTCGGTTGCCAGAGACACGATGCCTGATCTCAGCTTCACTAGAAATGCGGTGGTCCAGTGGCCCATCTTACAGAAGAACTTGGGAAGCGACCACAGCATCATAGAACTCCGGATAGAAATAAGAGCACTCTATAAACATGCAGACTGGGACCTTTTTAGGCAAATAAGAGGTGCAGATGAGTCAGTACACGACACCTTCAGTGAACTTTTTGTACTAGTCCAGAAGGATGTCGCGAAGGCCACCAAAGAAATAGTCACAGAATTTGATTCCCCGGGGATGGATGCAAGGTTAGCGCACCTCCTGGACGCCAAACGCTCTCTCATTGAGAGATGGAAAAAACAAAGGCTACGGAAAAAAGATTGCGGAGCTCAGTGGTCACATTGAGGAGCTCTGCTCCGAACTCCATAAACAAAAATAGAAGGACGCCTGCTCGGCTGCGGACGGGAAAATGCACCAAGGAGGCAAATGGACCCTCTTCAAACACCTCCTACACGATGGACAATCCAAAGGCAATCAGAAACTAGCCATAGACCGACTTATTAATAAGGAGAAAACGGCAGGCATCTCAGAAGCCTCCAGTTAAGTTTGATGTCTGGTATCGACAGCGCCTCGATAATCCGAGTGCACGCTGGCAGCGCGAAGGAAGAGCCAGAGTCTGGTTGAAGGCAGCGTTTATTCACCACGACCGTCCGCACGGGCCGCGCCCAGCGAACTCTCCCACTTCCCGTCTTCCAACCGGCATTCCCACTCAGTTGAGAAACAATAATATAAACGCTCTACGTTTCCCCTCTCAGTTGAAAACCCATTAACAAACAGTGTACGTTCCTCCTCTCCTTGCTCTCAGCTAGGAGAAAAGGAATCCGCGCGACGCTCTCCTTCCTCAGAACCACCCGCGTTGGCCATTACTGCCGACGGACGTAACCCGATATCCCTCTTCGGGCATCGCTTGTCCTCCTCTGTCGCTGCGGCCACGTGGCCTGGACCTCGGCGCCCGCCTGACCGTTTCGAGAATCCGCTGCGGCGGTTAGCTTCCCCGACACAAACTCTCCAAGGAAACCCGCCACAGCTTTCGAGCCATGCATCTCTTCCGACGACCCCCTGTAGTGTCACCGCCATGTGTCCGCATCCCCTGCGGTTTAACAGCTCGCAAACAACGAGCAGCACCCCGCTCACATATTCTGAGGCGCTCACACTCTCTGAGACTGACTCCTCCCCCCTCAAGAACGTTACTGGATACTCGTTGTCCATGTAACATGAAAAAAAGAAAAACGCCTTCTTTTCAACAACCAGAAAAACACAGAACAGAAACGAGTAGACACACAAAAAAGAACTAAACCACTAAACAAAAAAGCAAACGCATAGTGGCCTCTTAACTACAAACACTTGCCGGTTCCCTCGTTGCCCGCAAGGTCCCAGCATCGCGACCCGCGGACATATAACTAAACGTTGCACTGAAACAAAACACATCACACATCACGCAATTGTCCAAACATGTGAGACACGTTTCGAACTCTCTCTGGTTCAGCAAGCACTCTCATTGGGAGCTAGTGACACCTTGTAACCCAACAACACCTGTTCTATCAACGCACTGTATCATGCACTCTACTAAAACTACATTGTCACGAACTTATCCTAGTCATTTCAGCTACGGTAACGTATACACTCTCAACAACGACAACCCTAACAAGAAAAGAAAACACCCGAAAAGAAAATATCTATCCCAGACGTGCAAGAGTCCTCCTTGAAATCAAACCGGAATAACATGCAAAAACCAACGCTTTACATTAAACAACACATCCAAAAATACATTAGCTAGAACTCACGCACAAATGAACATCACTGCATCATAATAAAAATGGATGCACAACTGCATTTTAGAACAACAATTACATCGCGCACAAAACGTTGTTCACAAAAACAAAGCATACTCGCGACTATCACAACTCCCAATATTACTTCCTAACACTACTGATTACATACGCTGCATATCAAGCAGCCGCGCACACTTGTTCAGGAAGAGCAAGAACGAAAAAAAAATACTCATTCCTGGCTGAGGCGCGAAAGGGCATCCGCCGCCTTGTTGAGCGTTCCCTTTACGTGCACCATTTCCATATCATATTTCTGAAGCGCCAATGCCCAACGCGTGAGCCTTGCACTAGACGGAGCCGAGCGGGCCAGGAAAGTTAGCGGGTCGTGGTCAGTTCTAACTCTGACCTTTGTGCCAAAAAGCCACGTGTCTAAGCTTTCCAATGCCCATACAATCGCGAACGCCTCTCGCTCGATTGTGGACCACTTCTGCTGCGCAGGGTTTAACTTTTTACTTAGGAATGCCACGGGGCGCTCCTTTCCATCTGCCTCCTGAGAAGGACAAGCGCCAACGGCATTCTCTGAGGCGTCCGTGGCTAAGTAAAATTCCTTACCTGGGATTGGTGCAGTTAAACCAGGAACCGACGCGAGGGCCTCCTTCACTGCGTCGAACGCATGCTGTGCCTCTGCGGTCCATGGCAATGTGTTTGGGACTCTTTCGTTAACCCTGTCAATGGTAGTACTAGCCTTGCGTATTCTGGGACGTAGTCTCGGTAATAATTGAGGAGTCCTAGCACGCTCCTCAGTTCTTTCTTTGTTTTAGGTGGTCTGAGCTGCTGGATGGCGCGAACCCTATCCGAGTCAGGAGCATGAACGCCAGAACCCAGCTCATGCCCCAAATACTTAACCCGCGGCTGTGCAAACTTACATTTTGTCGGGTTTACAGTTAACTCTGCTGACTGTATTGCCTGCAGAACAGCGCGCAGGTGGCACATATGGTCCTGCCAGGTCTCTGAGAATACCGCCACATCATCAATGTAGGCGCACGCGTACTGACGGTGGCTCGCAAGTAGCTCATTGGCTATCCGCTGAAACATCGCAGCAGAGTTACGCAGGCCATAAGGCATGACTTTCCACGCATACAAGCCGCTAGGCGTCGCAAAGGCAGTAAGCCCCTGTGATTCCCTACTGAGCGGTATCTGCCAGCATCCCTTGGTCATATCCAAAACAGATATGTACTTTGCCTTTGCTATGGTGTAAAGCAATTCAGTCACATTACCCATAGGGAAGCTGTCAGGCTCCGTTATGGCGTTAAGACTCCGATAATCCACGCACACTCTGATCGAGCCATCCTATTTCGTGGCACAGACAATCGGATGGGCGAAGGAGCTCTGCACCGGGTAGATAAAGTCCCATTCCACCAACTCACTCATCTGACGCTCTGCCTCCGCTCTAAGGGCCAACGGAACTTTGTAGGTGTGTGTTCGCGACCGCTTAGCTCCCGGAACTAGAGTGATTTTGTGCTCTCCCAGCTCATATCGGCCTGGCCTGCTTGACATCACCTCTCGGAAATCAACCAGCACACTACTTAGCTTCTCTTTCTGGGAATCGCTCAGGTTGCTGGCCCTCGTTGCCAACAGGCATTGTTCGCGAAGCTCACTGCCATGCGGTACAGTCTCCAGACTGCCAAATTCTTGCTCGGCCTCAAACACCACCCCCACCGCGTTAGTTCGCGCGTAGCACGGTCTCAACTTATTCGCATGCACAAGTTTCTCAGTGCCCGCCAAATCTACGATCAAGTAGCTGTCAGGACGCCTTCTTTCCTTCACGACTAAAGGACCAAGCCATATCGGTTGCATCTTGCCTCCTGTTGCGCCCTGCATCACAAGTACCTGATCCCCTATGCTGAACTCCTTCTGCCTAGCTCTCAAATTGTATTTCTGCGCATAACTCGTTTGCACCCGAGCGCATCGTTCATTGACAGCCCTCGCGGCCTCACTCAGCATTTCCCAAAGATCTTTAAGATATGCCGCGGCTGGTTTGTTCAATGCTGAGGGCGGTGTCCACTCGCCCGTCCATGATTTGAGCAGGATACTGAGTGGGCCATGAGGTGCCCGGCCATACATGAGTTCGAACGGCGAAACACCTGTGACGTCATGTTCGATTTCCCGGTAAGGCCTCAACAAACAGGGAACATAGCGGTCCCAGTCCTTTCCATGTTCCTCCATCACATAGCGTAACATGCCCTTAAATGTACCATTCCACCGCTCAACAATGCCGTTGTTCTGCGGGTGATCAGGAGTCGCAAAACTCACCACAATTTCTAACCTTTCCATCAATTCTGCAGTCAGTTTCGCTGTAAAATTCGTGCCCTGGTCGCTGCATATTGCCGCGGGTCTTATATTTCATGAGTGTAAGCTTCACCCACAAAGACTGTGGGCAACGCGCTGCGCAGGCCTCGCCGTGATGTGTAGGAAGCTTCGCGATTGTTTTGGAACAATCTGTTAAGATTGCGCGCCGCACGAGAATGTTCCAGCTTTGTCGAGAGATAACGCCGCCAGCAGCGATATCGCTGGAAAGTTCGATAGCGCCTGTATAAAAGCCGACGCGCTTGACTGCTTGTCAGTTGATCGACGGACGACGCCCTGTTCGCCGCTATCATTGTACAGCGTGTATTGCTGTAGTTCTGGTTCTCATTTTCCCGGCCACAAGTTCGGCCAAATAAACAGTTTCATTCTGCAAACGCCGACTGCTGTCTTCGTCGACGTCACGACCACGTGACAATATCAACTCCGGCGTCCCATAACGAGCGAACACCTTGATCAGGGCCTGGCATGTCGCCTTAGCCGTTATGGCACGTAAGGGAATGACCTCTGCCCACCGAGCGTACAGGTCGACTACACTCAAGGCGTATTTATGGCCACGTGAGGAACCAGGCTCCATTGGTCCTAAGCAGTCGAGATAAACGACCTCAAAAGGCTTTTGGGGATGATTGAGGGGCGTTATTGGAACACGGTCGGTTGTCAATATACGTGAGTGCACCTGGCAACCATGGCACGTACGACAGTGACGCTTTACGTCCAAAACCAGTGACGGCCAAAAGAACGCGCTCTTGATGCGTTTCTTCGTCTTTTGCTCAGAAAATTGGCCTCCGCACGGGCTATTATGTGCCAATTCTAACACTTCAGCGCGACGAGGCTTCGGCACCACCAGTTGCAGTTGTTGCTTCCCACCCAATAACTAACTCTCCATGAAACAACAGTCGGCCATGAATGATCATGCCAGGGGTCCCAGCTTTGGCTTGGTGCCATGCATCCGCTAACGAGTCATCGTCTATTTGCTCTTTCGCAAATGAGCTTTCAGTAGGCGGTGTATGCTGCTCATTTTCCTCCGTGTTACTGTCCTGCAAGAGATCCGAGTTAGCGCCTACGTTGGCCACGCTGTCGATGTCCTCTCGATCCTCTGGTGGCAGTTCAACCTCCTCGCGCCCCCTACTCTGTCTGTTTTCATCGCCTTCTCTCTCATTCCCTTGCCCTACACTAACTTCACAGCGCGCGTCGCCTTTAATATCTTTGTTCGACTCCTCACAATCATCAAGCGGCGGAGCGCTATCGGCGCCAGTACGGGCTGCGGACTCTACCCCATTTTCTCTGGCCGAATTGCCCTCTTGCTCCGGTGGTCCCTCCACTAAACCGCACTCGGCGCCCTCGAGGTCCTTCTCCGATTCATATGCGGCGAGACGGAGACTCTCATAGTCATCAGGCGTCATTAGCAGGTCTGCGCTTGTAGCCAATTCAGGCGTCACTGCGCAAAGCAACGGTACGCGCTGGGTAGCATTTCCCAAAGGACACGGCAGGCCAAGAGAAACGTACATAACCTCTGCGGTAACAGCTTGGCCAAATGCGCCCGTAAGGTTCATGGTACTGCTGCTCTGCCCTGGAATTTCAGCTGGCACTTTACTTGCTTTTATTGCGGTGATGTCAGCACCAGAGTCAATGCGAGCTGTGCAGAGAATTTCCCCAACGAAAACCCCTACTCGCGTGTTTCCCAATTGCGTGCTGTTTCTTGTGAGCCCATCCGAGCGTCTCGCGAATAATGCGTTCTCACCTGCGTCTACCTTTTTGGCGGCTATGCGAAAAACTCTGTTCCGAGGGTCGATTCCACGCCGCGAACTACAATCCCTTTGAAAATGTCCCGGTTCTCCGCAAGCGAAACACAGCATGCTGTCAAGGAGCACGTTATTCGCGTACTGTCTGCCTCTGCCCTGAATATGCCGTAACTCTCTTGCCATAGTGTCGTGGTAGCTTGTCACTCTATGTGACGTACTCTCCTCAAAATTTGCTGCCAGCTCGGCTATGTCTTTTGCCTGCAGCCAGCCCTTAATTTCGCCCTGAGTGACGAATGATCTAATGTCAGGCGGCATGAGTTGCTTCAGCCTATCCGCGATAAGCAGAGCCTGCAGCTGTTTGAATGAATTTACCTCCCTGCTGCTTAGATAATAACTGAACATCATTTCCAGTCTCGCTGCTAGCTGGCCCCACGACTCTCCTGCCTCCTTTTTGATGTCTAGGAACCGCCTGCGGTACTCGGCCAGGGTCATCTTCAGCTCCTTAAGTACTTTCTCTTTGAGCTCTTCATAAGAGAGTGTACCACTCACGGACTGGCTGATCACGGACATCCTCATCGTGTCGCTCAGGAAAGGCAGTATCAGAGCGCCCTGCATTTCCTCGGGAATTCTAAGGCTACTCAACGATGTGTCAGCGTTTTTAAACCATTTCGGAATCATGGTGTCGTTCCCCGGCATGGGGTCGAGAACAGCTCTTAACTCTTTCGCGTACATGCCTATCCCGCTAGTCTCACTCCGTGAAGGCGCCGCATCTTGCGATACGCGCGAGAACTTCAACTTCTCTATTTCGAGTTCAAGCTTAAGGGCTTCAATCTTGAGTTTTAACTCGTCGGTACGACCCCATTCATTTACACCGACGCCAGCATCCGAGCTGTTATCCGTGTCGTCCATTTTGCCAAGCTCCCGGAGAGTGCCGGGATGCAAATGTATTCACTCGAGAACCATTACTAGAGAGCTCGAAACGAATCTCACCATGCGAAGTGATGCTTTCCGCCGGCTGCTCCTGTCGCTGCTTGGCTCGACGTCCTCGGAAACCTCGGTTTCGCGAGTGTCCACACTTGGGATGGCGCGGAAGGTCGATGTGGTGATGAAATAAAATAACGGATAAAAAAACGCACCACACTATTGCCGCACCGCAGCAATGTTCCACTGTCTTCTGTGCTACACGCCGACAGATTGTTCCCGACGCCAAGCCACTTCCGTGCTACCGCTGTCGTCCTGGCGAGGCGTCCCTCACCGAAGCGCCGAGTACGTGACGATCGGCACCTGCCGCTTGCAGACGCCTCCCTTCCGTGCTCCCTCAATACGCTGCACGCCCGCAACTCTCGTCGTAGGCTTCTTCAGGCTCGCCCCGAGTGTTCCAACCTCTTCTAACGGGTCTCGGAGGCCAGCCACTTTCCGCGCCTCCTATCGACGGCGCTCAAACGCCTTCCAAGTCAGCCGAGTCGCGCTGATGACGTGAAAGCTCACCTCCAAGGCTCCGGCGTCTTCCTCGCTGTGGCCTCCGTCGATCCTGTCGACTGCGCCAGTTAAGTTTGATGTTTGGTATCGAGAGCCCCTCGATGATCCAAGTGCACGCTGGCAGCGCGAAGGAAGAGCCAGAGTCTGTTTGAAGGCAGCGTTTATTCACCACGACCGTCCGCACGGGCCGCGCCCAGCGAACTCTCCCAGTTCCCGTCTTCCAACCGGCATTCCCACTCAGTTGAGAAACAATCATATAAACGCTCTACGTTTCCCCTCTCAGTTGAAAACCCATTAACAAACAGTGTACGTTCCTCCTCTCCTTGCTCTCAACTAGGAGAAAAGGGTTCCGCGCGATGCTCTCCTTCCTCAGAACCACCCGCGTTGGCCATTACTGCCGACGGACGTAACCCGATATCCCTCTTCGGGCATCGCTTGTCCTCCTCTGTCGCTGCGGCCACGTGGCCTGGACCTCGGCGCCCGCCTGACCGTTTCGAGAATCCGCTGCGGCGGTTAGCTTCCCCGACAGAAACTCTCCAAGCGATAATTCCGGGAAACCCGCCACAGCTTTCGAGCCATGCATCTCTCCCGACGACTCCCTGTAGTGTCAGCGCCATGTGTCCGCATCCCCTGCGACTTAACAGCTCGCAAACAACGAGCAGCATCCCGCTCACATATTCTGAGGCGCTCACACTCTCTGAGACTGACTCCTTCCAATTTCGGATACTTGCCGACAAGTGCCTTCCACATAGCCAGAGCTCAACTTCTGTCCCCCACCAGTATGAGGGTGTGCCTTCCGCAGAGCTGTACGCTCCCTTCTCGGAAGCTGAGATCAGGGAAGGGCTCCATAGCCTAAACGGAAGGTCTGCCCCAGGTCCCGACGGACTTGCAAATCGTGGCTTAAGAAATTCGGATGACAAAGCCATTCAGGCCTTAGTGAACGAGATAAACAGGGTATGGGAGGAGGGCGTCGTACCGGAAAGTTGGAAGAGGGCCACAGTGGTCCTAATCCCCAAGCCAGCTAAATCAACTAGCTTGGATCACCTCCGCCCGATCTCTCTTACTTCTTGCCTTAACAAAGTAGCGGAACATGCAGTACACAACAGGATATCGCGCTACGTCGAGAGGAATGACCTAGTCCCATACAATATGGTAGGTTTCAGGCCATTACTTTCTGCGCAAGATGTCATGCTCCTGCTCAAAACACAGATAATTGACTCTCCAAGCAAAGATGTAAAAGGGGTCCTCGCACCGGACCTCTCTAAAGCCTTCGATACTATCAAACACGACTATATTCTTAAGGAGATATCGGCTATGAACCTGCGAGTTAAATTCTTCTCCTTCGTTGAATCTTTTCTCGAGAGCCGGACGGCGGCAATATAATTGGGACAATCAGTCTCGGAGCCTTTCAAACTCGGACGAAGGGGTGCTCCCCAAGGGGCAGTTATCTCCCCCTTCTCTTCAACATAGCCATGCGCAAGCTGTCGGAAAGCCTTTCAACAATTTCTACTGTCGATCACGCTTTATATGCTGACGACATTAGTCCAGTCAGGTCAAGTTTATTTCTAACAACATCAAGTCGGAGGTCCTTAGGCGAAAGAGAGCCCAAGAACCCGTTCAAGTGCAGCAGGCATTTTGCAAAAATATCGCGTAATTCACTGTACATGCATAGGCCAGAATAAGAGCTTATATCTTTTCCTTTTAGTGAACAAAATAAGCACACAAATGTACATGGGTCACATAAATCTTGTATGCACATGCGCAAAAACAACAATTTTTATACAAAAGAACAAATGCGTAAAACCTGATAACAAAATTCGGCAGATCCCACGTACCGTGGGAGTCGATGTTATGCGAAGCATGCGGCGGGTAGGTGACTGTGGCGTAACTTTTTTTACTGAGCGACACGTTACAAAATGACGCTAAAGATTTGTATAAATTTTATACGCACACTTATATGTGTTGAAGAGCCGCATATGTGTTATATAACCAGTTGTTTACGGTTGGGTAACGCTGCCAATGGCGACGTGGGTATTACCAACACCAGAAGCGGTAAGGTGATAGGTAGTGCTTATACGTGTCCCGAGTACGCACGCACGTTTCACGAACCCGCGTGCATGTGTGCAAGGAGTTCTTGACAGTTTTTGAACAAGGGCATCATCACCGTGATCAGTGAGCACCAGCAGCTGGTCATGACATGTTATATGATGCCGTCGTGATTGTGGTGACGAGGAGTAACGTTGTGTGGTATAGTATAGAGCTGTTGGAATTCGTGGATGCCTCGGTCATTTCGTCGACAAATTGTCTGTCGACAGAGCCGGCGACATGTCGGAACCTGAAGCCACCCTTCGCGTTGGTGAGGTATACTCCGTCGAGTCTGGTAGGGCTGGATAGTGCTACGTAGAGCAACATCAGTGGATGGTGTTTGTCGTATTTGTAGACTACCTGGGCGTATGTGGCCTACGTAGCCTAGTCTACAAAGCGGCTGTCAATCAACCTGGCATCATCCTCGATCAGCATGAGGCCATCGCCCAGCCTCGAAAGAAATGAAGAGGACACTGCGTCATTCTGGTTGACTAAGTGCACTTTACAGTGCAGTGATGTGGATTTCATATGTAACTTTCGTTAATGTATTCCTCCGGGGTCGAGCAACGCTTCAATATAGCTTGCTGAATCATAGGAATACAAACGTAATGTTTATTAGACTGCTATAAAAGCGGATCCAACACTGGAACTACAGACGTTAATCTGATATGACGCCTGTATCGTAGCAGTAGACATTGTAGGAGTATCATATAGTGTTTAATGCTTTCTTGTAAAATTAGATAGCCAGCAGCACAACCACAACTGGCGTTGCACTGCTATTACGCCTGCATAGGCTGTTTTTCCAAAGCAATTTATAGACCTGGCGTGACTCAGTGGTAGAATACCTGATTGGAACGCAGAATGCTTGGGTTCGATTCCTGCTGGAATCCTAATTTTCATTCTTTGCACTCGCTGAGTCAACGCTGCCTGTGTTGGTTTTCCTTAACGCTCTAGCATTTAAGTTAACAATGTCTGTTCTCGCCGCTCCTGGGTAGATATAAACTATCACCTGTGGCGCATACCCGTACACCGCGGCCCGTGGTAAACGGGTATGTGCCGCACATGTCTAGTGGAAAGGGTTTGACGACGTACGCGACAAGATTTTACTGTTATTCATGCCATGACCCGGCAGTCATATTCGTCAAATCCTCTTACCCTCCCATGCAAATTTTGGTCTACACCAAGTTAAGGAGGCGATCATGAGAGCACCCCGACGTAGGCGGCTAGATAGATAGATAGATAGATAGATAGATAGATAGATAGATAGATAGATAGATAGATAGATAGATAGATAGATAGATAGATACGTAGATAGAAACGCTCAAAGTGCCAGAGGTTCGCTAAGAAATGCTTCGCATTTAAAAGATAGTGCTGTTCGAGCAGTTGCTATATGTGTAACAACATACTTCGCACACGTTTCTTGAATTTACGTTCAGGCAGTTCGGAAGTCGATACTAGTTAAATATTTGTTCAATATTGTTGGTACCTGGTAGTGTAGAAGTCACTCTCCGTAACTTGTGCTAGAAAAGGGAACTGGTCTTAGTTGATTTCGAACAGTTTATCGGCAGGAGCTGTCAACTGAATGCTGATGAAGTTTGTATTTCTGAGTATAAAGCATTAGTTTATATGTGTAAAGGTCACTTGCTCTAGTAAGATCGTGATTATAATTATAAAGAGCTGATAAGTACGTAGTTCGCTAGGAAGCCCATAAAATTTTTCAAATATTCTAAGAACTTTTTTTCTGTAATATCTAGTTTGTTGAGGTTCTGAGCAGACGTTTTTGACCATACTAGTGCGCAGCAGGATAACCGAGAATAAAAATGGGCGTAGTATATAGCCTTTTTAAGCCATAATGATACAAGGTCTGATAGCTTATACATGCAGCCTACAGTGTTGCCTAACTCAGAGACAAGTTTTGATACATATGAATTCCATGACATGTTTTTCTCAAACCATACTCCTAGAAATTTTTGCGTTTTAACACATTCCAGCGTGGTGCCATGAAAGCAGAATTTTATTGTAATGCATGGCTTATTAGGAGGCCTAAATATAACATTTTGTTTTACTTGCGTTGAAGTCAAGCTTGTTTTCATGGAGCCACAGTTCCAGATGTCTTAAATAATCAGCTACAGTAACTTGAAGATCGGCCATTGTATAAGCACTGAAAAAGGCATTCGTGTCATCTCCGTACATGACAAGCTTTTCTGTGTATGGGATATTACATGTGTCATCTATATAAAGTATAAATAACAAGGGTCCTAAGATAGAACCTTGTGGAACGCCTTGCTTCAGTTCTGTTTCTGCTGACGCTAAGATTCCGAGTTTAACATATTGTTTTCTATCAGATAAGTAATTCATAATAAGTTTAAGAGCAGCACCACGTAATCCGTAGTCAAATAATTTTTCTTCTAGAATGTCATGTTTTATGCTATCGAAAGCCTTCCTCAGGTCAAGGAACAGTTCAACTGTATATAGTCTTTTTTCAAAGTTATTTAGTATCTTCTCTTTTACGTTTAATAGGGCTAATTCAGTGGACTTTCCTTTCTGGAAACCATACTGAGTAGTGTTTATTATTTGATACTCTGAAAGAAAGTTCCTTAGTCTACAATTTATGGCACTCTCAAATACCTTTGATAGCACTGGCAAAACAGAAATTGGCCTATAATTAGAAATGTCATTCAAGGCACCGCCTTTGTGCACCGGACATACACGCGCAAGCTTGAGTTCAGAGGGGAAGATACCAGAAGCGTACATGCAATTAATAATATGACCCAAGGGCTTCGATATAAGGTCCGCAACGTGCTTCAAGGGCACGTTGCGGACCTTATTGCAATTACAACCTAGTGTCCCGGAGGATTGGAGGCGGCGGACGAACAAGCTCTACAGGAGGCTCTGGACGTTACAGAGTCTTTCCTGGGTGATACGGGACTGGCGCTTTCGCCGGAAAAGTCGAAGCTCCTGCTGTACAGACAGGCTAGACGAGGTGCTAGGGGACTCGCCCCACTAGATCAGGTGCCCATTAGCGTTTTCACCAAGGATGGTCGCATAATTCCTAGAGTCGATTATTTGAAAATTATGGAGCTTTTATTAGACTCTAGGGGATGCAACGCAAAGACTATAGCCCATCTCACCACAAAAACGGAGACCATTCTGAGATTAATTATGCGGGTGTCCAACAACAAGGGCGGCATAGGCGAGGATTTCTTTAGGGCTCACCACGCTTTCCTCATGAACCATGTCATTTACATAGTTTCGGGTCTCAATTGGACCAAAATGGAGAGGGATAAATTGGACACACTCATGCGCAAAGGTGTCAAAAAGATGCTCGGCGTCCCAATCACGACTAGCACAGAAACGCTAATGAAGTTGGGAGTGCACAACACCACTTCGTAATTAATTGAAGCACAAAGGTCAGCACAAATAATTCGGTTATCGAGTTTCAAAACAGCAAGACGACTGCTCGATGCGGCCGGCCTCCATCCGATCTTGAATCAGGAAGAAACTACGCACCTTGATCGTCAAACAAGCAATTCCTTTATTGTTGACCCTCTTCAAAGAAACATTCATCCCCAACACAATAAAGCTCGTAGGTTGGCGAGGGCTAAGGCTTTCATAAAGTGCCTCTCTGGAACAGAGACATTTGTTGACGCGGCGCGCCACGCCAGCGGCAACAAGTTTTCTGTGGCAGTCGTCAATGACGGGAGAACTCCTCTCGGCAGCTTCGGTAAAGACCTCCTTGGTCGATGTAGCAGAACAGGCTGCTGTAGCGCTGCCATTACTGGACACGAAACGCACAATGGTGTATACACCGACTCCCGAGCGGCCGTTAAGGCGTTCGTATCGGGATCAATAGCCACAGAGGCAGCCAGAATTCTCCACAGCAAACCCCCCTCAGACATTATTCATAACATAGTCTGGTTTTCTGCAGCACACATGGGACCAGACGTACTGCCGGGTCACCTGAACCCAAACGAGATAGCCCACGACCGTGCGCGAGGTTTCACAAGCCGCGACGGGGTGGTCTCGGATGAGTTCGGGAGAGCTCGTCCACAGTGATCCTCTCGTTACTTTTCATGAAATAACATCTCATGCATTACAGAGGAGAGCGACAGACTTTTCTCTTTCCCCATTATAAGCTCCGCAGCTCGCAAGCAAGCACGCTCCGCATGCTCCAGACAGGGTCTTACCCCTCTAGGGGCTTTCTGAGCATGCTTCATCCGGATATTGACCCACTTTGCTCAGACTGTGGTGAATTTTGCTCTCTGAATCCCATGCTCTGGCAGTGCCCTGCGTTACAGGATTTTAAAAGAGAAGACTGAACGAGCGGAGAGGCACGACCTCTCTGTTCCAACATGGGACTAGCAACGGCTGGGTGGGGAGCTACCTAGTTGGCCCGCTGCCTCGCCTCTCAGGACCACAATAAAGTTGTTTGTCTCTCTGTCTGCCTGCAGCCCGCACTTGAAGAACACAGGGAGAAAACGCTTTCCCTGTTTTGGGTGACAGTCCATGTGGCTTTCAGTTTTCCTTCACCGGGTGGGCGTGTAGGTCGTAAAAACAATGATATCAAGGACGCTCTACACTCTTCCCGTCGTCCACTCGTCGTCGCTTCAAAATTGCGGGCCGCTGCGGTTGCAACTCCGAAAATGCGTCCCCCCGGTTTGCCCTTCTTCCTCCTTTTCGCCGCGGGGCCTTCCAAATAACGCTCTCCGAAGCGAGGGCAGCTGCTTCCCAATATGCGACAAATACAACAGTGCTTGCGTGTCCATATTATACGACATCAGAAGCGCCTCCGCTAGATATAACCTTGGCCTAACGGGGAATAACAAAGCATTCGAATCATTAGTAAGGCATTAGACTAATGTATTGGGCCAATTGGTGCAAAAGCATGTTACTCAAAGCACGACGACATTAGCTAACACAGCCGTATGACTCAGTGGTGAGGCACAGCTGCTTGTTTACAAGACTAATGGCTCATTTCAGCACAATTCGCATATGTTCCAGAATCTACATCGTAATATGTGTCGCGCATGCAATCGGTTACAGGCAAGAACATTTAGCTGTATAGGGCTGGCGATAACATCCGAGAAAGTTGTGATGCACGAAAGTGTCTTACGCCGGCCGATGTCAATGTAACAGTTTTCAGCCGTTTAAAAACGATCACCGGTAAGGATGGCGAGATACTCTTCACTTTTAACGCTGTG
The DNA here is from genome assembly GCF_013339695.2 of Rhipicephalus sanguineus. Taxonomy (NCBI): domain Eukaryota; kingdom Metazoa; phylum Arthropoda; class Arachnida; order Ixodida; family Ixodidae; genus Rhipicephalus; species Rhipicephalus sanguineus. The sequence goes on along the minus strand of NC_051181.1, from coordinate 19,836,707 downwards.
AAAGCGGTTGAGCAATCTTCATTTGAGCAATAAGGCTGTTTTCTAATCACCGGCGCAAGTTTCCGCACCACACAGTCGAGCACATAGAGAACAGGACACAAAACGACGATTGTTTCGCGTGGTGCGATGATAAACCTCTTGTTTCCCTGCAGGTGGAGATGGAGCGCTGGGTCGTCGGCTACGGCGAGGACATGCACGACGTTCCCGACGGCCACTTCGACGCTGTGGTCGTGACGCATCTGCTCTGCTCCGTCCACTGTCCGGAGAAGGTTCTGCAGGAGTGTCGCCGAGTCCTTGTCAAGGTGAATGTCCACAATTATGCCTCCCTGAAATGCTGGCAGTTCACTTTCCGTACCTTGAAAGGGGCAGCAGTTGTTGGATGACGTCGCATCTCAAGTTGTTTACCGCCGGCATTCTCGATTATCATGTCGACAGCTTTCGCTGTGGCTTTCATTGCCGTTCGTTCGCTGAAATGATCACTGTCGTGGTAGATGCCGTTATAGTACTGCCAACGAACCTATACCTCGCTAGCAAAAGCAGCAGACACAAGAACTTTCATTTATCTTTCTATTTAGCAAATTAAAGAAGTTGGCGGTTGTATCCACAAGCACGTCACCTGCTTCGTCGAGGTATCCCTCCCAAAATGATTTTCAGTGCGCACGGCAAGGCCACATTCCACGACAACTGAACGGTACTAAAAGGAAGGGGAAGAAAGATGCTCTCAAGGGGCGGGAAATTTGGATGGCTGGTCGGCACTCTTCACATAACCGTGGAGTCGTGGTCACAGATAGGCTGAGAAGCCCTTGATAACGTCATGTCTCATGCCGTGTCCGACCATTAGGTGGTGAGCGCCACTGAACGTCTTTTTTCCCTCCTCGTATTAGCACCTTTCTTTTTTCTCGTCTGTAGAAAGAAAGATAATTTACATCCTCTTTATTCTTCTCGTCTCTAAACCGCGTGATTACTACGATAAAAGCTAACAAGACGTATTGAATTAAGCAGCAAACTAACGACTCATTGACCTATGTCCACGCTTTATTCCTGGATCGTTTTCTGAGTACCTCCACTGACGCTCAATTCGTTAGACGGCCATCGATAGCGGCGACGACTCATTTTCGCCCGACACAAACGCATGCCGTGCAAGACCAGGCGGGATCGCCAGTCAGCCTCACGAAACAAGCGTGTGAACCGCGTGGACAGCGCTGAGAACCCACCATACCAGTCTCACCATTAAAGATCAGCAAACCCTCGACACCCCGGACATTTTAAATGCGAGGCATTTCTTAGCGAACCTCTGGCACTTTGAGCGTTTCTATCTACGTATCTATCTAGCCGCCTACGTCTGGGCGCTCTCATGATCGCCTCCTTAACTTGGTATAGACCAAAATTTGCATGGGAGGGTAAGAGGATTTGACGAATATGACTGCCAGGTGATGACATAAATAACGTTAAAATCCTGTCGCGTACGTCGTCAAACCCTTTCCACTAGACACGTGCGGCACATGCCCGTTTACCACGGGCCGCGGTGTACGGGTATGCGCCACAGGTGATTGACAGTTTATGTCTACCCAGGAACGGCGAGAACAGACATTGGTAACTTAAATGCTAGAGAGTTAAGTAAAACCAACATCGGCAGCCTTGACACAACGAATGGAAATAATGAAAATTAGGATCCCAGCAGGAATCGAACCCAAGAATTCTGCGTGGCAATCAGGTATTCTACCACTGAGCCACGCCAGGTCTACAAATTGGTTTGGAAAAACAGCCTACGCAGGTGTGATATCGGTGCAACGTCAATTGTGGTTGTGGTGCTGGCTATCTAATTTTACAAGAAAGCAATAAACACTACATGATACTCCTACGATGTGTACTCCTACGATACGGGCGTCATATCAGATTGACGTCTGTAGTTCCAGTGTTGGCTCCGCTTTTATAGCAGTCTAATAATCATTACGTTTGTATTCCTATGATTCAGCAAGCTATATTGAAGCATTGCTCGACCCCGGAGGAATACATTAACGAAAGTTACATATGATATCCACATCACCGCATCGTAAAGTGCATATTTGAAGTCTAAGGCGCGAATAAGACACGGACGAAGAATAGGAACGCACACACGGAGCGCCTTATTCGCGACTTAAACTTCAAATATGTTAAACCAACAAGCCCAATCTGCCATTCTTACATCGTAAAGTGCACTTCGTCCACCAGAACGACGAAGTGTTTCTTCATTTCTAAGAGGCTGGGCGATGGCCTCATGCTGACCGAGGATGATGTCAGATTGATTGACAGCCATTTGTAGACTAGGCTACGTAGGCCACATACGCCCAGGTAGTGTACGAATAGGAAAAACACCATCCACTGATGTTGGTCTACGTAGCACTATCCAGGCCTACCAGCCTCGACGGCCTATGCCTCACCAACGTGGAAGGTGGCTTCAGGTTCCGACATGTCGCCTGCTCTGTCGACAGACAATTTGTCGACGAAATGACCGAGGCATCCACGAATTCCAACAGCTATACTATACCACATACATCAATACATATGGACCCCTCTTCACCACGGTCACGACCGGTTTCTATAACAAGTCATGACCAGCTGCTGGTGCTCACTGATCACGGTGATGATGCCCGTGTTCAAGAACTGTCAAAAAGTTCTTGCACACATGCACACGGGTTCGTGAAACGCGCGTGCGTTCTCGGGACACGTATAAGCACTACATATCAGCTTACCGCTTCTGGTGTTGGTAATACCCACGTTGTCATTGGCAGCGTTACCCAACCGTAAACAATTGCTTATATAACACATATGTGTGTGCGTATAAAATATATACAAATCTTTAGCGTCATTTTGTAACCTGTCGCTCAGTAAAAAACGTTACGCCACAGTCACTTACCCGCAGCACGCTTCGCATAACATCGACTCCCACAGTACGTGGGATCTGCCGAATTTTTTTTTTTTTTGCCCCAGAACGGCGTTCAGGAACTTAAATGACACTGGACGTCAAACACATGCAAGGCAAGGTCATCCAGCCAACTAGCACTTTTCGGTTTTCGGAGTTACGAGAGTCATGAGTTTGAATATTATCAATATTAACGACTAAAAGCACGCAAACCTAGTTGCAGTCACAGTAAAAACAGAATTAAGGATTGCCCTTACAAAAATGTGCGATGCTTCAGAACAAGAAGAAAATAAGGACATAGAAGAATGGAACAGAACTGTAACTGGAGGGAGTTCCGGAGCAGCAAATATAGTTGGAGGTAAAGCACCGTGGCCAGATGTAAGCAGACTCTCCTAAACTACAAAATACTAAGGAAATAAACTACGGCATATGAAAGTAGTCAAAATAGAATTTGCTCAGCTAACAAAAGCTGATCAACAAGAAAGTGAGCGTCATAAGGAGCAGGGAAGTCGAGCGTGAAATCCACGTCTGCAAGAAAATCTCGGTCGATAAGCAGTGACAGAAAATCAAATCGCTCACGTTTCATTTTTCCATTAAAGAATATCTGTAACCTTCAGGGTTTGAAACGTGCCTTGAAGCCATTCCCAACTGTACCTTTGCGTTACGAAGACTGATCCTTTTAGTTTTGCACTGTTCCAGCAACGGTTCACCAAAGTAGCTCATCTGTGGTGAAGTGCACGGATGTTAAAGTGCGCGCCGTGAAATGACGGTGGAAGACAAAGAAGAAACTGGCACGGGCGTGAAAAAGCGAGAAGGATAAAGAAATGAAAAGCCAAGTGGAGCACGAGGAATGAGGGAAGCGAAGCGAACTGGAAGAAGTGGCAGGGAGTAAAATGGGCCACGCGTCTCGGCCGTCGGGTTTCGGACCCGAGACAAGGCGTCTATCTGAGCGGCATACTGAGTACCTGCGATGAAAAAATCCGTAAACAGGGGGTGGGTGCTCAAGCCGACGTTTCGACAAGTGGACTTGTCTTCTTCAAGGCTGGAACTGAGTACCTGCTGTTCCTGGCCGTAGGTCTCTGCCGCGCTACTGCTGGGAAAACGTTCCTGTGCCCGCGGACGGGTCCAAGCAGTCGGGCTTCGGGCTTGAGCTCGGACGCGGCTGTCCCGCCGGAACACATCCTCGGATTCGGCGCTTCGACTCCAGTGTCAACCTAGGAAGGCTGCCCGATGCTCGAGCCACTCGACGCCGACGGCGTCCCTCATCGGCCGCCGTATTTCGCTCCATGGCGTCTTCATCACTGACCTTGGTGAGATCAGCACCGTGTCTTCCCTTCTCTCCGCGACCAACTGTATGCTAGGAACTAAGTAATCCAAAACGGAGTGATAAGGAACGAAGTAGAGCACTGCACGGGCCGGATTTTACGGCCCGGGCCCGGCCCGGGCCCGGGTGTACATGACCGAACCCAGCCCGAGCCCGGCCCGGGCCCGGGCGTACTTGACCGTACCCAGCCCGAAGCCGGCCCGGGCCCGGGCGTTCATTACTAAACTAATCCAGGGCGCGCTTGTTCATGACGAGGCCCGACCCGGGCCCGCTAGAGGATATTAGTTGTTGATGATGATTATTAATGGTGCCGTGCGCTTTGTAGCGAGCGATCGGACGGAAAATCCGGTGTGCACATGCATCGAAATGTTGCTTTGCCCACGGTGGTAGCTCAGCGGTTAAGCTGTTTCGCTGTTAAGTCCTAGGACGCGGGTGCGATTCCCGCGGCCAGGGCGGCCGCAATTTGGTGGGGGCGAAACGCAAGAACACCCGTGTATATACTTATCTTTAGGTGCACGTTAGAGAACTCGAGGTGGTCGAAATTGATCCGCTGCCACTACGGCGTGCCTAGTAATCATATCGTGGTTTTGGCATATAAATAGGATTATAAAATAAAAGGAATATAAATGAAATGTATCGTATCTGTCAACCTCGAATAAAAGACCAAAATCTTTATGCCTCCCATGGGAACAACCGTGATCTGGCCCATTGTTAGTGTTGTTAATATATATATATACATTTCACTTCAGCTTGGCACAGTATACCTTAGACCATGCAATGCATAACGTTCGCGTGTGCTCGAAGGCCCGACTTACGCCTTTTAATGAGCGGGTCCGAGTCCGGCCCGGCCCGGCCCGCAGCCTCAAGCCCGGGCCCGGCCCAGGCCCGCGGCTTCAAGCCCGGGCCCGCACTTTCAAGCCCGAGCCCAGCCCGGGCCCGCCGGAAAACGCTTCAGACGGCCCGGCCCGGCCCGGGCCCGTGCAGTGCTCTTATGCCTAACTTAACTTATGCCTTTCTTAACGACTTCGCCTCAGTGATAGGGTTAGTCATTTCTGTAGTGTAATCGTCTTTTTTTGGTGTTGTGTGTCTGGTATTAGTGTGGATATTAAATGTCGTCCTCAAGCGGTATCGTCTTTTAGGGAGGGTCTTGAGGCGACGCCTCAGATATTTCAAAAATAAAATAACCTGCATGTTGTGTAAAATACAACCAAAACATAACATTGGCGTCCGCGACAGAGCGAGGCCGTTTGGAAAGCTTGTTCGCGGGTCAAAGCTATTCTTGAAAGATGAGAACGGCAAAATGAACGGCCTTGGCGGTGCGCATAGGGTTAGGAGGCGCAGAGTTGAAAGAACCGGAGAGCTAGAGGCAAATAAGGAAGAAATGGAGTTACAACAGCAGCTTGAGGAGCAGTGACAAGGGACGATTCAGTTGCGTCTTAAATTGGCGGAAACCGAAAATACCAGAGAACCGGCCGTGGCGGAGGTAGGTCGACCAGCGCAGGGGTCATCCAAAGTCAGTGCTCATAACTTTCACATTTCTATGTAACAGCGCTCAGCAAAACGAGCAGACCGATAGGAGATGAAAAGACGCACACTAGCTCTGGCTCACAACTTAATGGTTTATTGCACATTACACATACATATAAGCAACATGCAGGCGCACGTGACATGGACTGCGGCTGCTGTCTTGTCTAGTTAGATGAAATCATGAACCGATACCAACTCGTCCTTGTTGCCGTCTTACTGCCCTCATAACTTCATACCGCGACGCATACCAGAAAAGGTTCGAGATCATGGCTAGGGCCGAGAATGACCTAGAGATAAGTCCCTACGTTTGTGCCTCAACGGCGAAACTTTAAAGGTGCTCGGTCGCCTGTCTCCCGAAGGGGCATTCGACTACGACGAAGCCAAGCTGACATTGCTGCAACGATTTCGGTTTGCCGCAGAGAGATACCGAGAGAAGTTACGCCACAGTAAAACCTGTTTCACATGACAGCGATTTTCCTCCAAGAGCGGAGCGGCTGCCGTCGCCGGAGCCCAAAAACAGGTTTAATGCCGCGTTCACAGAGACATTCGGCGGCGAGAGGGCGCGGAATCCGCTTCAGCGGCAGCGAGATCCGCCGGAAAAGCCCTTTCCGCGCCGATCGGTCCCGGACCCATTTTTGCGGCAGCTGCCGCCGGATTCCCTCACCGCGAACCAATCGGAACGCGAGTCGAACATTCGAAAAATGGCGGCGTGCTTGTGATATCGCAGTCATCGAAGCCCGTAGCGACAGTGAAGTGTTTCGTAATCATCCTGTAGTTCTCGACAACTGCCAAGTGTTGTCGCGATTAGTGTCTTTGCAATACACCATCGCTATCTCGCAAAACGGGTAGTATTATCTCGGCTCGACCAAGCTTCTCGCGTCTTGCAAATCAGGACGAGCCAACCACAACGGCTTGCGTCGGTTCTTGTTCGGCGAATGCATGTTTCTCCTCGTGAGACATCGCCAGAAAGTTGCTTTCCAGCATGCCCAGCAGTTCGACGACTCTGCTCCTGTTTGTGCGCTTCGACATAACGAAACGCGAACACAACGCAGAGCGCGCGATGCCAGCGTTTCTTCGCGCGAAGGGACGATGACAACTAAGCGCCCTAGTTTCGGCGGCGCGGTTGCTAAGTGGTGTGAACAATGTGGAATTTCGGTGGCGCGCGAATTCCGGTCGCTGTGGCCGACGGATTCCCCAGTGTGAATGAGTGACCAAAGGTGGCTGCGATCTTCTTAGCTACAGTTGGAAAAATTCGATCGCAGCAGAGCGTCTGCCCAAGGTCAACCAATAGGGCAGCAGTGACGCGGGGAGCACATGACTGCAGGGGCGGTGTCGAGGAGTGGGCGTGCGCGCCGGGAGGAACTCGCTTTCCTAGCAGACGACATCTGCTGCAACGACCTGGCAGTGTAGAAGTGCCGTTCTTTTCCTTTTGTTGCTCTCTACCGCGCTTCCATCAACGCAGACAAATCGTTTGCATGTGTAATTTTGTTGTTTGACATTTTTATCGAATCGTGGCACCAACATAGGTCCGTACAGGGGGACCCTATGGCACTCCGCTCTTGTAGTTCGCAACGCATGCTGCTGTTTTTTTTTTAACACGAAAGTGTTTTATGCCGGGGTCCGCCAAGACTTCAGTGACGTATTTCCGTCACGGAAATGACGTCGAAAAAATATACTCAATCAGATGGCAAAGAAAAAAAGGTACCGTCAACGGGCATCGAAACCCACGACCGCTCGGTCCGCAACAGCAGATGCCGGGCACGCTATCCACTGCGCCACGGTCACAGACTCCGGAGGCCTTACGAACGCGCCTTTTATATCTACCACTCTCCCGGTCGGCTAGGTGGTGTTGACCTCTGGGAGTGGTAATTCGTCATTGCTGTGGCCTTCGCGACTAGCACCTGCAACGCGTTACGTGTCCTCCCCATTCGGCGCGTTTTCAATAGAAGTTCAATTTTGTCAATGCCTTAACACACCGCGAGGTGGCGGCCTTTGCCCAAGCGTCGTAAAAGCGTCGGCCTCGCTCAGCATCACGCTAATACAAAGCAAAAAAGTCACAGTTTCGCCGCAAGGGCGAAGCAATGAATGCGATAGCAAGAAATTAATGCTATACGAAGTGAGGCTCGCCAATGGATACTCTTAGTTTGAACAGCGTTCCTGTTGCAAAGGCGGCCGAAGCAGCGAAGGAAACTAGCGTTCTTCAACTGTCGAGCTGTGACACTTGATAGTTCGCGCTCATCTTCTGTTTGTTCGTTTAGCGGCGTCCCTTCAGCTCGAGTGACTTTCGTACGCTCGGTAACATGAGCGCGGACATCACGGTGAAAGCGTGAAACATTCCTCTTCCCCTCACCGCGAGAAAACCGCGCGAGCAGACAACGGAAGGGCAATGTTCTCGCTGCGCAAATATAAGAAGCGAGCGAGCTCGACGACGACTTTTAAATGCGCCCGTCGCGCTGCTAGCGCCATCTCGCTGGTAATGAAGAAACGCTTATTATCGCCTGCCGTCTCTGAGTCCGTCCAGCGGTAAAGAGTATGTATATAACGCTCGCCGTTAGCTACGTGGAGGATCTGCGTTTCGTGGCGTAGTGGATAGCGCCACTCGCTGCGGAACAAGAGGTCCCTGGTTCGATTCCGCGCTTCGGAAGCATTTTTCAGAATTATTTTTCTTTGGGGCTTATATATATATATATATATATATATATATATATATATATATATATATACTTATACATATACGGTGCATGACGGCGACGGCAAAATCCAGCCGAGACTGTCCATATAATTGCTATCGCAATAAAATAGCTCTGCGACGCGCGCCTGCCTCACCTGGCTGTAACAGCGCGTTCCATGCTCACGCGCTCGCCCCGAGAAAAATCGCGGCCGGGCTACTGGGGCGGCACGACGCGCTTTGCGTTTTCCTCTATCCGGCCGTGGTGCTCAATCACATTTTGACATGCCGCGGGATGGCGACCATTTTCTGCGTCCAATAAGCGATGCTCTTCTGGCTATCACATCTGGTTCTCTGATTACGCTTTCACCGACTCCTACAGGTACCACAAGGGTTTGTTTAATCATTTATCAGGGACGTTAGTCATCGGGATGGAGATGTACCACCAATCACCAAAGTGGGTGCATACACGTTAAATGGCGCAATTAGCTGCCAGACATCAATATACATCGTGCAAACTTTCTTATATCAATGTACAGTCAGCATTCAGTTACTTCTGTAAGGGCATGCTTTACTTTCGTGTTATTCCGATTCCTATGACGGAGGGATCAACCGTGTTTTTTGTATACTACTCTGGCCCAGCACGTTCGAATAGTTTGCTGTTTTCTTTTTTTTTTTTAATGGTAACGTACCCCGAAGACGACAAATGCCGCCGCCTCTTTTCTGGAATGCCCATAGGCAAAAAGAGAGACGAGCTCCTTCACAAACCCACAATATCGTCCACTGGGCCGCTTGCATGCGGTTTCCGGCCCAGACGGCGCACCAACGCCTTGCGGCATTCGAGAGCAAAAGCCACCGAAAGCGCTGTGAAAGCTTAAAACCACAAATGCCAATTCTTTCTTTTAATTTTCCATTGCCAAGTGTATGAGCGTGCAACAAGACTTGCGTTGTAAAAAAAGAAAGCTGGAACAGAAATAAACGTGACTACTGAAGTTGTTTAATTGCAACTCTGATACACTGCACATTTTCATCATTCAAGGTTTAGGCGCGTGAAAATCGAGCATCGAAGTGGAAGGCTGGTGAAACTCGCAACCCAAGCGCACCAAAACAAGCAAACTCGGAGAAAGGAAACCTGCGGGTAACGGGCGCTTTCCACAGCCATCACTCCGCATCGCAGAGGAGCGCGCCGCGCGAAAGCGGTGCATGTGAAACGAAGTCGCGTCCGAGCGTCCTGTGCCGCTCGATCGCCGCGGGCCCCGCCGCTCAGTCGCTCGCATGTGAAACAGGCTTAAAGCCTCAAGATGGTGAAACAGGCAAACAGTGCGCCACGAGGCTCATGAGTTATCTTGACCGGTGGGTGGAAGTGTCTAAGACGGAGAAGGAATAATCCTCCGTTCGTGACGACATAGTAGCAGAGCAGTTCATGAACAAGTGTCGTGATCGAGTAGCGCTATTCTTGCGGTAAAAGAATTTACGTTCTGCCGTAAATCGAAGAATTGGCTTAAGCGGCCGATAATTCTTTAGAAGCTCAACGGGAATTCAACTTACTCGTTTTTTGTGAGAAAACGGAGAGCAGTATGACCGCGAAAAGTGGGAGCTCAGCCCTGAGGCCGACACCATAGTGCTTCGTTTGTCATAAAACAGGCCACAAAGCGGCGGATTGTCGTACTCGCACGAAACAACCATACTGTGGGTATTAGGAATGGGCACGATATTCAAGTGTGCACTGCGAAACCCGCCATGCAGAAAAAGACTTGTATGTGGTCTGAAGAGGAAAACTTGACAGTGATCAGACCGCCGGTGATAGACGTGAAGAGAGCAATACTGCGGCACCAAATACGGAACGGAAAAGCACGAAATGCCGGATGCCAGTTATGCAGGGAATTTCTTTTGGCAAAACTGTAGCCGCTCTGCGGGACACACGAAGTAACACAACAGTAGTGCGACGTTCTCGTGTGCCAGATGAAGCACTTACTGGGTCCACTACGACGATGTTCTTAGCCGGTGGCATCAAAATAACTGTCCAAGAAGGAAAGGCGGAAATAATTTCGCCTTACTTTTCTGGCACGGCGACGGTGAAGTGTATGACGTACCCGTTTTATGACGTTATTGTTTGGAATGTTCCTGGAGCTCGTGATCCTCATCACCCGGACAGTGGATGAAAAGAAAGACGGACCATAAGGGAGGTGAAGCCGAATGAGGTAGCGGACGCCAATGTTACGTTGTGGTTCCGTTTTACGCAACGTGTAGGTTCTTTTATTTTAAGACGAAAGTGCTTTAAGCGGGTTCCACCAAGACTTCAGTTACATTTCCGTAACGGGTATGACGTTGATAAAATGAACGCTAACGGATGAGAAAGAAAAAACAATAACAAAGCTTCCGCCACCTGGAATCGTGTCAATTACCTCTCGGCCCGCGACGATAAGCGCCCGGCGCGCTACTCACTAAGCCACCGAGGCAGATGTGCGACACTCCACAAACGCGCCTTATATCTGTCGCACGGTGCTCTCTGTTGACGGGGCGAGGGTGCCGCCGCCTCTGAGCGGTGAAGTATTGCGGCATGACACTTAGTAGCGCCGATAGTGAACAATTCGCCGACAGCGCAGGTAAAGCGTGGCCTCCGAGAAACCTGCTGGCGCGCACTTTCGGACACCATGGCCAAACCGTCTCGATACCAGCGAAAAACGCTGGCAGCGCTTGCATCGGGTAGTAGCCCTACATGCAGTTACGTACTTTGACTTTCGCTGCGTGTTTGCGTATGACGGCTTGTTGTCGGACTAGCGCAGCTTCCACATGCACGAACGGTATTTTTCCGCCGCCGAGAGCTTCAAGTGCGATAGCACCGACTGATAAAACGGCTGCCATAAGCGCTGCAGAAAGGCTGCGATGGCACGGGCGAATGTCTTGTCATAGTGGAGCGAGACAGAGGCCAGCGGGACGTGGAACGCCTGCGCGCGTTCGCGGCTCAAGCTACGTACCTCTGCCTCCCGTGTTGCTGAATCGCAGTGTGGTAGTGTACGCGTGAGCGCAGGCGTAGGTTACCCTATTACACGGGAGCGCACATCGTGCCGTTTCTCCCCTTAATTCACGACGCTTTGAAGAAGTGCATATCCAGTAACAGTGTCTATTATATGCTTCTTGATGCCATCTTTGCGCAGTATTCACGATACGCTGTGACAATGTATATCTTAAGAAATTCACCTACAACTGTTAAATCCTAATTATGGGCGTTAGTCGTCGCGATGGAGATGTGCCACTAGGCGTCACTGTGGGTGCATGCCAAACACCAATAGACATTTTACACGCTCTCATATACCACTACACAATAAGCACTACTTTTGTGAAGACATATTTCACTTTCGTGTTATACTGATTTCTATGACGAAGGGATCAGCCATGTTTCTTTCTATGTCTGAGGCGTCGCCTCAAGACCCTCCCTAAACGACGAGACCGCTTGAAGACGACATTTATTATCCACACTAATACCAGAACACTCAACACCAAGAAAGACAGAAGATTACACTACAGAAATTTCTGACCCTACGACTGAGGCGAAGTCGCTAAGAAAGGCATAAGTTACATGCTTCGTTCCTAATCACTCTGTTCTGGATTACTTAGTTCCTAGCATACAGTTGGTCGCTAAGAAAAGAGAAGACACGGTGCTGATCTACCAAGGTTAGTGATGAAGAAGTACGGCAGCCGAAGTGGGACGGACGCCGTTGCCGTCGGCGTCTAGTGGCTCGAGGATCTGTTATATCGGGCAGCCTTCCTAGGCTACAGGTTGCCACTGGAGTTGAAGCGCCGAATCCGAGGATGTGTTCCGGCCGGACAGCCCCGTCCGAGCTCGGGCCCGAAGCCCCACTGCGTGGACTTGTCCAGGGGGACAAGAACGTTTTCTCAGCAGCATCGCGCCAGGTACCCACGGCCAGGAACAGCAGGTACTTAGTAAGTCGCTCAGGTAGACGAAGGTACACTGTTAAAAATTTTGCCCCTTGTTTACGTAAAAAGCTGAAGGTAAAAAGTTGCCGATCACTTTTCCGATTCTGAAATAGGGCGATTACCGTAAACGGAGTCTCCCTAGAAATGCTATACGTATTGTCTCCTAGAAACATTGTACGTAATGCCTTCTTAGGAATGTTGTACGTATTGTCATTGTCTCCTACAAACATTGTACGTAATGTCTTCTTAGGAATGTTGTACGTATTGTCATTGTCTCCTAGAAACATTGTACGTAATCTCTTCTTAGGAATGTTGTACGTATTGTCATTGTCTCCTACAAACATTGTACGTAATGTCTTCTTAGGAATGCTGTACGTAATGTCTCCTTGAAAATGTTGCATGTAATGACTTGGAAATTTCGCACTAATGAGGAATATGAAATGTGCCAAATAGCACACTTTGTTGCTTTAATGTGACTAAAGTGCACAACTTGACACCACACTGTACTTAAAAAGTTGCAATAATGGGCGCTGTGTGGTGAAGAAAGTTTCGGTGCTTTGCATGCACCTACCGCAATGGTTATCAACTGATGCAAGTGGCAGCTGCTACTTTGCTGCGAAGAAGTTGTTAGAGAGAGGAAAAACGCATTATGCAGTGATGGCGACGAAAACTTCCACTGGATGTTTAACACAACAGTCACAAAGAGATGCATGTACATATTGCCCCTGTTGAAACAAATGGCAGGCTACAAGTGTGCTACTTCAGTGAAAATTGAAGTGTTATGGCACCACATACAAATTAATCGTACATAGTTTGGCTGTTTGAAGTCTAGGGCCTGACAACATCTCGCCTGGTCGGGATGAAACTTTGGTGAAAACATTGTTGGATGCCAATCACAAAAAGTCTGGCAATCCCAAGAACAGATATTCTGTTCAACTTGAACAAGAAATTTGGCAGAGCAAATATAATGGCACTTGTAGCCTGATATATGTTTCAACAGGGGCAACATGTACATGCATGTCTTTTCTCATGACTTGCATTTAACATCCAGTGGAATTTTTTGTCATTATTACTGCTTAAAGGGGTGGTGCCATCAAATTTCGAGGCTAATGCAAGCCTGTTGTTGGTTTCCTCTGTATGCAAGGACATTCCACACGAAGGGTCAGACACAGCAAACGTTTAGAATATATTTTAATTCCCTGCCAAAGTGTACCTAAATGCCCATTCTCCCGATCGAAACCCATCGCGAGCGCGCCAAGACTGACGTAGATCTGTAGGATAGGCAACGAAAGTTGTAGTGACGTCACACCAAATCTGCTGTATTAACGTGAGTGGCCTCCGGACCTCCGCCACCTCCGCAACGTACGTACCGGCTGTAGTGAACTAGAATACATTCTAGTTCACTATAGTACCGGCAAAGCATCGGTTGCTACATCATTCGCCGAGTTTCGATCGCTTCCTGGCTATGTGCGTCACAGCCTTGTGTGGTCACGTGACCACGCCTCCTACACTTCTACGTCACTGCCCAACCTCGGCGCCCAGAAACCGAAACCGAAAGTTGTCCACATCAAAAGGCGATATTAAATTATTTAGCGAGAATACATGCATCTTGGTGCGTGCATCATGTTTCCTGGAGCTATAGGAAACGCCTACAGCAAAGAACGCGCAAGCCACAAATTTGGTGGCACCACCCCTTTAACCTGTGTATGCTCTCTCTAACAACTTCTTTGCTGCAAAGTAGAAGCTGCCACTGGCATCAGTCAATAATCACTGCGGTGGCTGCATGTAAAGCACCACAACCTTCTTCACCACAGAACACCCATTACAACTTTTTAAGTACAGTGTGGGGTCAACTTGTCTGCATTGGTGACTGCAAAGCAACAAAATGCACTATTTGGCACATATATTTCTCAGCAAATGCAGAATTCAGTGTTTCCCACAAAGTGTGGGACAGCACATAGCTGTGGCAGGAAGCATGCATACATACTACTTCTTGCCAAGTAAACAGTGAACATCCAGCTGCTCTGAACGCATAAAGATGGGGTTTATTCTGCGAAACTGTACGAGTATACTGTTCGCACTCTGGCTCATCTGAAAAGAGAAGAAACAAAATATATGAGGACACTTGAACCAAATGAAAGAAGGCAATCTGTGCCGAAACTGAATTTTGCATCTACCTTGCAAAAACAAACGAGCCACACAGCAGCAGGTTTTGAATTTTGATGCATCCACAGCCTGCCCAATCTCATAAAAAAAGAAAAGGGCATGTGTGTCCTAAACCCCTGCATGACTGACTAAAAAAAAATAGTGTTCACAGTAAAAAATCCAAATGACTTCTGTGCAGACGACATTAAAGACATGAGGGGAGACGTTAAGTTCAATTGAAATGCTAGATTACCATGTTGAGATCAGACATGTGTAACTGTTCAAGCAAAGGGGGATCTTGAAAGCAAGAAAACAAAGCAAAAGTGAAAATCAGATTTTGCGCACCAGCTGTCGGACACGTGCAATGGCTGTGAACAGATTCGAACTGAGGCCGGCTGAGAAGGAGTGTCGTTTTTGTCAAAAATGCCAAATTAAAAGAGCTAAAGAGGAGATAAAAACCCGTTCTGTGACATTTAGCCTTTCTGCATAAAACGAGGCACATGCAACATGAAATAAGTAAATCAAAATATACGCAATGAGCCACTCCAAAGGTGCACTTGTGAAACAAAGTTTCAGTTACCGCTCCCACATCACGCCAAGTAGTTTCAGGTGGACAATGTTGCAAATCGTCCTTGCCTGTGGTGTTTTCACAAGTTAACTCGAAATGTAAAATGAGTGAGTGTCATAGGCGACATCAACAGCCCAAGGCATTCGCTCAAAGGCAGGCACATCGAGGCTGCCCAACTTTTTCTCACAGCTTAATGTGTTACACATTATTAAACACTTTCCAATTGGAGTTCATAAGTAACGCACGTCCCTGCTCATCGGGATCCAGAAACTCAACACCTGACAATGGAATCAAGGTCGCAGATGCTCCTGTTTATCGTAATGGGGACGTAGCTTTGCTCTCCACTTGCTTATTCCTTGCATTGTTGCAGTATGCAGCAAAGCTAGCTACATAACCTCTCAGGAGCATTTTGCATTCTGTGGCACTGACGTTGACATTCTGTCCTGCTTCCAAGCAACAGTTTGTCTCGTTCACAGTAACTTGTATCAAACTGAGCACTCGATCAAAACGACCGCTAACAAAATAAACTACACCTCCTG
The DNA here is from genome assembly GCF_013339695.2 of Rhipicephalus sanguineus. Lineage (NCBI taxonomy): Eukaryota > Metazoa > Arthropoda > Arachnida > Ixodida > Ixodidae > Rhipicephalus > Rhipicephalus sanguineus. Next base: position 19,821,095 of record NC_051181.1, on the reverse strand, counting down.
CTTGTTCTCGCTCTCGACTTATTTCTGTTCCTGGCGACCCCGAGCTCGGATGCTTAGTAATGCAGCAAACGTGGAAAAGCACCTAGCAATTAACCGAGAATGAGGCAGCCTCTTACATTGCGGAAAGTATGCTGTTGCAGTAATGAGAGAAATTAATGAAGAGCGATTTGGTCAACTTAAGCAGTTTTCTTTGCTAATACTGTCTGCCCTCCTGTATATTGTCTGGTTACATAGCCACAGCAAATAGCACCATGTATGTGCTTTCCTCCTGATGTCAATATGACAACCTGCAGTTTGCTGACATACACAGAGTCATTCATGAAAGAGGGTATGCGAGAGTGTGGCCGACGCACAGTGACAGCTGACTAGAATGCACAGTTTGCTGCATGAGAAAGCACGTCCGCTCAAGCTGTCGGCTACTGGGGGTCAAAATAACCAGGCATGGCCAAGAGGCGAACGCATGCCAGACCACCGCCTATAGCTGGTAGAAGAGCCTCTAGCTAACATAGGGCTCTTATGTTCCGTTTCACAAAGCAAAGCATCCCCTCATATTATGAGCAATAGATGGGGCGGCACTGGTGCCCCTTGTTTAGACAAAGAGATACGAGGAAGCATGCAAGCGAAAAAGAATTAAGAATAAGGAATGTAAATTCGACAACACAAGTCTGCAAATATTGTTAGTATATCTGAAAATTGCTTTCACTTATCATAAAGGTTGTCTTGTTCTGTGTAAAAACAAGTGCTTCAACATTCCTTCAATAAAAATGTTTATGATGGATCTCCTCAGACTGATCATTCAGGCTTGTTAACCTACATATTCAGCACAACCTTATTGAATATCAGGCCCTACACACGCAACCAAAATATAGCAGGGATTACAAGCTCATCAGCAAGTAACACCAGCAAAAAAGTTAACTTACATCTTCGGTGATTCAGCACAATCGTTGTATCAGTTTCAATATTTTGCTGTCTGCAGCTGTCCTTGACTTGCGTCCATTTCCACATTTGCTGCCTCTCATAGGGTTGATATTGAACATCTCCCTGGAAGGCACAAAAATGTGTCGTCTGGATATTCTGTTTGTTCCATAATACAGTTATGAAGTCATTATCACATTTGTTCCTGCTTTCGAAAGATCTCAAGGATGTTTTATTTATAAGGAACTTTTCAATCCTCTTAAGCTGCGATTAATACAGAGCCAATTGCCATGTGGCTTCAATGTTTTTTGGTTGACCCACAAGAATTCTTGAATAAAGTAAAAGTAAACAATATGAATATTACGTCAAGGAATTCACCATGCAATTTTAAAATACAACAGTTCACTTGTGTGTACCTTTTACCTAGCTCTCATGTCTGTAGCTTTTCCAACATTTACCCTTTGCAGTTGTCGTCGGTGCCATCAGCATGCACAGTATGGTAACATATAAACATGAAAATTCAAAGTTAGCACAAAGTTTATTTCACATCAGGATTAGTAAATGCAGTCACGAAAGATATTTTTCTCTTTCTCAGTAATCTCGCAATTTTAATACTATTCAATGAATTGCCCTTGATATAACAGTACTGAACACTGTTCATTTCCAGGCATTGAATCTATCCATGTCATGCCTTTGTCTTACATGAACATAATATTTCTATGTCCCTTGTCTTGCTCTAAACAATTACATGTTACATTAATGTGCAACATAATCTGTTCATTCATGCCTGTGCACAGACATATACGATGTTCACATATGTACAAACATCTAACTGCCATGCGGGCATAAGTCAGAATGCACTTTACATTCTGTGGTACCTTTGAAGTACTTCTGAAACCAAATGACTCATTAAAATGTGACTGAAAAACAAAAAGCAAAGCACAGAACAAATGTCCAACTAAAACGAGAAATGTAGTGCCATGCTAACCCTAGCTATGGAATATAAAATGAAGGCCTAAATGCTGTAATTACGCAGTAACTTCTAGGAATAATGTTTTTGCAGTATGCTAATGAAGACAATGATGCTTAATGAATGCAAGCCCTGGTTTCCCTGACATCTTAAAAAAGCACACAAAATCATTTGTCAAATCTGAAGCACTACTTATGTGAGGCCCTTCAAAATAAAATTGATACCTCAGAGCAGAGAAAACTGAAGATGATCTCTCTTGCATTCACCTTTGACACTCATTTGTCACCAAGCCAACACTCCTTCGTCTTGCATATGCACAAAAGATCACACAGTGCATAGAGGCCCTTGGCAATAAGATCTGATGATACGGAGTATTTTTGTTTCACTGAATCTTATCACTAATGTTAACTTTTCAATTAATGTAGTTCATAATTACAACTAAAGTGAGGCTTTACTTGGCCACCTACAAAGCAAAGGACTCTCCAGAAAATTAACCTTTAACCCTTTGACACGCTATGTACACAATTGTGTGCACCACTTATTTTTGCCATTGGTAACGACTAGGGCTACTAGAGAGCAAGATACCTTGGAAGTAAGCAGCGCGAAAAGCAAGACAACGCACACAGGAAGGAATTACAAGAAGCGCTGATCAAGATACGTTGAACAAGATACGTTGAGCTTTGGATCAAATGAACCTGCTGCATAATAAATTTGTGTTCATTTAACTTCATTTTGCAGTGTACTGTTGTATATTATCAGTTTGCTGAAGGCACTACACTGTTCAACGAGTCATTCGAAGTGCTCCTTCCTGCGAGCCATGCCAAAAGTATAATTTTTCTTCACTCTAAATGAACATACACAAAAACAAATTTGCACTATATTTTTGGCGTAAGATTTCATTCTATTAATGTAAGAACGTAGCATGAATGACTTTACAATAGATAATTATTACAATTGAATTATAATTACTATAACACACATAAATTAATGCATTATGACATTATTTTTGTTGCAATAGAATATCGAGTGCCTTGAAATGATGTATCAATTTGACGCATTTACAGACAGTTTTTCATTGGTGGCGTCTGAAAGGTTTAGAGAACATGGAAATATTTCACCCTGTTTCTGTACAACACAACAATACGAATAGAACCAATGCAGTGATAAAGTTGGCTAATGAACAAAAGTTATTTGCAGTCAAAATGTTATGAACAGCACATATTTAAGACTTGGCAACTACTGAAGCTTGCAATTATGCACTACCAAGAACAAAAATCCACAGAAGTTCACATGCCCTTTTGCTTTAGACACTGTGCTTCACAGAAGGAGGGAGCTTGCATTATGTATAGTTCAGTAGAAAAGTTTTTGAAGTGCTTTATAAAGAATAGAACTGCATGCTGAAAAGAAGTTAGTTGGACGGCTTAATGGGAAAAAACACTTTTAACTTGTTTCATTCGTTCTGAGCATCCTACTTCACCAAGGAAGGTGTGAAAAATATGATAAAAAAAGCAAGCGAAAAAGGCATCTCAATGACAGACAGTGACACAAGAAATCAGATTCTATTGAGACATTTTTTGCCCATCTTTGAGTGCCTGTTCCTCATGAAAGTGAGGTCGGCTGCAGCCATTAGCAAGACATAGCTTCAGGTATACTTTTTCCCATTTCTCTTTACTAATGCAGCTGGTCGATTCCACGAAAGATCAAAAAAGGGTGTATATTTGATGTTTCCGATTTTCCTGATAATTTTGTATGTTGTGCACATATGACTGCACAGCACGAAATCGCAGTTCGTTTTCAAATAAAAAATTTTTTCAACACAGGAAAATTCGACAAGTGTCGCCGGTTGACGACGACCATTTTACGAAGAGTGCGTTTTCGTAAATTTGCAATCATGCTGGCAGCCACTGAAGCTATATATTACAAATATCTTTCTTTTGGCGGAAGTAGAAGTAAAGAGGAAATAGCTCTTATCATTTCATGGAATTCTGAGCAAATTATGTATTTTTAAAAATTCACGAAAAACGCTGCGTTTTTGAAAATCAGTCGAATTTGGGACGCTATGGCTAATTCTCTGAACATCTTAGCTTGTTCATATTTGCCGTATGAATAGGCCTTTATGTGAATAATGAACCTCTGCATTTGTATTTCTCTAATAATTTTCAAAGTAGTAAATTTTTACGCTCTAAACACCAAAAAGAGAAAAGTGCTCCTCAATTCGAAAATCTATAATAAAAAAAACCCAATCTCAATTTTGTTCAAAGTCCCCCAAAATGTTCTCAAAGGACTGCAGAATGATATTATGAAAAAACATGATGCATCATTTTTATTAGGACAAAAGCAGAAAATGTCAAACATAGCGTTTCCAGAGCGTGGTGGCTACTGCGTAAAGGACATCTCTAGTAACAAGAAAATACAGTAACATGTCTTTTTTCTTTTCTGACCTTCGCTAAACAACAGTAATGATCTATGGTCGGAAATTGGGAACTTTTGTAATGAAAAAGACCGTTCCAATTAAATGCATTCGCGTGGTTTGCGACTTCACGCCAGTGTTAGACATCCCTTAGTCCACAGTAGGCACTTTCAGTTGTAGCCTCCTTTTCTTTCATCTATATCAGTTGAATTATTCATATCTTGAGTGCTAAAGAACGCATTCCCTCCATGCGTCTCTTATGATGATGTGCTGTGCCAGAATTGAGAGATTGGTATAAAAGCCAAGGTCTCTTCATTAATGGAAATGAATTTCTGGAGAGCGGTCGCCAAGAGGTGTGGTTTTTGTTGGCCCAAATGTGTACGTTGTCAAACCTTATGTGATCAATGCGCAGTTTAAAAAGAATCGATTACGTGAAGATTGGTGGCAGCAGTTCTGGCCACGGATAAAACACGTTTTGTTTGCATTGCATCTGCTTTGTTTTGCATCTCCTTCTTTCTCTTGAAGCAGTGCTGGCAGATCTGGTTTCCCTCTTCAATTGAGCTCGCATCCTGCTTCATGACCCTCCGCAAAAGAGAGCCTCGATCCGATATATAACGAAAATTCCGCTGCAGCGGAATTTTCTTTTTGTGCACCATGAGGCAGTCCGTACAAAATCTCGGTCATGGCTATAACGCTTACCCATAGCCACCTTCAGAGCGTAGGACAGGATTGCACCAAATTGAAGCCCAATTTGTATGCTTAACTTCTATCTCAGGTTGTGTTTGGCTGACTGGCACAGCCGTGCTCGTTGCTGTCGTCTGCTCAGGCGGGCGTCTATCGCGCCGCCCTCTGCACCTGTCCGCCTAACGCATGCTACTCCGTTTACACGAAGGCGTGTAGCGCGGGCCATTCGATCCGCCACACGATCCGCACGGTGCGGATCCAGAGACCGGGCGGGAGAGCGACAAGTGGTGAAAAATGTATCGTGTAACCAACGCAATCGACACCCCAGCTTTTTCTCGTGCAGAGCGACAAAGCCTGGCAAACAATGTGTGGCTGTTGTGCTTAGGTTGCACTGCGGTACTCGCCGTTCACCACTGCCGCCATTTGCGATTTCTCACATTCTTACAATGCATGATCGACTCAGCTACACAAATGTCGCGTTTAGCTTCGTTGCTTTTATATAAGCGCATTTACTCAAAAAAAAAAATATCCAAAGGGATGAAAATGTTTGTGCTGCCCGTCGACGAGGAATATAAGTGGTGTCGCAAATGCATTTAATTGGAACGATCTTTTTTTCTTTACAAAACAGTTCCCAATTTCCGACCATAGATCATTACTGTTGTTTAGCGAAGCTCAGAGAAGAAAAAAGACGTGTTACTGTATTTTCTTGTTACTAGAGATGTCCTTTACGCAGTAGCCACCACGCTCTGGAAACACAATGTTTGACATTTTCTGCTTTTGTTCTAATAAAAATGATGCAACATGTTTTTTCATAATATCATTCTGCAGTCCTTTGAGAACATTTTGGGGGACTTTGAACAAAATTGAGAATGGGGTTTTTTTTATTATAGATTTTCGAATTGAGGAGCACTTTTCTCTTTTTGGTGTTTCGAGCATGAAAATTTACTACTTTGAAAATTATTAGAGAAATACAAATACAGAGGTTCATTATTCACAAAAAGGCCTATTCATACTGCAAATATGAACAAGCTAAGATGTTCAGAGAATTAGCCATAGCGTCCCAAATTTGACTGATTTTCAAAAACGCAGCGTTTTTCGTGAATTTTTAAAAATACATAATTTGCTCAGAATTCTATGAAATGATAAGAGCTATTTCCTCTGTACTTCTACTTCCGCCAAAAAGAAAGATATTTGTAAATTATAGCTTCAGTGGCTGCCAGCATGATTGCGAATTTACGAAAACGCACTCTTCGTAAAATGGTCGTCCTCAACCGGCGACACTTGTCGAATTTTCCTGTTGAAAAAATTTACTTGAAAACGAACTGCCATTTCGTGCTGTGCAGTCATATGTGCACAACATATAAAATTATCAGGAAAATCGGAAACATCAAATATACACCCTTTTTGGATCTTTCGTGGAATCGACCAGCTATTGATATCATATATCCTTAGAAAAAATTGAAATGCACTATCAGCAACGTTGCTGTGTTCACGAGCTCATCAGAAGAGAAGCTGGTGTCATCCAAAGATGACAAGAAAGCAACAGGAATGGTTCAAGTGATCACAGGAGCAACTTGTGAGCAGCACAAAGCATGTGACTGGAAGTCTGAGATTTCCATTGTAGAGACTGTAACGAAGCATAAAAGCCTTGGCTCTTTATTTGAGCCCAAGGTATAAATGGTGAGTGTCCTTCAGACGATATTTTTTTGGGGTACATGTCACATCACGCTGATCCAACCGGCCACATTCTCTGTGACCCAGAACAGCAGGGTGAAGTGTGCCCAACTGCACGACTGTTTGCAAAGAGCTGTGAAGGTGCAAGCTATGCTGCAGGCAAGTTGCAACATTGTGTGTTTGAACACTATCACAAGCACTTGCTATTACATACTCTTTCCTGTCTTGGTGTTCCTCACATATAGTGCCATAACTTTCTCAGTTGGATGAGTAAAATAGCGCACACTTAGACAGGGACAGAGTAAGCAACATGACACAAGCGCTAACAACAATTGTTTATTTGAAATAGCAGAGGAAGTCTTATGTAAAGAAACAGGTGAAGTGAGTGCGTGTGTCACGCAGGCATGACTGCAAGCCATCTGAAATCGGTACAAAGGAATACAAGTTCCTTTTTGGGCAAACTAATATAAGGCATTCTAACACATCGTGTGCCTAACCACTGAGTCATTTCGGCTTCAATCATCTCATGGACTAACTTTTTACTTTTGACAATCACATGAACTTTATCGAATTCCTGCTGACATCCACATGTCGCACTGCATAGCTAGAAGACCGTCCTTGTGCTTTTCTTGATTGCCACGGTGCTCTCTGAAATTATCATTAAGGTAGAATATTTCACTTGAAAAGGATCATTACACTGCAGCAGATTTAGTATTTCTAGCAAGGAGCTAGAAATAGATTTTTGCCATGCTGCTTTCTCAGATATAATAACACGCAGAGGGCATTCACTTCTGTGTTTTTGCGCTAAAGAACAGGTCGCTTACTGGAAGCTGGTTATCCGAGAATCAACAGGTAGCAGTGGTCGAAATTTTACTTCACGAATTATCTGCCCGCACCATCGAGTGCACTGTTGTGTAGCGCTTTACATGCATGATATTGTGCATAATCTCAAGAAGATTGCTGGTCGCGTTGATGTATCTGTTGTGTTTAGTGCCCCTCAAAAACCTTTCAGCCTTTGCAATAGTAGTGTTCCTAGGAAGGAGCTACTAGCGACATGCTCAAAGAAACATAGATGTACGTTTGTTAGATGCATTGATCATGCTGCGTATCGGATCCCACTGCATTATGGAAAGTTCTACATTAGCCAGTCCGCTAGATGCCTTAACGATCGTTTGAGAGAACACCGTTGCAATGTACAAAAGCACAAAAACGGTCACCTAGCTATGCAACTGTAGCACGTGTGAATGTCAGCCTGAATTTGATGAAGTTGACGTGATTGTGAACAGTAAAGAAAATGCAGTCCGTGAGATAATAGAAGCCAAAATGATTGAGAAGTTAGGCACACAGTGTGTTAGCATGCCTTTTGTTAGCTTGCCCGTAAAGGAGCTACCGATCCTTTGTGCCGATTTCAGATCGTTTGCAGTCATGCCTGTGTAACATGCGCACTCACCTCACACATTTCTGTACACAAGTCTTTCTCTGCTATTTCAAATATTCATCTGTTGATAGCGCTTGTGTCGTGCTGCTTACTCTGTCTAAGTGTGCGCTATTTTACTCGCATTACGTACCAACAAGCCCAAGCTACTCTTCTCGAACTGCCCATTTGTAGAGAAGGAAACCAATGCCTACCACTTAATATGGGCTTGTCCAGACCAGAGGAAGAATGCTCCCATCTTTCACAGCAAGCTGTCCACTGCTTCAGTTCCTTGAACAGTCAGTCGTCTATGCTGGGTACATGCATTACAGATGCCACAAAACATTCCATAAACTGCACACAATAGAGGCCTTACAGTACACAAGTAGTACATATAAAACATGATGGCTTAACACAGGTATCTGTTGATACACCAAAACTGTCCATGAATGATGAGCTTAGGATGCATTAAGAGCAAATATTAGTGGAGTAATAGATTTTTGCAGACAATTTTAATTATGCGTTACATGTCAAGCTATCCCACACTGGCGTACTAAAATAGTATGAAGAATACAGTTTGCCGAATAAGCAACTTGCACAGAAAACTCCATCAGCACTATCATCACAATATTAAATAGATCAGTGTATGCTCTATGTACACAATGTATGGTAACGAGCCACCCTTATTGTACGACATCATGAATGTGAAGATTTCAAGATAGCTGAAGACTTAGTAGAAGTGTAAGAGCACCAGAGGTTACAGCAAAGATTGAGCACTGTGTTGGCTTTTCTGTCTCCTCTGCTGCTCTTGCATGGTTTTAAATCTTGGGTATGTTTTGCCAACAAGCCCAGTTTTGAACTCTTCAAAAAAAAACCTTGTTGCACTAAAGTCAATTCATATGCAGGGCTCGTGCTGTGCCCTACAAGTGTCTGTTCAATTCAATGAGCCCTTAATTCACTATGTTTCTTTTGTCCTTTCATAGCTATAGGGTCTCGTCCCGGTAGACTTGATGGCTTCAGGTAGCATGCAAGGGTTCATTGGCCAGCTGCCAGCTCGTAAAGAGTTCTACAAGACGCCAGGATGGCCAAAAGTAGCACTAGCATGTACTGTTGGGATTACACACTGAGGTGCTCAATGGCATGGATGGGACAATGACCACTGTTGCAGCTCCATTGGAGCATCAGACGCACTATCCAAAGGTTACAGATTCGGTCCCTGGCAGGAGCAAGTGTCTCTTTTGTTGACTTTAATTCCTTTCAATTTATGTAAAAATTACCACACTACAGTTAAAAACTAAAATAATCTCCCCTATGCCTTCCTTGGCTTCATTGTCTGTCTGCATTAGTAGGTTGTGTCTAACAAGAAAAAGTAGCCCTTGATCCAGTGCCCTTGTTTCGTCTGTTCAATTTCGTAGTGCTTGGCACGCCACAAAATCAGTATAACCACACTGTCCAGAATTCTGTGATCAGAAAACATGTAAACATATCAGAAATGACATTCTTCAATTTATAACTGCATAAACTAAAGCAGCACTGTCATCCCTTTCCCTGATTGATACATCTTGGTTTTTTATACTGCAAATAAGACCCCACTTCTGGCTTCATGCTTCTTTAGCAAAGTACAAAGGAAAGCGAAAACTACGGTACCACAAGATCAAGTAATGTTCTTGATACACCATCACATCCCAAGCCACTTGTGATAAGAAGTTTTTGCAATGATGCTACTCCACTATTAAATTGGTATTAGAGAGAACATGTTTAGTTCATCAAACAAATATATGTAATGGCAGGACTAATAATCGACATGTTTCTTCCCAGGCAAACACAGCAACAAGCAGAGCATACGCTACCTTAATAAGCTTAGTTGAACTGACACACACGTCTGTCAATTACAATTTATATAGACATGCTGTACTACTTCCAATTAAGCTTGCAGTTATATGCACACTTACTGTTACTACCAGCACATAATATGATTCAGTCAAATGCATTGCCTTCTTGTAAGTTTTCTGCAGAACTAAATCAATGTTCTCAAACATATGGCCCGTATATCTCTAGCCAGCGGCCCAGCCTGCATATGGTTGTCCTTGTCCGATATTTCCTTTCATTTATTTAATATATACGCTCCTGAGCAACTCTGGCGAGCTGATCTAAGCATTTTTTCGTAAGGCACCCCATGTGGTTACAATACACTTAAACATAACGGTGAAATGAAAACTCGATACTTCACTATCGGCGTATTGATTTCGGTCCTTCTATAGACTATTTTACTGATGGTTTTTGGTGCCCACGTATTGGGCTGTTAACTTTGCTGTTTTGTATCTTGAACTAAACAAACAGTGCTACAGTACAACGCGTGCGCATGAAAACGGTTGGGTTGGTGCATTCGACGTATGTGACCTTGTTAATTCACGTCGCTATATAAAAAATAAAAAAAAACTGATTTAACAGCATTTGTGGCCGTGCCCATGTGTCTTATGTAAAACCGTCTATGTATCAGTGTCGATATGTTTCTCAAAACCTGACATCAAATCTCCTTTAGAAATGACAAATATAGTTAAACACGCTATCGGAGAGTAGATGAAGAAAACGAGAACGAGGCTGCACTTGCTTGCGAGCGGCTCGGTGAACTGTTTTTCGCTCCGAGCTGTACATCTGCATTCATTTTACATTCTGTAAATAAACGCGTTCGTCACAATTGTGGTGCAGGTGCAGGGTATACTTTTGTGAAAAGCCATACGTCCAGCGACCTCACCTCCGTCGGCCACGCCGGCTTTCCAGGTGGTAGAGATGAAAGGCGAGGCCGGTGAGATGATGACCAAGGCCGACGCGTGGTAGGCAGATCAAGCTGCGCACAGGCGGGTCACTCCGATGTTCGGCCGGTAGGCGTGCCACTCGGAAGTTGGGTTCGTGGGCCATACTGTAAATAAATGCGTTCCATCGTCAACAATATGGTATATGGGAAAGGCCGTCTTTGAAATGGCAACGTTAGTTGACAATTTTTTTCATGCCCCTCCCCCTCCCCATCTTTTCCCCTCTCAGTTTTTCACTGTCCCCGCCCTTGCGGGAGACTAAAAAATTTCGCGACTGCGGCCCTGCGGCTGAAGCGAGTTCGAGACCCCTGAAATAAGTGCTACGCGCCCCAACCTGTATTAATAGTAGTATGTTTTATATTGTTTACTATTTTCAGTGTATATTACCAAGTTTGTTCATATAACTGTCTCAAAACCCCCTATGTTATGCCCAAATGGGCCTTTCGGGTATATGAATAAAAAAATGAAAAAAAAAACCTTGCGCAGCCAGGTTGAAATCCTCACCATAGAAGAATTATGCTATTGGTCATGGATTGATCAAGCGCAGCACAGTAGGGTGATTCCACGAGAGATCGAACATGCCTGTCCGATCGCAATTTTTGTTTTGCCTGGGTTTTTTATATGTTATGTGGGCACGTCCAAAGTGCGCGGAACCGAAAATTTTATTTCCAAGAAAAATTATTTGAAGGTGGCGGCGCGGGCCTCCTGTTTCTGCTCACTGCAATGTTTTCGGATTTCACGGCCGAATTTAGCGCGAACTATAAATGATGTGTCGAAAATTTTTTTTGCTGGTTTTAATACGCATTACTGTGAATTACATCCATGCTTTTTTTATGCTGTCCCCAAAAAGAAGAAAATGTGAAAAAATGCAAACACGGCCGAAATCAAAAAAGGGTCCTAAGTTTGAGGCGCCTTTGCTATTACAAACAGAAACTTGAAAACAATGTCAAATATAGAAAAGAGCATTTGCAACATTTATACGGAAAATAATTTTCCTACAGGCAGCGCAAAAAAAGAAAAAAATAGTTAAAAGAGCGAGTTTTTTCAAAAAAGTACATTTTCAAAAAATAAGATAAAAAAACTCCGGTCTCAATTTTGATGAGAATTTTTTATCGAAGAGCGCTTATGTCAGTGAACACACGGTTTTAATATCATATGTCCTCATTTGCTTTGTTTACGAGATATATCTGGCCAAAATGACCCTTGCTGTGTGTGCTCACTTCAGTGCGATTGATGGTTGTTATTAGCTTGCATTGTGCGTAAATCTCAGTTTTAATTATTCTGCTGCAGCAAAACCTTGCTGTGGTGACTTTTCGTCAAGAAAAATGTTTTCTCAGATTTTATTTGTGTCTAGCGTGTGCAAAAGTGGGCTGCTGCCGCCCTCTAAATGGCTAACGTGTAAAAGTTTGCAGCCAACAACCTCGCCTAGAATCATCAGAGGAAAGATGGGCGCGCCTGTTCAAGATATCAATCGCTTCTTCTTCCTGAAGAAATGCCTGGTCTACCTCATCGCGGTTAGATGTAGACAGGTTTTCCTTGAGGAGCGTAAAGCAATGCAAGCAGACTTCGCAGGTGTCGCAAAGATCCTCAGCCTATGACAGTAGCTTCTGGAGGTAGGTAACAACAAAAAGAGCAAAGAAAGAAAATTTGCGCAACGAAAATTTTCCTCAGCAATCTTCTTTTTGTGAACGCGTAAATAATCGGCCCAGAATAATAGGACCTAGCCATGGGCCGCGGGCATCGCGTGTAGTGAACAGCTAGACCTAGAACAAGTCGAAGCGTTTATACTGAACGGCGCCGCACAAATTATCTCACATCTGCGCAGCTGTCATGAATGCGTTTCCAGAACTGCTCACGGTTTAACATTTTATGACTAAGGGTGTCTAAGCGCTTTGGGCTGTAATAATTAATTTGTAGTTCATCTTTAAAAGGCGCGAAAAAAACCACAACGGACAGGTAGGAAGGAGACAGGACGACGCGCTTTCTAGCAACTGAAGCTTTAATCAAAAAGCGAAAGAAGATATACACACACATTACAAAAAACAAGACAAAAACCAGACCACCGCAGAATGAATATGCATATAAGAGATAAAACACCAGGCACGTTTTTTCTCACCAGCTTAAGTTATATCAAGGTAATCTACCTCTCGGCTTGATAGCGCCACGGACGGACAGCTTATACAAGAAACACCCGATTTAGAAATATAGGGGGCTTCCACAATTTCACGAGTCCTTTGAACTCGGTTCGAAAACAAAATAGCTGCTTCTTTAAACAAAGGAAGACACCCACAAGCATGACAATGCGCAGATAAGTGTGAAAGCTTGTCGGTCTTCAACGACCTTTCATGTTCACGCAAGCGTATGTTTACACACCGTCCAGTTTGTCCGATGTATGTCTCCTTCCTACCTGTCCGTTGTGGTTTTTTTCGCGCCTTTTAAAGATGAACATCAACCAACTCGCCCAACTGTCTCTGCTAATTAATTTGTAGGCCACACTCATTGTCAAAACTAAGGGTAATGTCCGTCTGGCGCCACCAAAGACCTCTGCTGTCCTCGACGTGGGAAAGCACTTTAGTAAAGTGGCAACAAGACATCATCAATTGCTCAGCTTCGGCCACTCATGGCTTAATCATGCCGCACCGCACGTTTTCTGGCTGCTGAAATGCTGAGGTAAAGTCGAGATGGTACAGCAAGACGTTATCTGCGACGCCGAAAACATGTGATAGCGGGAAGTAAAATAAACGGCTCGAAAATGATTGAGCTAACTTTTTAAAAATGTTTAGGCACAGTGTGCATCAAATGGGTCAGATGGTTAGAGTGTACGATGCACGTAATGGAAGGGAAGCAAGCAGGCAGTGAGAAAACAACTGCAATACAGCGCGCCTGCTGATTGTGGCATTTAGTTACAGATTAAGTTGGCCCTCGCTGCATAGAGATGCTTTATTCTGTGTGCAAGGAGAGTTTTGACAAAGTGACCTAAACCATGTGTTCGCGGTGTCTCGCGTTCTTCTGATTAGCGAATACAGGCTGGGTAAGTTGAGGTTATAAGCAGCAAACTGCTTACGCGTTAGGCCTTTAGAGAGCGGCAGCAGCCCACCCCCGCATACGCTAGACACAATTAAAGTTTGAGAATACATTTTTCTTGACGACAAGACACCAGAGCAAAGTTTTACTGCAGGAAAATAATTAGAACTAGATTTACGTGCGATGCAAGCTGATGACAACTATCAATCGCACTGAAGTGAGCGCACACAGCAAGAGTAATTTTGGCCCCTTAAATCTCATGAACAAGGAAAATGAGGACGTACATATTAACATGGTGTTTTCACTGACATAAGCGCTCTTCGATAAAAAATGTCAAAATTAAGGCCCGAGTTCTTTTATTTTTTGAAAATGTACTTTTTTGAAAAAAACTCGCTCCTTTAACCATTTTCTTCTTATTTTGCGCTGCCTTTCGGAAAACAATCTGCCGCATAAATGTTGCAAAGGCTCCTTCAAATACTTGACACTTTTGTGAAGTTTCTGTGTGAAATAGGAAAGGCGCCAAGGTGCATCAAACTTAGCAAACTTTGTTGATTTGGACCGGGTTTGCCACTTTTTTTCACATTTTTTTTTTCTTTTGAGGACGGCATAAAAAAGCATGGACACAGTAATGCATATTAAAACCAACAAAAAAATTTTCGACACATTATTTATAGTTCGCGTTAATTCGGCCGTGAAATCCGAAAACATTGCAGTGAACAAAAACAGGAGGTCCGCGCCGCGAACTTCAAATATTTTTTTGGCACGCTGGGAGCGTTTCTTGGAAATAAAATTTTCAGTTCCGTGCACTTTGAATGTGCCCACATAACATATAAAAAACCCAGGAAAAACAAAAATATCGACCGGACAGGCATGTTCGATCGCTCGTGGAATCACCCTTTAGAAGGCGGCAGCAGCCCACTTTCGCACACGCTAGAAGCAAATAAAATCTGAGAACACATTTTTCTTGACGAAAAGCCACCAGAGCAAGATTTTGCTGCAATAGAATAATTAAAACTGAGATTTATGCACAATGCAAGCTGATAACAACCATCAGTCGCACTGAAGTGAGCACACACTGCAAGGGTCATTTTGGCCAGTTATATCTCGTAAACAAAGCAAATGAGGACATATGATATTAAAACCGTGTGTTCACTGACATAAGCGCTCTTCGATAAAAAATTGTCGTCAAGATTGAGACCGGAGTTTTTTTATTTTATTTTTTGAAAATGTACTTTTTTGAAAAAAACTCGCTTTAACTATTTTTTTCTTTTTTTGCGCTGCTTGTAGGAAAATGATCTTCCGTATAAATGTTGCAAAGGCTGTTTTCTATATTTGACATTGTTTTCAAATTTCTGTTTGTAATAGCAAAGGCGCCAAGGCCCCTCACACTTAGGACCCTTTTTTGATTTCGGCCGTGTTTGCCATTTTTTCACATTTTCTTCTTTTTGAGGACAGCATAAAAAAAGCATGGATGTAATTCACAGTAGTGCGTATTAAAACCAGCAGAAAAAATTTTGGACACATCATTTATAGTTCGCGCTAAATTCGGCCGTGAAATCCGAAAACATCACAGTGAGCAAAAGCAAGAGGCCCGAGCCGCCACCTTCAAATATTTTTTTGGCGCGCTGGGAGCGTTTCATGGAAATAAAATTTTCGGTTCCGTGCACTTTGAATGTGCCCACATAACATATTAAAAACCCAGGCAAAACAAAAATTGCGACCGGACAGGCATGTTCGATCTCTCGTGGAATCACCCAGTAGATGGTGACGCAACCAGCGATACATACGCTTCTGAGCAGCTTGACAAGCGTTTTGTGTCTATCTGCGTCCCCGTCTACTGCATTGTAGTTGATTTGCACGTTAGTTCATTATTACCGATGCATTTTATTCACAGAAAATGTACGAGGCGACCAGTGCGTTCAAAAGCAGGCGAATTTTTATGGCGGCAGGCGATTGAACAATCGGTTCAAGCGATGACCTCGCGATATTAACATTCGGGGTTTTACGTGCCAAAACCACGATATGATTATGAGACACGCCGTAGCGGAGGGGCTCCGGAAATTTTGGGGATCTGGTTTTCTTTAACGCGCACTGACATCGCACAGCACCAGGCTTAAAATGACACAAATAGAGCAACTACTAGAAGTGTATAACAAACCATCACAGAAAAGCAGATACTACCTGTAGCAGAATCCATACTTGCCTATCAGACAACCTTTCTCGTACATCATCACTGCTGTGTGAACACGCCACCCGGGCTGCCTTACCTGCATAAATGTCATCACACAGTAAGATCACATAGTTACGCAATTTGGCGAGTTGAACTCACCTAGGCATCCGCTGAGGCGCACGCTTGTGCTTTACAGTCGCCGTCGTCGTCAGACAAGGCACTGGGCGGTGGACTGTCTTAGTAGATGCACTCGATTGAACCACGCAATAACCGTGAGTAATCAAGAAACGTGGAAAGCACGCCGATCACGCAGCGCTGAGCGCGCAGACATAGCGACGAGCCCGTTGAGGCTACAACGACACACCACAGAACACCAACACAAAATCTTGACACACCTTTGGCCGCCCATTCCATCCCACACGCGATACACTTCCAGTCGACGACTGACAACGATGATTGGCACAAATAATATCAATAAACACCGCAAATATACAAGCGCGGAACGAACTTATCACGGCACCACCTTCGATTCCCCACGCCGGTACATTTTTTTTTTATCGCGCTGAACGTGGTCCCGCACGCGTGGTTTTGGTTTGAAGGGATTGGCTCTCGCGCGGCGGGTGATTTGAATTTAGTTGCGTTATATCTTTAATTATCAACTGACAGCAATGATGACCCCGCGTGATATCAACAAACATTATAAGTATACAAGCACGGAGCAATTTTGTTGTGGTAGGATCTGTTTTGTCGAAAATTGTTTTTCTTTTGTGTGGTCCCGCACGCACGTCTTTGGCTTGACGTGATTGGCTCGAGCGAGGCGGGTGATTTGAACTGAGTTACGGAGTGCACACTCCTCCTTGCGTTTTCTGTTCTCTCTCTTCCCCCCTTCTTTATCCTACTCTTTCGGTACCTTGTTGAGGCGTGCGCCGTGCTCCCGACCGGGCTGCAGAAATTAGGCGCCTTTTCCTCTTCAAACCACTACCACCACCACCTTGTTGACCTTGTCCGCCTGCCCTGTGCGACGCTTCAGGACGCGCTGCATCTCGCAGGCTGTGACGATCGCCGCCGCTCTGCCCTCGCTACGTTACTCTGCTTCCTTCATGACGCGAGCCTAGTCTAGCGGCTTTGAAACGCGCCAAGAACATACTCGCACATGCACACAAAACGTCCTGTGTGACTCGCGCACTGCACTTCTTGGTCTTGCAGGCGTGTTATGCTCTGCTCGATTTTTTCGGCGGCGCCGATCTGTTTACGCGCCTTTGAGGCCCGTATTTAGCTGTCTCCTGACTTCTCCCGCGACCGTGCGCCCGTCACGAGATGCTGCTGGCATCCTTCTCTCCCCTGCCGACCTGCTTGACTACTTCTCTCCTTGGGGCGGCCCGCGCCGCGGGTTTCTGCTGCCGAGGGACACGCGAGCAGAGTGCGACCATCCTCCTATTTTTTTCCCCTTCACCCTCCTACCTCTCTCTTTCATGCCCCTACCTTGTCGGCCTGTCCTGTGCGACGCTTCAGGACGCGCTGCATCTCGCAGGTTGTGACGATCGCCGCCGCTCTGCCCTCGCTCTACCCTCGCTACTGCTACGTTACTCTGCTTCCTTCATGACGCGAGCCTAGTCTAGCGGCAACAACACACTCATACATGCGCACGAAACGGTCCGTTATCGGAAGGATCATAAATAGCGATGGAAAAGAACAAAAAGCACACCAGTACAGGCTCATCGCGAAGCGTCATTCGCTAACCCCACTTTTTAAAATGCGAAGCATTTCTTAGCGAACTTCTGCGATTTTGAGCGTATCTATCTATCTATCTATCTATCTATCTATCTATCTATCTATCTATCTATCTATCTATCTATCTATCTATCTATCTATCTATCTATCTATCTATCTATCTAGCCGCCTACGACTTTGTGCTTTCCTGGCCGTTTCGTTAATCGGGTGTATACCAAAATTGGTGTGGCATAACATGACCTTATTACGAACACAAATGACAGGTCATAGCATGAAAATCATGACATGCATGTCATGAACAGCATGATTTACATTCCACGGCCTTGGGGCTCTTGCGGCCGTACCGTTAGTTTCATATATACCAAAATTGGCATGGCGTGACAAGAGTCCGTGACAAACATAATGACAGGTCCTGACATGCAACTCATGACCCGCATGTCATGTGCAGCATGATTTACGTGACATGGTCTCGGGGCGCTCGCGGCCGTTTAAATGAATGGATATATACGAAAACTGGTATGAGCAGACATTTCTGTATGACAAACATAACTGACACGTGGTAACATGAAAATCATGACATGCATGCCATGTACGACATGGTTTACATGCCACGCTCATGGCGCACTCGCGGCCGTTTCGCTAAATTGATATACACCAAACTTGGTGTTGTGCGATGTGACTGTATAAGGAACATGAATAACAGGTGGTAACATGAAAACCATGACATACATGTCATGTATGTCATGATTTACATGCCATACTCATGGCGCACTCGTGGCCGTTTCGCTAGACTGATATACACCAAAATTGGTAGTGCGCGACACGACTGTATGGCGAACGTAAATGAGAGGTGGCAACATGAAAATCATGACATGCAAGTCATGTACGACATGATTTACATACCACGCTCATGGTGCGCTCGCGCTTGTTTCGCTAGATTGATATACACCAAAATTGGCGTTGCGCGATGTGACTGTCTGAAGAACATGGAATAATAGTTGGTACCATGAAAATCATGACATGTATGTCATGATTTACATGCCATGCTCACATGCATTCGCGGCCGCTTCGCTAGCTTGATATACACCAAAATTGGTATTGCGTGACGCGACTGTATGACGAACGTAAATGAGAGGTGGTAACATGAAAGTTATGACATGCGTGGCATGTACGACATGGTTTACATGCCATGCTCATGGCGCACTCGTGGCCGTTTCGCTAGACTGATATACACCAAAACTGGTATTGCGCGACGCGACTGTATGACGAACGTAAATGAGAGGTGGTAACATGAAAATAATGACACGCATGACATGTACGACATGATTGACATGTCTTGCTCATGGCGCACCCGTGGCCTTTTCGCTAGATTGATATGCACCAAAACTGGTATTGCGCGACGCGACTGCATGACGAACATAAATGAGAGGTGGTGACATGAAAGTCATGACATGCATGGCATGATTTACATGCCATGCTCATGGCGCACTCGTGGCCGTTTCGCTAGACTGATATACACCAAAACTGGTATTACTCGACGCGACTGCATGACGAACGTAAATGAGAGGTGGTAACATGAAAATCATGACATGCAAGTCATGTACGACATGATTTACATACCAAGCTCATGGTGCCCTCGCGGTCGTTTCGCTAGACTGATATACACCAAAATTGGTGTATATCATACAAGCGACGCGCCTGTATGACGAACATGACTGACGGGTGGTAGCATGAAAACCATGATATGCATGTCATGTATGTCATGATTTATATGTCACGCTCATGGTGCATTCGCGGCCGTTTCGCTAGCTTGTCATACACCAAAATTGGTATTGCCTGATGTGACTGTTGTTGTTGATGATGATGATGATGATGATGATGATGTGACTGTATGACGAACCTAAGTGACAGGTGGTAACATGAAAACCTCACTCAACTTCACTTCGTTTTCTCACCCACACATGGCTATGCTATATATACATGGCTGTGCTATACATGGCTTCGCCTATACGTGACGCCAAGTGACATGAGACGACGACAGCATACGATGACGACAGCCCTGGCCTCTAAAGCGCTCTGCACTTTAAAAATTACAACATCTCCCGCTAAAGGGGACCATGAGGCGATGCGAAGCCGGAGCACTTGCACGATCGCGTTCCGTTGGCGTTCGTTGGGCATGCTACCGACCTCGCGTCGTGGAACCCGAAGAGGAACTCTACGCGCGTCGTGTCTTCCCTCTAGCCTGGCCGTTAATTCTCTCAGGGCGAGCGGTGAACGCGGTCGTCAGGCGCGAGAGGGGGGAGCGAAGGAGAGGAGGGAGAGGGGGAAGAGACGCGCATGCGCTCATCGCGGCGTTGCGCAGGAGAGGGGCACACCATCTCCCGCTAAAGGGGGCCATGAGGCGATGCGAAGCAGCGTTTCGGCATGTCGAGCCCGCGTTTCAGAGGGGGAGTGGACAGAGGGAGGAGAGAGGGGGAAAAGGAGAGTGGGGAGGAGGTCCGCGGAGAGGACTTGCGCATGCGCAGTAAGGGTGCTCACGCCGCACACAGTTTGAGCCCCGCCATAAGATGCTTCACAACTAAAAATGCCATTAACGAAGACAAACCATGCACAGGGTGAATATATATATATATATATATATATATATATATATATATATATATATATATATATATATATATATATATATATATATATATATTCACCGTGTGCGAATAGCAAAATTTTGGGTGCGAAGCGAATTCGAATATTGAAGTGTGAGTGCGAATCGAATCGAATATTTTTCGAATACTTCGAAGCGAAATTGCAGAAAAAAAAGTTAAGAGAGGATTCCTAAGCATATTCTTATGAGATAGCAACATGAAAGTGTTTCTTTTCACTAGGTTGATGAAGCATTTGCGGGGTGGTGTTCATAGTTGTCTTATCAAGAATGAGGCAATGTAGAGGCCGAATTGTATTTATGTACATGGTTTGGTGCAACCAAAGTGTTGCCGATAACACTTTACACGTGATAGGCGAAGATGCCGTTTAATCAGCCTCTCCTCCTCTTTCTGTGGAACTTCTGTGGAAGCTCAACTGACGAGGCGGACAAGTTCCAAATCTGCCTCCTAGACGTCTATATTATAAGAACATCTGAAATTTTGGATGCTAAAAAGCTTCGGCTTCCGATTTTTCACATTTCCTGCCCAAATTTCAGGTCCAAAACAGCATTAATTGAGCCCCCACCTCTGCCACATTTTTCTTCTCCATGTTGGAACCAGCGTTTTCTTGAGTTAATGCATTTGCGACCGTAACGGAGCTTGAATGGCAGCTTTGCCAGCAATACCGGGGTGTAATTGAGGTGAAGCATATCGAAAAATCTAGGGACCACTTCCAAATCGGACGTTGACTGCTTCTTGGCAAAGTTCGACCGTAACGGAGCTTGAAAGGCAGCTTTGCCGCGATACCGGGGTGTATGAGGTGAAGCATACTAAAAATCTAGGGACCACTTTCAATCGGACGTTGCTTTGGCAAAGTTCGACCGTAACGGAGCTTGAAAGACAGCTTTGCCTCGATACGAGTGTGTAATGTGGTGAAGCATATTAAAAATTTGAAGGGGTCACTTTCAATCGGGTGTTGACTGTATTGGTTTGTGGGAAGTCGAATAATTCGAATAGTAAAATTCCAGTGCGAATCGAATCGAATAGCAAACACTATTCGAAAAATATTCGAAATTTCGAATATTCGCACAACCCCTAATATATATATATATATATATATAGATATATATATATATATATATTATATATATATATATATATATTATAGATATATATATATATACTTATAACATCGTTCCCCGTGCTTTCCGCCAAAGGCACCTTGCCTAAAAAAGTAGCCTGGTACGACGAGGGTTCTTGGTTGGAAAATACTCGAAAGGAAGCCACAACATTAATTAGAACTTAATTAGAAACATTAATTAGAAATGGAAGCCAACTTTTACGACTTTTAAGTGCACATTATACAAGCAGACTCTTCCGTAATTTGAAAAAACTGACATATGTCTGTTGGCATTTAGGTAGTTATTGCCGTGTTGTAATAAAAGGTTAGGCATCCTGTAAATTTTACGAACATTTTGTTCGTAGATTCTAAGGAAATTTCTTTCAGTGTAGACCCATGGCTCGGGTCCGAAACCCGACGGCCGAGACGATGATGATGATGATGACCTTTATAAGTGGCTCACCCACTCTGGGGGATTGGCCAAGAAACGAATAATTTATAGGTAAAATTGGTCACGTGTGAAATGATTATAGAAGGTTAGAGTATATTAACGGTAATTTAAAAATGCAGAATCAAAAGGCCGAGACGCGTGGCCCGCTTTCCTCCCTGCCACTCCTTCCTCTTCTTCCAGTTCGCTTCCCTCGCTCCTCGTGCTTCCGAACGATCGCCGTGGTTTTCTCCACTTGGTGTTTCATTTTGTTGTTGTTGTTCATTATATTCTCGCTTTTCACCCCCTTGCCAGTTCTTCTTCGTTGTCTCCCACTGCCATTTCGCGGCGTGCACTTTAACATCCGCGCACTTCACCACATCATTATTAAATCTTAGCCACTAGCTGTAATATAGGGAAGCAGTAGTGTGTTCATTAGTGAACGCTGATGAAAATGCATCGTCAAGTAGGCGTAAACACTCAGTTTCAGTAATGATTCCCGTCAGTATTACTTACGACTATATCAAGATGGAAATTTGGATTGATGGAGCGCCCCGTAGCCAGTCCCTCATGCGACCTAACGAACACAAGCGCAGTCACGGCCATCTCCTCTGGCGTCCTGCACCTCTTAAAGTATGAACAGTGGCGGCGCAGGTCCCCTTCATTACCCTATCAGGGGTACGCCGTCACTGGAACAAGAGTACGACAGCAGCGTCAAAGCGCTCTGCTAGCGAGTTTCTTGATTGAAAAAACCGACTGCTCGTGCTGCACAACCGTTCACGGCCACCGCATATATATAGGCGCTCGATCTTGACCTCCTAGTACTGCCGGTGGAGATTTATCTTGTGCGTAGTTGAACAATAAAGATTCAGCGTGCATGTTAACTGAAGCGACTACGGGTCTCTGTGTCCAATCTTACTTTTGTATCTCATTGCTCATTAGCAGTGATTTGCTGTGGGAAACACTGGCGACACTGCATGCTTCGCCCCTCCAAGGGTTTCACGTTAGTGGAGCTGAAACACCCTTTCCTACATGCTTCGCCCCCCCCCCCATGTTATTTTTTGTTCTTTGAGGCCTTCACCCGCCCTGCTTTGACTACAGACGGGACGCAGAAAGTCGAACACACAAGGGTAACAGTTGAACTCGAGAGAGAGATAAGAGCCACATAGCCAATGTAATAAAAAGAAAATTCTAGACGTAACATTAAGAGATCGGAAGACAGGAAATGGACTTGGGCCGGCCGGGGCAGACCACGTAATTGCGTAGGGATGACAACATGCGGTCAATTAGAGCAAGGGAATGACTACCAAGAATGGGAAACGCAGCCGAAGACACAAGCGAGTTATGAGCGGCGAAATCGGCAACACGGCGTCCTCATCTGGAGAATTTCGCCAGTTCTGTGCACTCTTGGCAAGGAAGAAACCATAAACACTAACTTAATGGTAAATTAGGCATTCTTGTGGCCTGAGCATCCGTTATATCACTTCCGGATGAAATATTTTGCTACACAAGATCGCTTATTGAAGGCAGTACCGTGTTAACAAGATGTCAGACGTGGGGCGTCGCGGCAGGAATTTTGAAAAAAAAACGCATGCTCTCTGCAAGCAGATAACTATCGTATGTAATGTTGAAACTGAAAAAACTGCGGTGGGACGGAAGGGAAGAAAGTAGGAGTAGACATGACGGTCGCGGACTAAGAAATGAATTTACAGTGAAACCCGCAATAACGAAATCGGCGGGGAAAGCACAAAATTTCGCTCTTGCGGGAATTTCATTGGGGCGAGAATGCGGCAGAAAAGACATGGAATTTACAAAAAACACATTTTATTTCCAAAAGTCGGTAAGTTTGCTTTGGCGGGCCTTACCATGCACAAATTTCATGCCTCTCGATCAGGAATCTCGTTTGCCACGGCAAAAAGTTCGCCCCATGCACTGGTCAGTGACGGCGGCACTGCGCTGTCACAGTACCGTTATCAAGTGCGCCTACAGGCGACCTTCTTCCTGCTCCGCTGGATCAGCGCGGCTCAGCGCAGTATCGTGGACAGTGAGCTGCGCGCAACGCCGAATTCTTCGGCGATGTCCATTGTTTTCCTGCCCTTTTCCACCTCATGATGATTGCAGCCTTACCTACGAAATTCCGCTGTTTCGTTGGAGGCGGCATCTTCGCAGGCAGCGAAATCGGACGAGGCAGTCGCAACACACAGTTCACGTTGCACCAAGCGACCAAGCAAACGCTCCACAAATGGCTCCTCACACCGACCATGTGCGCGTAAAGCCGACAAAGCAAAGCACAGAGCCAAGCCAACGAACGGAACTGCATGAGTAATGTGGATTTGGCTACGTAGTCCGCGATAACGAGCAGGTGTTTCGGCAAGCCATCATCATGATCATTGTCGCCAGCTTTATGTTTTTTTGTAAACAATGATTTTTTTCTCTTTAATGCATGGTAATAATGCCATCAAATCTCCCCATCTATTACAAATATTCATCGCTTTAGAATTAGACTCACATGCACATATGCACAGAACACACATAATTTCATATAGTCCAAGGAATCTTCAAAAGTCCGCTAAACAGACACAAACGTCCAGAAGTCCACGCCACTCCGGAACCGGGTCAAAAGTCTCAGCAACACTACGTTAGCTGCTTCACCTCGAAAGACAGACCTTGTCAAGCGAGGGGGCTCAGCATGTCTGTCAATCATGCGGCTTCTCCATGGCGAATATAGACCTAACAGCATGGCGGGCTTCTCAAGTGTGCTGTAGCAATAGTTTTCACAATTTAAGTGTAGCATCAATCCATTTCAGCAGTTTTCGAATGTATAGTTAATGTGCGAGAGTAGATTATCTGCGCACTCGTGTTCCAAAAATTTCGTTAATGAGGGACTGCGATATGAATATCTTTCCTAGTCGCGAGTTACGAAATGCATTGACTCCTATGGGCGTTCGCCGGTGTTCCGAAAATATTTCGGCGGTGAGAATTTCGTTCCCTCGGGATTTCGTTATCGCAGGTTTCGACTGTATTGACATCAAACTTGCGCTTCTGACAGCACATATGCCCACAAGCTCTCGCGACAGTATCACACCACCTACCCCAGAAAATCAAGCTGTTTTTTACGTAGATAAACGGAGGCTTCACTAACGCTCTTATCTAGGCCGAGCCTCAAGATCAGAGATGCTTGCAATATTTCATGTGCCCTTTTTCCTCTGGCGCGCCCCAGCACTTTTGTTTCCTCAAAGAGTGGCTTGCAATTAGCGCAGGACCTACAATGTACGCCAAGTGTCTTGCACTGTCTGAACTTGCAGCATACGAATGCTCCAACAAGCGTTTAGTTAAGTATCCCACTGGGCCCACGTAGACCCTGACACAGCTCAACGGGATCTCATAGACTACCTCCATTCTGCATGCTACAAACTGGCGTTGTGGTTTTGCCGCAGCTGCCATTCTTCCTAAGAGTCGTAAGGGCGCACACGGGAGACAACTTGCACTGCGCTGAGCAGAATACATCTACACCAAATTTCCTCGCCAGTTTCCTAATGCCACGCGAACGTTTGTGGACGTAGGGCAAAACCACAAATCCTCGTCTTTCTATTCCTACTTATTCTCAGCACGAGAAGCTGCAGTACACTTACAAACGGTCTTCAACGGTTACTCGGCTATGGCCTTTAGTAGAGCCTCCGGAAAGCCTGCTTCTTGGAGTCTGGCCACCTGGGAGGTGGAACCATCTCGGACAGTGTGGTAGCAGGATTTAACTAAAGATGACCTTAAACAAGACTTGGCGATGCCCTTCTTAACGAGCTTTGAGTGGCAAGAAACGTACGGCGAAATGGCCTTCTTCGACCATGGCGGGTACGCCTGACATATGTGGTCACGATTCTTGAAGAATAGCCTGACTGTGGACTTGAGTTGTCTGGCAGGTCAAAGTTAAATTCAGTTCTCGGCTGTGGATTTCAAAACTTCAACTATATGTCCCGCTACCTCGTCAAGGATGGACCCTTAACAGGATGGACCCTTAAATAGTCATCGACATATCTGAAGACGCGAACAATGCGTTCATCAGTAAGCGCCCGCGAACGTAAACAATCTCTTTCTGCCAGATAGATTTCAGTCAAAACCGGCGCTACGCTGGACCCCATGCAGGTACTCGCTTTTGTACATAGGACATATCCTTGAAGCTCACAATAGTTTAGGTGAGGTACACTTGAAGTAGCTCTAGGAAACCCCCCACTGAAATTCCATTCGAATTCCGAAAATCGACCGCTCCCGAGCGCTGAGAACCGACAGGAACAAGTGCTCGTGGGGTACAGAGTAGAACCGCTCCTCTATGGACCGTTGCATCGGGCGACGAGGACCGGACTGGCAACCAGCGCTTTCCTCCTGGCTCGTGCCCGACGGCGCCGAGTGTGCGGGCTGATGCATGGATGAGTGGCGTTGTCGAACAATTTTTGCGTGTTTTAGGTCTACCTGCGGATTTCTTGTCTTTTACTGCGATGTCAGTCAGCGAAAGGTCAACGGGAAACCACTGTGCCGTTTTTGGTTGTTCTAACTACAGAAAAAAAGGAAACTGCTGTCTGATTAGGCATCGAATAACACGTTTCGAGCTTGTTGGTGTTCATAGCGAGGCGAAAACAGCGCGTACAGACGAGTACAAACAGACACAAGAAAAGGCACAGACACAGACGCTGACTAACAACTGAAGTTTGTTGCTCATACGCCACGAAAATAAATAGCACGTATCAACAAAAAACCAATACGAAGAGAGGCACAGCAAAGAAGCAAGGCTTGATAGGACACTCAAAGCAGTTAGCCAGTGGGACCGTGATTATATCTAGCCCCCGATAGGAAGGCTAGCTCTTGATCTAAAGGGCTAATGATGGGGCGCTTACGCAGCTGTCCTGTAATTTCGCGATATTTTGGGCCTCCATGATTTCTCGGGTTACTTTATCGCTGGACCTGCGTAATACTTTCGTGTTGTTGAATTGGGGCGCGCATTCACAATCTCGGCAGTAGATCCCAAGTGTCCTGAAATTCGCACGGTCACATTGTATTATATTGTAACAATCTTTGTTAAGGCATCGGCCGGTCTGGCCGACGTAAGTGCGTCTGCAAGACAAGGGAAGGAATAGACGACTCCCTCAGTACATGACACGAACTTGTCGCGGTGATTAGTGGTGCAGCCAACCTTCGTCCGACCATCTGATTCACTCGTTTGCAAAGACCTGACAAGCGGTCAGGAGCTGAAAACAGAACGTGTATCCCATTTCTGCTGCCTATCTTTCTCAGGTTGTGAGACAAGACCTTAGTAGGTTTCTCGATTGACGTAAATACTTATGCCATACCTCATCAAGACTTGATCAGTTGTATCAAAGACTGCATTGACCAGCATGGAGCTGTCCAAAACGCCAGTAGCATGTCAACTGCCGACTTCATAGAGCTGCTTTCCTTTTACCTGAAATCGACCTACGAAGAATGGAATGGTTCGTTTTTTATTCAAAAGAAAGGTATATGTATAGGTGCGTCTATTGCACCGATCCTCAGTGACCTTTTCTGGCTATGCACGACAGAGTTTTTAACGAGTTCTTTCGCGATAGCATTGTGAAGCGAGTGTTCAGATTTGTCGATGATTACCTTGTAATTCTCGATTGCCGTCAGGAAGCCATCCATTTGCAGGCTCCAAGTATTCTTTCTCAGTTTTCAAGTGTTTTAAACCCCTTGATTGTCCCACGAACTGCCATCCAATGGTTGCATGAGGTTTTTAGAATTAGGTTTATATTTTACCAGCAATCATGTGCTGGGCATTTGAGCCTCGGGCTAACAAACAATCCTTCCCTTCGATTCAGCCCACTCGAAGTTGGTTAAGCGCAGCATCATACATTCGTGCTTCAGAATCAGAATCAGAATCATTTTATTTTTCACGTCAAACAAAGGAAAGAATACATGATTACTATATACAGAAGGAGGTCCCAAAGTTACAAACTGAATTGGGACCTCCCTACATGATAACATAATGATTAACACAAGTAAATTGGCAGTTCATGGACTTAATAATAATATTAATAATGACTAATGCGAATCAAGTAAGAAAATAACTGATAAACAGCTTTCACAAAAAGCATGAACAAGTAGTGTGCCATAGTCAATGAGAGTAAGGACAGTGGGAGACATTTCAAAGGAATAAACGGAAATGCCCTATAAAACTAGTAAAGCTCAAACCAATAAACAAAAAATAAAAACAAATAACAAATAAGGGAAATCGCAGAAAAGGAATAAAGAATGAGGAAAGATGAGAAGATAGAAAAAACTACTGAATGAGAACACCTAAAGCAGTGAAGAACCGGAATCAGAATAATCAAGCAGAAAATGCTTAAGTTCATATCGGAACCTATGAGCATTTAGTGATTTTAGAGTAGATGGTAGCGAATTCCAAAAAACGCCAGGCCTGCGCTGAAACCGCAGCACAGTCACAGCGACAGCTGGAAGAGCGGCGTTTCTAGAGGCCGTTGTAAGCTCTCTTGAGGCTACAATACAAGTACACTAGAAAGGTTCCCACTACGCCATAAATCACAATTTTTGTGAAGTTGGGAAGCCCTCTAAGCCATTATTTGTCATTCTGCAGAGAAGCGAGGCACCAACTACACGTCTGTAAGGCATTATGTGAACTTTGTTGACGCGACGAATGACGATGAAGAATTATGGCTCAGCTCCTTGTAATGGGTTGGAAGCTTTAAACGGCCCACCAGTTATGTAATTTGCATCGGGTGACGCCAGTCCCTATTTCCCTCTCCCGTCATGCTGTATAACATACGTTGACGTGGGAGAGAGACGGGGAGGGTGGAGAACTTTACTGGACCTCGAGGAAATGGATCACGCGCTTACGGGCTTCCTTGGCAACCAATACAAGAGCACTTGCGAAGAATCCCCTACGCTATAAATCATTGTAATTTTTGAGAAGTAGGGCAGCAGGCACTGTGCCATTTTTCGTCATTCTACGGAGAGCGTTGGTACCTGCTAACGCATGTAAGGGATTATGCGCACTTTATTGATGCTGTGCCTAATGACGATGAAGAATTATGGCAGAGCCTTTCGTAATGGTTGGAAGCATTCAACAACCTACTCGTTGCGCAATTCGCATTGTGTGACGCTGGTTACAGAATTCGCGTTGTGCGACGCTTGGTGCTTATTTACACTTCTACCACGCTATATTGCATTGCTAATGTGGTTCCTTCCCGACATGAAGCCTGTATAGGACCGTTTTGCAAAGCAGTTACAAGCACCGACATGGCTCAGAGGTTGAATACTGGGCTCCCACGCAGAGGGCCTAGGTTCGAACCTCGTTCCATCCTGGAATTTTTTTCTTATTTAGTTTTTTTTCTTATTTCAAGCGATACTGGCTACGGACACCGGCGGCGGCGGCGGGGCGGCGGACAACTACGGCGCCAAAAACGGCTGGTGAAATTATCTCATAACAGCTTTCGCTGTAAAAGCAAGTGCTGAGAAATGTAGCGACTGCTTGCCGTAATTCGTGCGAACTATGGGTAATATGAAATTATTGTTTCCAGCAAATCCAGTATTGTAGTGTTAACGAGGGATGCCCTTGGTATTATGAAACCGGAATGTCGTTCTGCAGTGCCCTAAAAACAAAAATGGCGAGATTATATTTAGTAAGATCGGACACACTTAAATATTGTAGGAGTGCAATAACTGATTGCGTTAACAGAACGCGATGAAAACGTTATAGACGAATGGCCCGGTTTTGAATGGTCTGCAATGATGCCAAGTGGCTGTTGTATGTATTACCCCATGATTCAATGTTGTAGTTAAGGTGAGAATGAACAAAAGCGTAATAAAGGGATAAGAGAGTAGAAAAGGAGAAATGCAATCGCGCTCGATAAGAACGCGTACACCGTGAGCCATTTTTATTTTTTACATTAGACACGTGAAGATGAAATTTAAGGTGGCAGTCGAGTTCCACACCTAAAAAGTACAGTGATCAACTGGGGTGATAAGGTGACTGTTGATGGAAATGGATTGAAAGGATCGGACGGACGTAGGCGTGGCCCAACCAGTGCCATCAAGAAAACATGCGAGCACAAGCTAAAAAAACAGCTTTTTGAACCAGAAGTGCCGTCTCGTACAGGCTGGGTACCCGATAACCCTCCTATCCTCAGTGGCAGAAACAATGTTAAGGACAGATAAGACTCGCGCAAGAGACAAAGACAAAACGTGTGCGGTCATTCCCTACGTACATGGCATCTCCCACAACCTGAGGAAAAATAGGCAGCAGAAATGGGATACAGGTTCTGTTTTCGGCTCCTGACCGCTTGTCAGGTCTTGCAAACGAGTGAATCAGATGGGTCGGACGAAGGTTGGCTGCACCACTAATCACCGCGACAAGTTCGTGTCATGTACTGAGGGAGTCGTCTATTCCATTCCCTTGTCTTGCAGACGCACTTACGTCGGCCAGACCGGCCGATGCCTTAACAAAAGATTGTTAAATATAAATACAATGTGACCGTGAGAATTTCAGGACACCTGGGCATCCACTGCCGAGATTGTGAATGCGCGCCCCATTCAACAACACGAAAGTGTTACGCAGGTCCAGCGATAAAGTAACCCGAGAAATCATGGAGGCCCAAAATATCGCGAAATTACAGGACAGCTGCGTAAGCGCCCCATCAATAGCCCTTTTAGATCAAGAGCTAGCCTTCCTATCGGGGGCTAGATATTAATCACGGTCCCACTGGCTAACTGCTTTGAGTGTCTATCAAGCCTTGCTTCTTTTGCGGTGCCTCTCTTCGTGTTGGTTTTTTGTTGATACGTGCTATATTTTCGTGGCGTATAAGCAACAAACTTCAGTTGTTAGTCAGCGTCTGTGTCTGTGCCTTTTCTTGTGTCTGTTCGTACTCTCTGTACGC